>NW_021318835.1:317779-345367 GCF_001605985.2 Dendrobium catenatum | reverse complement strand
TCAAAATCATAAACTCGGAAGCCCGAGTTGTAACAAAGGCAGCAGCCAAAGGTTCTCAAAAATGTAGAACAAGGGCTCTTAAATAGAAGAGCTTCAAAGGAGCTCATTAATTGCAAGTTGCTGACTATATCATCCAGGCCGATATGGACATCGGCCTAGCCGATCAGTACAAAACTCAGAAGATCGACCAGAGCATCGCCCTGGATGCAAAGCTGGACAATTGAAAATTGGCTTGATCGTCCAGGCCGATCTCACGATCATCCTGGCCGATCAATTCAAATTATGGGAAAATCATCCTGAGAATAGCCCTGGATATAAGCTGGCCGATATCTATCGTCCTGATGTAACTTAAGGTTTTTAACTGGATCGTCCCGGCCGATCCTGCGATCGTCCAGGTCGATATGATTGTATAAATCATCCTTAATTACTCCCTTGATTTCCTGATCAATTAAGGCATAATTGTGCATATCATCCAGGCCGATCAAGGATCGTCATGGCCGATAATTTAAAAATAAAGTATACCTTAATTGTCTATGGTGACAACTTCTTTCTGTTTTGAGCTTATCATCCTGGCCGATACACGTATCGTCCAGGCCAATATGTTAATGACAGCTGCCCTAATTAAGAATCCTGATTAAAGTCTCTATTTTGAACTCGATTATCCAGGACGATACAAGGGATCGGCCTGGACGATGTGAGCAAAAACAGAGATTCCAAATCTCTCAAGTGTGTGTGTGTAGGGTTACTTAGTATCAATCTTTTGAACATTACAAACTGACTCAAGAAGAGAAAAAATAGATTACAGACTGACTCAATCGTAAACCTACGCACTCCTGAACTGGCTTTGTCTGTTCGTCCGATCTTCGACTCCTAAAAAGTTAGAAGCAACAAGCAGTAGTCCAAGAGAAATAGTGTTTGTCAATCATTAAAATATATGCCATGAAAATAGATTTGCAACAGTTATAACACAAACCATTTAAGAAATTCTTTTCCTGGTGTTAGATGCTTTTCATGTGGCTTGCTAGGATATATCTCATATACTTGCACTGTTCACCGTAGTACACATTGGGTGTGGAGACCAAAATTGCAAGATTCACAGCATAGCAGACATGCATTACACTCTACTTTTTATGAGAAGGGTCCCAAACCTATTTGGGTTCTTAAGTCTGATAGCTGTTGATTCTTGCAGGATTGCTCTCACCAAAGACCTCGTGAGAAGCATATGATACTTGAAAAAATAGAGGCTCGCAGGTCATAACTGCCCAAACTTGCTACTTAACAAATTCTTGAATTGCATTTTGATTATTGATATGTTTTATTTTTGTGATAGTTTTTGTTTAGTTGTTCTATTCATTTTTACTTTTGTTTTCTTTATGATGATTTTTTCCTTGTTCTTAAACTTTGGAGATTTATGGCCAATGATTAGCATTTCTAAATTGGTTAAAGGAAGAAAACACCATTGATGATTTCCCTCCCTCTAACCTCTTTTGGTGATATAGTTTTCTTTTTAAATAAAAAGTCTTTCTCATTTTAACAAATGGTTTTTAAAATTAAGATCTTTTTTTGTTGTTACAATAGTCTTTCTTGTATATTTGTTCCAAAGTTCTTATATATCTTTGAAGTTAATTGAAATCTTGCCATTGCACTTATCATATGATTTTGATTTTCGCTTTGTGGTTTGTTCTTCCCTATGTTAGAAAGAAAGCTCCTCTTCTCTAATATCTTGAAGATATAATCATAACTAAGAACCTTTTTTTTAAGGGTTTGTTAAAGAGTTTTTAGGTTGCAAAATTTTTTTTTTTAAAAAAGGGAAAAATGGCCAATGACGCTAAATTGAAAAGAAAAGTATATACACGAAAGTGTATCAAAAATTAAAAGATGCTCAAAGAGCCAATCAAAGTGTCAAGAGGCATAAAATGAGCCCATTAAATGCAAGCTATCCTCTCTTTTCAAAACTTTTAAAACTTAAAAGGACTCATGGGTTATTTGATATTTTCAAAGGCTTGATTTCAAATTCCATGATAGAGACAAATTACTTTAATATACTATTTTATAATATATCTTATTTGTAACCAAGTTTTGAATGGATCTTCTTTTTATCCAATGTATTTTGAGTTAGACCTCTTGTTTTCAAAAGATAATTTTTATACTGAAAGAAGTCCGAGCTAGGGTAAATAGGATCGGATTTTCTACCATTTTTAGATTGTAATATTGTTAACTCATTGATCTTTCAAATCTTTAAAATTTAATTATTTGAGAAATTTGTCATATGCTTGCTTTGCTAAAAAAAACCAAAAACTTATTTTTTTTTTCTTGTTTTTATCTATTTTTGTTGTTTTTTGTTTGTATTTATTTATGTTTAGGGTTTTTCTTTGATCATATCCATCTTTCTTTGATTATCAACTTTTTGTCACATCGTCCTAGCTGATATGTATATCGTCCTAGACGATATAGCTATTTCTCTTCAAAATTCCATCAGCTGAACTTTTCTGAGCTCTCTGTAACTCATCATCACGGACGATCCTACATCATCCCGGATGATATGATCAAACTCTATTACAATCATTTTTTATCGTCTTGGCCGATATATATTTCATCCTAGCCGATGCATTTATGGTCATCGTCTTGGCCGATACACCCGATCGTCTTGGACGATCCACGTGTCAGTACGTTTAAAATCCTTAAAATTGGCCCCAGACTACCCATTATTGGAAAATCGTCCTGGCCGATACACTGTTTGTCCTGGATGATACACGTGGCACAGATTTAAAATGTTTTAACTTTGGCCGGTACGATTAATTATTATGCATCGTCCTGGATGATACACCTAATCGGCCCGGATAATATGCTTTTTCAACGGTCGTCTGGCTTGTCTCCTCGGGATGATTGCCTGTGTCTTATCATCCTGGCCGATATCTGATCGGCCTGGACGATCGGACCGCCTTTTTGAACAATCGGCCTCTACAGAATAATTGAACCAAATCATCCTTGACGATTCTGCGATCGCCTTAGACGATGTGGCCATTTCTTTAAATTCAGGCCATTCCAGCCATATTTTCAGCTCAAAGCTTCTTCTTATCTCAATTTTACTTACTGATTTCTTACTATGGCTGGTGGGAAGCGAGTCCGTCAAGCTTCTAGAAGTTCCTCGAGGGCCACTCTGGAACCTCGATTCAGGGAAGTGGAGGATCAAGCAGCTTACTATCGGTACAAAGAATGTGGCATCACCCTTTCCAAAACCATCAATCATGTCCACCTTTCATATCTGGTAATGGATCTATTTGCTCACACTTCTCTCTGTTTCATTCTTACCCTCGCTATCCCTTTTTCTTCAGAACTTATGTTAGAATTTTATGCAAACCTGTGCATAAATTCTACTTTCACAGCCCTGACCTCATATGTGAATCGACGCCCGGTCGAGATCACATATCAGGACTGTGCTAAACTTTTGCAGCTATCCACCACCGGGGATAAGCTGCATATAATCATCTCAGATCTTGATTTTGACTGGTCCACGTCAAACCATTTTCTTTTCCAGACCAACACACCCTTTTATGTTGGAGAGACTAGCTCTTTAGTCAAAGATGCTAGGACAATTAAGCATGTCCTTCGCACCTCCTTTATTCCAAAAGATGGGGACCGAGTCCACATCACTCCTCTGCTTTTCTAGCTACCTTTTTCATCATGGCCCGATGAGAATTTAAATGCTACTGATCTAATCATTCGATAGATTGATCATTTAACAACTATTCATGATCGAGGCCATAGGAGGAAAACCAACCTTGCTTTAGGACATCTCATAGCCTATATTCTTGAAACCAAATACAATCTTCAATATCCTGCTCGTCACGACCTTCAGCCTCCTTGCTACTCAAACAGCTCTTTCAATATCCTTCACAGTACTCATCTCCACCCAGGGGATGGGGAACCTCAGGGGGCCGACGAGGAGGAGGCTCCCACTCCTGTTCCTGATCCTGCTCCTATTCGCCAGCACTCACAGTTTGACCAGTTAGTGGAGAGATTTGATCATTGGGAGACCTGTTTCGACGCTTACATTGATGCACAGGAGCAACAATATTTTGAGGTCATTGCACGCTACGAGCAGCACCGCACAGAGGACATAGCCCGTTTTGACAGCTACATTACTCACCAGCAGCAGCAGCACGACCAGGACATAGCCTGGTTCAATGCTCAGTTTATTACGCTAGCTAGCTACTTTCAGTAGGCTCCACCGCCTCCACCTCCATCTGATGATCAGGATCCCTCATTTTTTTAGTTTTAGTTTCTATTTTTTGTGGATTGCTTTCCTTTTCTGTGTTGTGTTTTTTCATTACTTTAGTTTTTGTTTTAAGTTTCCTCCTCCTTTTTGAGGTGTCAAAAGAGGGATTATACTTACTCTTGTAGTATGTTTGTACTTGTTTCTATTTGAAAAATTGAAAGCTTGGTTAGTTTTGCATTACTGTTTTAGAATTGATTATCAATATGTTTGCCATCATCAATAAGGGGGAGATTGTTACAAACATGTTTTTAGATTATGATTTTGATGATAGCAAACAAATCTTGTTTCACTACGACTACCTTTTTTCTACTAACTTTTCAGGACTCAAAGATCGGACGAAAATCATAATCAGCTTAAGACTGGGTAGATTATAGTTGAGTCAGTATGTAATTTTATTTTTTCCCTTCTTGAGTCAATTGTAATCTTTGGTGTGACTGATGCAATTGGGGGTCTGAGTGAAAATACCCCCCCCCCCCCAAACACACACACTTGAGAGACTTAGAATTTCTATTTTTTGCTCATATCGGCCAGGACGATATTTATATAGTCCTGGACGATCTGGCTTAAAACAGAGAATCTAATCAGGGGTTCTTAATTAAGGCAGCCGTCATTAGCCAATCGGCCTGGACGATACTTGTATCGGCCAGGATGATAGGCTCAAAATAGAAAGATATTACCACCATAAATAATTAAGGTATTCTGTATTTTTGATAATCGGCCAGGACGATCTTGGATCAGCCTCGACGATATTCACAATTATGCCTTAATTGATCAGACAATCAAGGGGATAATTAAGGATGATTGATACGATCCTATCATCATGGATGATCTAAAGATCATCCAGGATGATCGATTCTAAAATCCTTTGTCACTCCAGGATAATAAATATCAGCCAGAACAAATTTAGGGCGATGTGTTGAACGATCTGGATTGGACAGCTTGAATTCAGAGCGATGCTCTGGACGATTTTCCTCTGATTTGAACTGATCGGCAAGGACGATCGTGAGATTATCCTGGACGATAAAGCCAATTTTCAATCATCCAATTTGCATTCAGGGCGATGCTCTGGTCAATCTTCTGACATTTGTACTGATCGGCCAAGACGATTTCCATATCGTCCTGGATGATATAGTCGACAACTTACAATTAATGAGATCCTTTGAAGATCTTCTATTTAAGAGTTATTGTTCAACATTTTTTAATATCCTTGGCTGCTGTCTTGACCTGAGAAAACCTAAAGGAGAGAGAGAGAGAGAGAGAGAGAGAGAGAGAGAGAGAGAGGATCTTGTGAGGGGGAGCTTGTGAGGGGATTCACAAGGGTTGCTCCAAGCATTATTCCACTTCTTTTTCCCTAAAGTCTCTTATCCTTGGAAGGGTTGGGAGAGGTAAGTTTCAGCAAGTGATCGTGGTTCTCTGCCTGCTTCAGGAGGAAGCAAATGGAGTTGGGTTCTCTGCCTTGCTGGGTGCGGCAAAAAGGAGGTGTTTTTGTGAGGGCTTCTCCGCCTAGCTGTGGGGGCTAAAGGAGAGTCAAGTTTGTAGTGCAATACTCGGAGGGCGCCTTTGGGGAGTGGACGTAGGTCAAGTTGACTGAACCACTATAAATCCTTGTGTTCTTATTTTTACTGCTTCCACATTTATTTTCTTCCGCACTTGTTTTTTTGGTGACTTAGTTTGTGATAATCGTTCTTTTTCCTTAAAGAAATTTTTAAATACCTATTTACCCCCCCCCCCCCTCTTGGTTAGCCTCGGGCCAGTTCTATAGGGCTTAACATCCCTAACGAACTTTCACAGGCTTTTTGATCAAATGATCATACAGATGAACGCCTATTTGTACAAGACAATCAAAATATTAAAGATCATTTTATGATGGTTAAGTTCATCCACATGAGAAACTGACAACAAGATCATATAGAAGAAATGTAATTTTGTACATATGATCTTACAAAAATTACTGAACATTTAGAAAATTGTCACCAATCATACAGATGGAAAAAGACTGATTGTATAAATGATGATGACATTGTACAGTATGATATGCATTGAAAACTTAGTCTTGCAGGCTCAACATAAAAAAAATATCATGTACACACTAAAAAAATTAAATAGTATAAAATAATTTTGTATAGTATGAAGAGAATACTTAAAATAGGACATAGTAAATGGAAAATCGTTTCAAATGCCAATCAATCATGATCCGATGACATGCTACCAGTAAAAACAAAACTAAAAACACAAAACTAACGAAAGAAAAATAACAAAAAATAAACAAAATAAAAACACACAAACATTCAAACTCTTATAAACAACATAACAAAATAAACAAACACACCAATATACTACAAATCAAATTTGTAGATAAACAATTTTAAGCATTAAGATCAATCACACTTAATTTGGTTCTTAAGGTGCTAAATGTTTCAAAAGCTAGCAGTTTTATAAAAATATTTGCAAGTTTATTCTCAGTAGCAACATGGTGCAATTTAATTTCTCCATTAGCCACATCATCTCTAATAAAGTGATGGCTAATATCAATATGTTTGGTTCTAGAATGTTGAATAGGATTCTTCGAAATGCATATGACACTAGTATTATCATAGAAAATTGGAATAGTGTCAATTAAAAATCCTAAGTCAATCGGTTTTTATTTTAACCAAATAGTTTATGTCACACAACTACCTAAGGCAATATATTCTACTTCAGTAGTAGAAAGGGCTACTGAATTCTGTTTTCTGCTAGACCAAAAAACTAAAGAGTTTCCTATGAATTGGCAAGTTCGTGATATACTTTTCTAATTAACACTACACCATGCAAAATCTAAATTAGAATATCCAATGATTTCAAAAGAAGAACTGTACTTAGGATACCAAATCCCTAAGTTTTGAGTTCCCAAAAGAAATTTCAGAATTCTCTTAACAATAGTCAAATATGATTCCTTTAGATCAGATTAAAACCTAGTACACAAACAAACACTAAATTTGATATTTGGTATGCTAGAAATTAAGTAAAGTAATGAACCAATTATTCTTTTAAATTTCTTTTGATTAATAAATTTTCCTTTAGAGTCCATACTGACTACACTGAGGAACTCATTGGTGTAGTCACTAGTTTAGCATTATCCATTTCATATTTCTTGAGGATGTCCTTAATATACTTCGACTAACTAAGAAATATTCCTTCCTCATTTTTCTTTACGCTAAAACTAAAAAAATAACTCAAATCTCACATCAAACTCATTTTGAATTAATTATCAATTGTTTTTTAAAAATCATCACAAATATTTTTATTGGTAGATCTAAACAAGATATGATTAACATATATTTAAATAATGAGTATGTCATCTCATATCCTTTTAAAAAAGAGAGTGCTATTAACACTTATTTTAACAAATGATCTCTCTAATAGGAAAGTGATTAACATCTTATACCAAGCCCTAGGTGTCTGTTTTAATCCATATAATACATTTTTCAATTTAAACACATGATTAGGAAATTTAGAATTTTTCAAACCTAGAAGTTACTCAATATAAATATCCTTTTGTATCACTCCATTAAGAAAAGCACTCTTAACATTCATTTTATATAATTTAAAACCTTTAAAAAAGGTAAAGGAAAGCAAAACCCATATCGCTTCAAGTCTGCCTATAGGGGAAAAAGTTTTTTAAAAATCAATTACTTGTATTTGATTATACCCCCTTGACCACCAATCTTTCCATGTTTTAATCATAATATCTGAATCATTATTTTTTAAAATAACCATTTAGTTCTAAAAATACTTTAATCTTTAAGCCTTTCAATCAATTTCCAAACATGGTTCCTAACAAATTGATTTAGTTCCTTCTGCATGGCCAAAATTTAAAATTTATTCGAAAGTGCTTGATTTATATTAGTGGGTTTAATCATTGATATAAAGGTAGAATGAATCACTTCTTTTCTAAATCAATGCCCAGTCCTAACAACCTCACTAGGTTTACCTAAGATCAATTCTTTAGGGTGATTCTTAGAAAATTTCCATTCTCTAGGCAAAGAGTTTTTTGTTCCAACATTTTCTTCCAAATTTGTCTTTTCAATTACTTGGAAGATATTTTTAATATGATCTTCTTCCAACCTTAGCTCTTCTAAAATTCCAGATTCATCAAAAATAATATTTGTGATTTCCTCAACTTCTAAAGTTATCTTGTTAAAAGCCCTATAGAATTTGCCAATACTATAATATTTTAGTAAAATTCCATCATTAGATTTAGGATCAAATTTTTCTAAATGAGTTTTACCTTTTTTATGAATGTACATCTTGAATATAAAAACATGCAAATATGAAAGATTTGGTATTCTCCCTTTAAGAAGTTGATAGGGTGTTTTGTTTAACTTGGATCTAATGTTCACCGTATTCAGTGTTACAAATATAGATTCAGGGATTTTAATTTTGATGATAGCAAACATTTTTTATACTTCTATTTTTTCTACTATTACCCTTCCTACTAATATTTTAGGTCCACAAGGTCAATTGAAAATCAAGCCAGTTCAATATTGGGTAAATTAGGACTGAGTTAGTCTGTATGTGTACTTCAAGTGTTTTTATCTTTTCTTGAGTCAAATATAATAAAGTGGGTCATGATGCTAAGTAAACTTGCACACACATGCTGAGGGGGGAATTTTATCTATTTTAGAGTTTTCTATTTTTGATCATATCATCTAGGATGATCCAAAATCATCCTAGACAATTAGTTAAAAATAAAAACCCTAATTAGGGCATCCTTATTAAGACAACCGAATTAGGAAAATCTTCTTGGATTATATTCACATCCTCTTGGACAATATGCTCAAATAAGAAAGAATCAACCGTCAACTCTTTTAGGCATATTATTATTCTTAGACATCAAACAAAACATCATCATAGATGATACATTACAATTATGCTTAAATTAGTCTTATGATTAAAGAAAGTAATTGAGGTTTAATTGATTATATCTTCTTAGACAATTATAGGATCATCCCGGATGATTAGTTAAACCAACCTTCTTTTCTTCCTGAATCATCCAGGATGAATAGAACGATGTGTAGGAAAATATTTATTACTTTGAACTAATTATACAGGATGATCCAAGAATCAGCCTGGACTATTAATTATTTTTTTATCATCCAATATGTAAAGTCTGGCCAAGTATAGCAATGTTCTGGACAATACTTGAGGTTTTGTACTAATCATACAGAATGATATGCTCATCATCTTGGATAATCAGAATAAATGAATCTTCTGCTCATCCAGCCCCTCCCAGATCTTCTTGTCTGAATGAGTTAAAATTGAACATATTGTATAAGATGATCTATTGATCGTCTTGGATGATCTTTATAAATTAGTTGCAATTTAAGAAAAATTTGAAGCCCTTCTATATAAGATCTCTTATTTACTCAAGATGGGATCTCTTACTACTGTTATGACCTGATAGAGCTAAGAGGAGAGGGAGAGCTTAGGAGGGATATATATATATATATAGAGAGAGAGAGAGATAGAGAGAGAGAGAGAGGATCTTGTGAGGGGGAGTTTATGAGGGTTTCATAAAGGTTACTCCAAGAAAGGATCTGAGTTATCTTCTCCAAGTCATCATCTTTGGTTCTTTGGAGGTTCTCAGCAATTGATCGAGGTTCTTTGCCTTCTTTAAGAAGAAGTAAAAGGAGTCAGGTTCTCTGCCTGCTTCAGAAGGAAGTAAAAAGAGTTAGGTTCTCTGCCTCAACGGGGTTGGTGGAAAGGATTTTTGTAAAGGCTTCTCTGCTTTACAGTGGGAGCAAAAGGAGAGTCAATGAGTTTAGTGCAATACCTGGATGAGAGGCTCCAGGGAGTGGACGTAGGTCAAGTTGACCGAACCATTATAAAATTTGGTGTTCTCTTTCTTATTGCATTTTCGCATTTAATTTCTACACTATATTTTATGTGGGTAATTGTTTGGTTTAGATCGTGATTCTTGTTTGAGAATTTTTAAAATAATAATTTACCCCTCTCTTGGTTAGCCTCAGGCTAGTTCATAAGGGCTTAACATCCCTAATAAACTTTCAAGTGGTATTAAAGCGGGATTTATAAAATTTTATTTTTTGAAAACTTTTGAATTTTGATCAATGGATAACTTCGGTAACAAAAATACTGTGAAAGGGTATTCTATTATATGACCACCATTGTTTGATAATATATGTTTTAATTTATTAAAAACTCATATGTTTATATTTTTATAATCTATTAATTATCGCATGTGGATGCTTGTTAAAGAAGGTTATTCTCCATTGTCACATGAAATTAATGGCATAAAAACTAAACTTTCATTTGCTGAATGGAATTTAATTTGATGATAGGGATTTAATACAACTTAATGCAAAATGCTTAAACTATTTTTTTGTACTTTGAAATTAGAAGATTACATGTGTGTCTCAACTTTTACCATTGGTAAGGAAATTTAAGATAAATCATTTATCATTTATGAAGGCACAAGTGAAGTTAAATAATATAGGTTAAATATTTTTCTTCATGACTAAGAATTATTTTGCATGAAACCTAGTGAAATGATATCTAAAATATATACTCGGTTTACACATATTGTCACCTCTCTACATGCCTTAGGAAGAGGGCTCACTAACTACGAGAAAGTTAAAAATATTTTGAGTTGTTTACCTTCTTCCTTTGATGTTAAGATTACTACAATAACTGAATCCAAGGATTTGAATACTTATTATGTTGATAACTTACTTGGATCACTCATTTCTTATAAGAAAAGAGTGAACCAAAGATAACTAGATGTAGGTAAGAAAAAGAAGGAGAAAATTATGGCGCTGAAGGACAATGATACCGATATTGATTCTTCCATGTTTGAAAGTGATGGTTTCCATAATCACTAGCTAATTCAAAATATTTTTAAGGAAGAAGCAAAAGTACCATCAGAAGTGGAATAATGGTAAGGGTAGCAAGAATTCTAAAAGTTATACTAATATAATTTGTTTTGAATGCAGGAAGCTGGGACATGTTAAAGATGATTATCCTACTCTTAAGGCTCACTCAAGAAACGAGAAGGGTGAGGAGAAACCCAAGTTCATGAAGGACAAGAAGAAGTTTCAAAAGACATTCTGGGTGAATTTTGCATCTAACTCCTTTGAGATGGAAGTTAAAGAGGAGACAATAAACCTGTGTTTGATGGTGGATAATCATCTTGGTCAGTCTAACCAAGAAGAGCTATGTGAACTGACCTACGATCAATTACTTGAAGTTTTTGAGAAACTTCATGCATCATATAGAAAACTTAAGAAATTACATGCTAGCTTGAAATTAGAATTTTTAAAATTGCAAAATGAGCATAAAGTTTTTCTTAAAAATCACTCTACACATGATAGCAATCATGTAATTACTTGATGAGTTAAATAAAAAACATTTTGAGTTGGACATTGAGCATGATTCATTGAAAGCATCCCACACTACACTTGAAAAGGATTTTAAAACATATATTAATGAATCTAAGAGTAAGGAACACTATTTAAAAGTTGATAATATTGTTTTAGAAAGTGTTAACTCATTTTTTAAAGTTGAATTGAAAGCACTTGAGGAAAATATGATTCCACCCACGCCTGAATAGTTTTTCAATCTTGATCAAAAGCCAAAAATTTTAAAACCTAGGAAGAGACATTATAATCTGAATAGATTAATAAACTATTTTCTTGGAGTTAGATTTTTTTATGTGGCATGCTAGGAAATATCTCCCATACTTGCACTATTCACTATACTACACATTGGGTGTGGAGATCCAAATTGCATGATTCACAACATAATACACATGCATTGTATTCTTCTTTTATAAGAAGGGACCCAAACTTGTTTGGGTTCCTAAATCTGACGTTTGATGATTTTATACGTTTGCTCTCACCAAAGACCACATGCGAGCATGCGGTACCTGGATAGAAAATGCTCATAATATATGAATAAAGGCACCAATTAGTTTGTTTCGCTGGAGGCCAGGGCTGGAGGCAAGGTCACTCTTGAAGAAAACACCACCAGGAAACTGGTGGGCACATATATAATTAGAAACTCCAGGAATCTTTTGATTGAAAATATTTTACTTGTTGATGGCTTGAAACATAATTTGCTCAGCATCAGTTAGCTTTGTGATAAGGGCTTTATCATAAAATTTTTGTCTAATACATGCATCATTATCTTGAATAATAACACTATTTTGTAGGAAAAAATGATTAATAATATTTAAATGCTTTATTTAAATAATATTGAATATACTACATCTTTCTATTTAATAAGCATTACTAATGAGTCTTGGTTGTGGCACAGGAGATTATATCATGCCAGTATGAAAACCCTTAAGAAAGTGACCCAAAAATACCTAGTTAAAGGTGTTCCCAAGCTTAAGTTCCCTAAAGACCACCTATGTGATGTCTGTCAACTAGGGAAGCAAGTCCATTCATCTTTCCATTCCATTAAGGAAATTAGCACCTCTAAACCTTTAAAATTCCTTCACATATATTTGTTTGGACCCATTAGCACTGCTAGCTTAGGGGAAAAAGTCTATAGATTTGTAATTGCCGATGACTGCTCGAGGTTCACTTGGATTAGATTTTTGTCACATAATAGTGAATCTTTTATTGAGTTTAGATCCTACTCCACTTAGATTCAGAAAAAGTTAGGTTGTGAGATCTTGACCATTCAAGGTGACCATGATAGAGAGTTTGAAAATGTCAGATTTGGAGACTTCTATGAGGATCAAGGGATTAGTCACAACTTCTCAACACCTAGGACTCCTCAATAGAATAGGGTAGCTGAAAGGAAGAATAGGACCTTAGTTAAAGTCGCTAGAGCCATACTTACTGAGTATTCACTTCCAAAATAATTTTGGGCTGAAGCGGTAAATACAGCTTATTATGTGTTGAATAGGGTGAATGTTAGATCCAACTAGAATAAGACACACTATGAGATCATTAAGGGTATGACACCCAACCTTTCTCACATCCATATTTTTGGCTATAAGGTTTTCATTCTTAACACCGAGAAGTCACTCTTCAAAAAATTTGACCCCAAATCTGATAATGGAGTGTTCTTAGGATATTCAAGTGTGGGGAAATCCTTTAGGGTGTTTAACAAGAGGACATTAGTGGTGGATGAGACTACTCATGTAGTGTTTGATGAATCTGGTCCTAAGAAGTCTAGATTTAAGAAAGAAGATGAAGTTAGAGAGATTACCCAAGGAGTTAAAAATTTGGAGAAAAGAGTAGAGCCTCAAAAACTGATGGAGTGGGTGAGATTATCCAAGGAGTAAAAAAGCAATTCTGGAGGAATTGGTAGAACCAAGACACACTTTGCTTAGAAATTGGAGATATTATTTGAGTCATCCTAAAGAACTGGTCTTTAGATACCCTTTTTAAGGTGTAAGAACTAGGCGTAGACTTAGGAATGAAGTAAACCACTCTACCTTTATCACAATATTAGAATCCACCAACATCAATCAATCCCTTTCTAATGAATTCTGGATCTTAGCTATGTAAGAGGAACTTAATAAATTTGTGAGGAATGATATTTGAGAGTTAGTAGAAAGACTTGAGAATCAAAGTATAGTGGGAACTAAATAAGACTTTAAGAATAAAATGAATGATTCTGGTGTGGTGGTTAGGATTAAGGAAAGATTGATTACTAAGGGGTACAACCAAATAGAAGGGATATATTTTGAGGATACCTTTTTTCCTATAGCTAGATTTGAAGCCATTAGAGTGCTATTATCCTTTGCTTATTATAAGGGATTTAAGCTTTTCCAAATGGACATCGAGTACCTTTTAAAATGGGGTGATAAAAAAGGATATGTTTGTAGAGCAACCCCCAAGATTTGAGAGTTTCTAATTCCCAAATCATATTTACAAATTAAAAAATGCCCTATATGGATTAAAATGGGCACCCAGAGCTTGGTATGATAGGCTTAGCACATTCATACTATAGAGGGAGTTTGTTAAGGGGAGCATAAACACCACCCCTTTTTCTGAGAAAAGTAGGAGATGAGTTAATCATTTTTCAGATCTATGTTGATAATATACTTTTTAGATCTTTTGATAAAAGGTTATGTGATGATTTTTCTAAAATAATGAGTAAGGAATTTGATATGAGTATGATGGGAGAGTTTTCCAACTTTTTGAGGTTTAGCATAAGACAAATGGATGATGGAACCTTTCTAAATCAATCAAAATATATTAAGGACATTTTGAAGAAAGATGAAATGGATAAAGCCAAGCCAATAAATACTCTCATAAGCTTTAGTGTTCAATTGGATAAGGACCCAAATGAAAAATCTGTTGATCAAAAGAAGTACAAAGGAATGATTAGATCACTACTTTACTTGACTGCTAGCCGATCTGATATAGTGTTTAGCATTTTTCTTTGTGCTAGATTTCAAGCTAATCTTAAGGAATCCCACCTGACTGTAGTTAAGAGAATCCTTAGATATCTCTTAGGGACCCAAAACTTAGGAACCTGGTATCCTATATATAACACTTCTTTTGAAATTTTTAGATATTCTGATTCTTATTTTGTAGGATATAGGGTGGATAGAAAGAGCACTTCTAGAATTTGCTAATTTATAGGATAGTCTTTAGTCTCCTGGTCTAGTAGATAACAAAACTTTGTTGCACTTTTTACTGTTGAAGCTGAGTACATTGCCTTAAGAATTTGTATGGCCCACGTCCCTTTGTTGAAGCAACAAATTCTAGATTTATGCTCAATTTCAATCCTATGTGACAACACTAGTGCCATCTACATCTCTAAAAATCCTATCTAACGTTCAAGGACCAAACACATTGACATTAGTCATCACTTTATTAGGGACTATATTACCAAAGGAGACATTAATTTACACCATGTGTCAACTGAGAATCAACTGGCTGACATCTTTATTAAACCACTGGCCTTTGACACATTCAACATCTTAAGGATCAGATTGAGTGTGATTGACATAAATGTATGAACTTGAAGCTTTTTGAACTCTAATTTTTATATTTCCAATCTATTGTTTATTTTTATTTTCTATTGTTTCTTTTGTTTTTAGTTTTAAGTGTTGATTTTTATTTGCTGCTATTTTTCAATGTTTTTATTTTGATGTTCTAATTTTTCTTTCAGTTTTTCTTTTTTATCACAGCTGAAATGATATTTTATGCCTTATTTTTATTTTTGAAAATTACTAGTCAATGTTTGACATCTCTAAATCAGTTAATGGGAGAAACACGGTTGATTATTTTCCTTCCTATAACTTCTTTTGGAGGTGTAATTTTCTTTTCTAAATAAAAGTTTATCTCAAATTAATAACTGGACTTTGCGATTGAGATCTTTTTTATCTTGTTATAGTAAAATATCTTATATAAATAATATTCAAAGTCATTAAATCACTTTCAAGCTTTCGTAATCATGTCATTATATTTATTATATGAATTTGATTCTACATTGTGATTTACTCTTCCTTATATTAGAGAGTGAGTTTTTCTTCTCTAATATCTAGAACATATTCTCACAATTGAGAGTATTTAAAAGTTTCGAAAGGGAACTAGCTTGTAAAAATGACAAGATGCATAAAATGAGCCCAAAAAGAAGAAATATTGAAAAGATGCGCAAAGATTGCCAAAAAAAATTAAAAGATACATAAAGTGTATCAAAAATCAAAAGATGCACAAAGTGCTCCAACCAATTGACAAAAGGCACAAAATGAATCCACAAGAAAGCAAGCTTCCTTCTCATTCAAATCTTTAAATCATAGAAGAATTCATGTGTCACTTGATATTTTCAAAAACTTGATTTCAAAATTCATGATTGTGACTAATTAATTTGGTATATTTTTCAATAAATTATTTTTCAGGATCTAAGTTTTGAATGGATCACTTTTTCTTATTCAATTACTTTTTTTGAGTTAGATCTTTATGTTCGAAAGATGGTTTGCCCTATAAGAAGTCCGAGATGGTGTTAACATATCGGTTGTTCTATAATTTTTTGGATTTTGATGATGTTAGCTCATTTTCTTAAAAAAAATTTAATTCAATCACATGGAAAATTTATCATATCCTTACTTTGATAAAAAATAAACTTTATTTTTTTTATTTTTTTTATTACTTTTATCATCTTTTCGTTGTTTTTTATTTTGTTTTTACTAGTTTTTTATGTTTTGGGGCACCTTCTAATCACCTCCCTTCGTCATCAAAATATCAATTTTTTTATCACATCGTCTTAGACGATAGTCCTATTATCCTGGACAATTTCATTAATCTACCCTTCATCTTTCATTTGATGGCTGATCTGACTCACTTATTTGAGATCGTCCTAGATGATCCCCATTATCATGGATGATATGATCGAATTCTGCTTCAATTATTTATGATCATCCTGGATGATTCATCTGTTTGTCCTGAATGATCCACGTGGCTAAAGACATTACACATTTTAAATTTGTCCTGTATGATCTATTATTATCTATCATCCTAGACGATTCATCTAATTGTCCTAGATGATCTACTTTTTCAATGGTCGTCCTACATGTCTCCTTAGTATGATCACCTAGGTATAATCATCCTGAGCGATGTCTGATCATCCTGGATGATATAATCGCCTATTTGACCAATCATCTCGTACGTCATAAATTTGTTTCATCATCCTAGATGATCCTTTGATCATTCTGGACTATATGACTTATTCTTTATAAACAGCCAGCCTCAAACTATTTTCTCATCCCAAATCATTCTATTCCTCTTTGTTCTCACTCATCCTCTAATATTCCTATCAATGGCAGTTAGAAAACGATCTAGAATGGCGACTGACAGTTATTTAAGGGCTCTCACCAAGATGCCTATCTTTACTATAAGACAGCCCGGATCACACTGTCCAGGACCATCAACCTTTGTATGCTCACTTACCTTATCCTAAATCGTTTTGCTCACACCTCCCTCACTTTCATTCTTACACTCGCCTTCCCTTTTAATTCTAAACTCCTTTATGAATTTTTTGCGAGCCTTAGGATCAACTCCACTTATACTGCCCTTCAATTTGATGTAAACAAATGACCTGTAGAAATTACCTATCAAAATTGCCACAAACTCCTCCAACTATTCACTACTAGAGATAAGATTCACCTCTTGTCTCAAGATCATGATTATTACTGGGCTCCTGCTAATCACCCTTTGAGGAACACTCATGTCTCCTATCATGATGGGGAGTCAAGCACCTTAGTCAAAGATGCTAGGATAATCCAACAAGTACTTCACACCTCAGTAATCCCTAAGACTGGTGATCATGTCCACATCACTCTTCTCCTTTCAATCACCACCTTCTATATAATATCCCATAGAGAGTTCAATTCTGTTGATATTCTTTTATGATACATTAAGCATCAAACTAATATTAGGGATTAAGGGCACAAAATAAAGCCTAACCTTACCTTAGGACACATCATAATCTATGACCTAGAAACCAAATATAATCTTCAATATTTTGCCCCACTTAATTTTCAGCCTGTCTTCTTCACCAACAGCTCCTATGTTCTTCACAGCACTCGTCTCCATCTGGAGCATGAGGAGGCTGAGGGAGCTGAGGGGGAAGCTACTCCTACTCTTGCTCCTACACCTATTCTTACACCTATTCTGATCTGCCAACACTCACAGCTGGATCAGCTGGTGGAGCGATTCGACTAGTGGGAGGCTACGTTCGACTCTTACGTTGATGCATAGGATCAGCAACATGTGGTGGATGTTACTATATTTGATGTGTATGTGGCACACCAGCAGCAGCAGCATGACTAGGATATGGCCCTTCAATTTGATGATCAGGGCCGTTCGTACATGTAGATTTCATTTCTTGTGATTTTTTTGTGTGATATTGTTAGTTTCTATTTTGTATTTTATGTTATGTATTTTTTTTTCTATTTTCCTCCTCCTTTTTGTGATGTTAAAAGGGAGAGTAGTGGTAGTGTTAATGTATTTATATTGTTTCATTATTTCGTTACTGTTGTTTAGTGTTTGTACCATCTACTTAATTTTAGTAAAATTTGCATTGCTTGGTTCACACTATTTTCCTTTATGTTATGTTTCAATTAACCACTTAAGTTGAATTTCCTATCAAATATTTGCCATCATCAAAAAGGAGAAAATTGTTATAAATATGGATTCAGGGATTTTAATTTTGTTGATAACAAATATTTCTGACACTTCAATTTTTTATATTATTTCTCTGCCTACTAATGTTTCTGGTCCACAAGGTCAATTACAAATCAAGCCAGCTCTAGATTGGATAGATTAGGACTAAGTCAATCTGTAAGTGTACCTCAAGTGTTTTCACCTTTTCTTGAGTCAAATATAATAAAGTGGATCATGATGCTAAGTAACCTTGAACACACACACTCATAGGGGAAATTCTATCTATTTTAGAGTTTTCTATTTTTGATCATATTATTCAAGACCATCCAAAATCATCCTAGATGATCACTTAAAAATAAAAAACCTAATTAGGGCATCCTTATTAAGATAGTCAAAGTAGGTAAATCGTCCTGAACGTATTCACATCATTCCGGATGATATGCTTAAATCAGAAAGAATCAGCCGCCAACTCTTTTAAACCTGTTATTATTCTTGGACATCATATAGAACATTGTACTAGATGATGCATTATAATTATGCCTAAATTAGTTTGATGATTAAAAAAAGTAATTAAGGTTTGATTGATCGATCATATCGTCCTAGACGATTATAGGATCATTCGTGATGATTAGTTAAACCAACCTTAGTTTCTTTCTAAATTATCCAGGATGAACAGAATGATGAGCTAAATAATATTTATTTATTTGAATTAATAGTATAATATGATCCAAGAATTTCCTTAGATAATTAGTTATTTTTTCATCATCCAACATGTAAAGTCTGGCCGAGCAGAGCGATGGTCTGGATGATACTTGAGGTTTTATACTAATTATACAGAACAATGTACTCATCTTCCAAGATGATGTACTCATCATCTTGGATGATTAGAGCAAATGAATCTTCTGCTCGTCCAGCCCCTCCCAGATTTTCCTAACCGAATGAGCTGAAAATGAATTGATCGTACAGGATGATCTATCTAACTATCTTTATTGATTAGTTATAATTTTGGACACATTTGAAGCACTTTTATATAAGATCTCTTATTTACTCATGATGGAATCTTTTGTTATCATCCTGACCTGAGAGAGCCAAGAGGAGAGGGAGAACTTGGGAGAGAGAGTGAGATCTTGTGAGGGGGAGTTTGTGAGGGTTTCATAAAGGTTGCTCTAAGAAAGGATATGAGTTATCTTCTCCAGTCGTCATCCCTGGTTCCTTGAAGGTTCTAAAGAGGTCTACTTCAGCTATTGATTAAGGTTCTTTACCTTCTTTAAGAGTAAGCAAAAGGAGTTGGGTTCTCTCTTTGCTTCAAGAGGAAGCAAAAAAAGTTGGGTTCTTTGCCTCATTGGGGTTGGTGGAAAGGAGTTTTGTAAAGGCTTCTTCACCTTACTATGAGAGCAACAGGATAGTCACTGAGTTTAGTGCAATACTTAAAGGAGAGGCTTGAGGGAGTTGACGTAGGTCAAGTTGATCGAACCACTATAAAATCTGGTGTGCTCTTTCTTATTACATTTTTGCATTTAATTTTCATACTTTATTTTATGTGGGTGATTTTTTGGTTTATATCATGATTTCTTTTTGATAATTTTTAAAACACCAATTTACCCCCCCCCCCATCTTGGTTAGTCTCGAGCTAGTTCATAAGGGCTTAACATCCTTAATGAACTTTCATTCAGAACATAACAAAACGTATTAGCTGTATCAGCCCAAAAATATTGTACAAGTAAATATTCAACCAACTTGGCTCTAGCAGCTTCTATCAATATTATGTTCATTTTTTTTGACAACCCCATTCTACTTATGTGATAAAAAATTATGATCAATTCCTTGTTCTATACAAAAATCTTCAAATTTATCATTTTTATACTCTCCTCTATTATCACTTTGAATTGATAAAATTTCACAAACTAATTTTTTTTAAATCAAAGTAGAAAAGCTTCTAAACTTATCAAATGATTCATTCTTTTAAATAAGAATTTAACAAAAGTGAATCTTTAAAAATTATCAATAATTATAAACACAAAAACTTTATCTCCTAGACTTACAATGTTAACCAGACCAAAAAGATCCAAGTGTAGGACTTCTAACGGTTTGCTAGTTTTAAGATCCTTAATTGAATGAAAGGAGGACTTCACCTATTTTCCTAATTAATGTGAATCACACAGGTGATCCTTAGCGAAGTTTAGTTTGGGTATCCCTTTAACCAAATCATTATGGGTAATCTTCCTAAGATTTTTCATGCTTACATGACAAAGTCTTTTATGCCAAAACCATTTTTCATATGTAATTATTTTGAGACAAAAAGCATTATAAGATTTAACAAAATTCAAATCAAGCATGTACACATTATTTACCCTATTTCCATACAACATATTAATTCCATTTTTGCTTATAATGTAGCTTATAGAAAAAAACTTAATATTATATCCCTTAGCACAAAGTTTATTAATACTCAACAAGTTATGCTTTAAGCCTTCTACCAATAAGATATTTTCAATGAAAAAAATTTTCTTATTGTCAATCATACCTGTACCTACCACTTTAATAGTGGTATTGTCTGCAGTGTTAAATTGCATCTATTCATGGCTTCTAATGATATGAATTGTGTCGTATTTCCATTCATATGTTTCAAACATCTATTATCCATGTACCAAATGCTCTCACAAGATCTTGTATGGGAGTAACTTTACAAAATGATCAAACGTTAGACTTGGGAACCCAAAACAAGTTTGGATTCACCTTTTGGCAATAATAATCTAGATGCATGTGTTATACGCTGTGATTTATGCATCTTAGGTCTCTACTCTAAATATATTTTACTATGTATAATGCAAGTATGAGAGATATGACCAATCATCAACAAGAATATTATTTAACTTTAGGAAAAGGATTTACCAATCTATGTGAGTTATACTGTCTTTTCCTAGGATTTCAAATTTTAGGCTTTTGATTAGTATTGAAAAAAATTTTAAGTTTAGGTGCCATGTTTAATTCAAGAGCTTTCCATTCCACTTTAAAATATGAGTTAGCACTTTCTAAAGTAGTATTGTTAACTCTTAACACATATTCTCTTTGATCTGATTCATCCATTAACATATTAAAATTATTTTCAAGTTCAATATGTGAGGATTTTAATAGTTCATACTATTTGTTTAAATCATCAAACTCATCCAATAATTTTATGTGGTTGCTATCTTTCAATGTGTCATCATTCCTAAGGATTTCATGCTCTTTTTGTAAGTTTGAAAATTATATGTTTAACTTAGCATGCAGCTTTTTGAGTTTCATATATGCAGTATGGGTTTTCTCAAAAGCTTTAAATAACTCATCGTAAGATAAATCACATACCTCCTGTTGATCCGACTGATCAATCTTATCTACCATTAATCATAAGTTTATGACTTCCTCCTCTGCTTGTATTTTTGAAGAATCAGATATTGAGTCTGCCCAGAATTCTATCTACAATCTCTTCTTTCCCTTCCTAACATTGGTTTTCTCCTCAACCTTCTCCTTGTTATGATTAGCTTTGAGATTCGGGTAATCCAATTTAATATATAATATGTCAAGGCTTCTTGTATTCATAACAAATTACTTCATTAGATATTTTTGTATTTCTATGGAACATACCTTTATTCCACTACTAACGTCTCCTTTGCTTTCTTCTTAGGAAACTTTTGATTTACCTCATCATTAGTGCAATATCATTTTCATCCTCAAGCTGAGACCAATCAATCCCTGAGTCATCTGCTTTTATCACTATATTTTCTCTTTCCGCTTGTTGCTTGTAATAATCTATCTTTGTGTCACTCCTTGCTCATAAGCAATTAGTGATCCAAGAAAATTTTCAATAGAATAAAAATTTAAGTCTTTTGACTCAGTTATGACAGTTATATTTGCATCATAAGCAGTAGGTAAATAATGAAGAATTTTATTAACTTTCTTAGAATTTGTTAGTTCCCTACCTAAAGCATGCAATGAGATGATTGTTTATATGAAATGAGTATACATGTCAGTGATTGATTCATTCGGTTTCATTCAAAATAGTTAATAATCATGTAATAGAATGTTCAATCTTGATTTTTTAACCTCATTAGTTCCTTTATATGCAATGCAAAGTCTATCCCAAATTTCTTTTCCAATTCTACAGATTGAAATACACATATAGTCCTCAAATTTTAGTATACAGAAATAACTATTTAAATATTTAGCATTTAATTGAGCTAGTTCTTTTTCCTCAACTTTCCAATCATTAAATGGTATTTCAATCCTAATACCTTCTATAAGTCTAGTTGGTCTAGTGTATCCTTCCTGCACTAAAATCCACATATGATAGTGAAGCGATTGAAGAAAAGTAGACATACAAGTTTTGTAAAAGTTGAAAGGGATGTTGTCAATTAGTGGTGGTCTTGTGATCAAATATCCTTCAGGAGTGTTATAGTTTCCAAAAGTAGCCAAGATCCTTTTCAAAAAATTATCTAAACCTTAATTTTTGGAATAGGCTCTGATACCACCCGAAAGTTAGATTAGGTTATTAGACCTAATAGATTTTTCTCAAGGCTAACCAAGAGGGGGGGGGGGGGGGGGGGGGGGGGGGGTGAATTGGTAATTTAAAAATTCTCTTAGTAATTTTAGAAAGTAAATTTAATTTTTTACACAATGATTAAAATTTTCTCAATAATATTTTTCAACCACAAATATTAAATATGTAGAAAAATAAAAAGTAGCAAAAAGAAAAGATAAAAGAACACCAAATATTATAGTGGTTCGATCCAATTGGACCTATGTCAACTCTCTGAAGACTCCCTCTTCAGGTATTTCACTATACTAAAGTGACTCTTTTTTTGCTCCTACAGCAAGGCGAAAAAGCCCTTATAATAACATCTCTTCCACCAAACCCCAGAGCGGCAGAGTATAGTTATCCTTTCTCACCCTTTGGTGATGGAAGAGTATCATCATCCTTTCTTACCCTCCTAATGATGGTAGAGTACCGACATCCTTTTTTACCCATCCTGATGGTGGAAGAGAATCAAATCTTCTCCAAAGATCTTGTCTCAAGTGTCTTCAAAGAAGTTGGACAGAGATTAGAAGAACATGTTGTAAATCTGACTTTATGGATTAGACTTTTGATGATAGCAAATATTCATGATTCCCTACGACTGCTTTTCCTACTAATGTTTAAGGACCACAAGATCGAATGCAGCTCAAGCCAGCTCAAGATCGGGTAGATTTAGGTTGAGTCAAGTCTGTATTTTTTCCTTTCTTGAGTCAATTATAAAAGTTGTTCCTAATGCTAAGTAATCCTGCACACACACGCACTTGAAGGGTTTTTTGAATTTTTTTTGTTTTGAGTACATCGGCCTGGATGATGTTACTATCGTCCAGGATGATTCAACTAAAAATAGAAACCCTAATTAGGGGATCCTGGTTAAGCAGCCGTTATTAAGCAAATCATCCTGAACGATACTTGTATCGGCTTGGATGATAGGCTCAAATCAGAAAGAATCAGCCACCATGATCAATTTAGGTATTCTTTATTTTAAATTATCATCCCGGACGATCTCCATATCGGCCTGAATGATACAGCATAATTATGCCTAAATTAATCTGACAATTATGGAAAGCAAGTAAGGCTGATTGATAAATCACATCGGCCGGACCGATCGCAGAATTGGCCAGGACGATGTCCTGAATGATTGACGTCGGCCATACTCTATCCAGGGCGATGTTCAGGATGATTGAACTCGGATTTGAACTAGACGGCCAGGACGATATTGTATCGGCCTGGATGATGTAATCAATTTTCTTCTGATCGTCCTGAATTGTCCCAGCTGATTGAACTTATTTTAAACTGATCGGCTAGGACGATATTTGTATCGGCCTGGATGATAAAGTTGGTTCCTAAAATTCTATTTAAAGGACCCAAAGTTTCTCATGCTAAAGGCCTTGAGTGTTGCTATCTTGACCTGAGAGAGCCTTGGGTGAGGGAGTGTGAGAGAGAAAGAGGAACTTGTGAGGGGGCGTTTGTGAGAGGGTTCACAAAGGTTGCTCCAAGCAATGTTCCAAGTGGTCATCTCTGTTCTTCATCCTTCATCCTTGGGAGGTTCTTGGGAGGCCCCCCCCCCCCTCTTGGTTAGCCTCGGGCTAGTTCTTAAGGGCTTAACCTCCCTAATGAACTTTTAAGTGGTATCAGAGCAGGATTCATAAAAACTAAGTTTGAAAACTTTTTGAATTTTTTGATCCATGGCTAACAACGGAAATCGTAATACTGTGGAAGGATATTTTATTACCCAACCACCTTTATTTGATAATATCTCTTTTGATTTTTGGAAAACTCGTATGTCTACGTTTTTATAATCAACTGATTATCACATGTGGATGCTTGTTAAGGATAGTTATACACCTCCAACTGGAAAATTGAATGGCGTTACTATTCCACTTCCTTTTACTGAATGGACTCTAGATGATAGGGATTTAGCACAATTAAATGCAAAATGTTTAAACTTTTTTTTTTGTGTGCTTTGAAATCGGAAGATTACATGCGTATTTCCACTTGAAATACTAGTAAAAAAATTTGGGATAAATTATGTATCACCTATGAAGGTACTAAAGAAGTCAACCAATCCCGTTTGAATATTCTCTTGAATAATTACGAATTTTTTTTATGAAACCTTCTGAATCAATTTTTGAAATGTATACAAGGTTTACTCAGATTATTACTTCATTGCATGCATTAGGAAGAGAACTTTCTAACTATGAAAAAGTAAATAAAATTTTTAGATGTTTGCCTTCCTCTTTTGATGCAAAAATTACTGCAATATTTGAATCTAAAGATTTAAATCCTTATTCGATCGATAACTTACTTGGTTCACTCATTGCTTACGAGCAAGGGGCAAACCAAAAAATCTTGATGCATGTGAAAGGAAGAAAGAGAAAATGGTGGCACTCAAGGCGAACGATACTGACACTGACTCTTTCGGGTCTGAAAGTAATGATGTTGCTTTAATCACAAGGCAATTTAAGAGCTTTCTAAGGAAGAAGCACAAGAATCATAAAAAATGGAATAAAGGTAAGAGTAGCAAAAATTTTAAGAATTCTAATGAAATAACTTGCTTTGAATCCAGGAAGCCTGGGCACGTTAAAGTTGATTGTCCTACTTTAAAGGCACACCCAAGCAAGGAGAAGGGTGAGGAGAAACCAAACTTCAAAAAGGACAAGAGCAAGAAGAAATTCCAAAAGGCATTCTGGGCAGATTCTAGATCAGATTCCTCTAAAACTGAACCTGAGGAGGAGACAACAAACTTGTGCTTAATGGCAGACAATAATCTTGATCAAAGTGACCAAGAAGAGGTATGTGAACTAACCTATGAGAAACTCCTTAAAGTTTCTGAAAAAATCCATAAATCATATAGGAAGCTTAAGAAAACTCATGCTAGCCTGAAATTGGAATTTTTTAATTTACAAAAAGAGCATGAAAATCTTCTCAAAGACCATTCCATAATTGATTCAAATCACATGACTTTGCTTGATGAGTTTGATGCATTAAACAAAAAGCATACTGTGTTATCTGATTCTCATGATTCTTTAAAATTGTCACATTCTGAGTTAGAAAAAATTATAAAAAATTAGAAAATTTAAAAACCTTTGAAAATAAAAAATCTTCATTTCATGCATCGCATTAAAAGCATCACTATAGGAGTAGATTAGTGCATTCCTTTCCTGGAGTTAGATATTTTTTCATGTGGCATGCTATGACACATAGCACACACTTGCACCGTTCACCATAGCCCACATTGGGTCTAGAGACCCAAGTTACATGATCCACAGCATGCATTGCATTCTACTTTTCATAAGAAGGAACCCAAACATGTTTGGGTTCCTAAATCTGACATTTGATAATTTTGCTGGCAAGCTCTCACAGAAGGCCTCGTGAGAGCATGTGGTACCTGGACAGCGGATGTTCTCAACATATGACTGGTGATGCTAGTCAATTCATAGTGTTGGAGACCAGGACAGGAGGCAAGGTGACTTTTGGAGACAACACAACCAGGAAGGTGGTAGGAGCAGGTATAATTGGTAATTCCAAGAATCTTCTGAATAAAAATGTTTTGCTTATAGATGGATTGAAACATAACTTGCTCAGCATCAGTCAGCTTTGTGATAAGGGCTTCATCATAAAATTTTTGGCAAATAAATGCATTATGATCTTAAATAATAACACTATTTTGTAGGGAAAGTGGATCAACAACATTTACATGCTTGATTTAAATAACAATGAATGTGCTGCTTTATTTTGCTTAAAAATTGCTATTAATGATTCATGGTTATGGCACAGGAGATTATATCATGCCAATAAGAAAATCCTTAGAAAAGTGACCCAAAAAGACCTAGTTAGAGGTGTCCCCAAGCTTAAGTTTTCAAAAGACCACCTTTGTGATGCCTGCCAATTAAGAAAGCAAATCCACTCCACTTTTCACTCCATTAAGGACATTAGCACCTCTAGACCTTTAGAAGTCCTTCACATTGATTTGTTTGGACCCTTTAGCACTGCCAGCTTGGGAGGGAAAGTCTATGGTTTTGTGATTATCGATGACTTCTCGAGGTTTACTTGGATTAGATTTCTGTCACACAAAAATGAGTCATTTGATGAGTTTAGAGTCTTCTTCACTTGGATTCAGAAAAAGCTAGGGTGTGAGATTTTGACCATTCATAGTGACCATGAGAGAGAGTTTGAAAATGAGATATTTAGAGATTTTTATGAGGACAAGGGGATTAGCCACAACTTCTCAACTCCTAGGACCCCTCAGATGAACAGGGTAGCTGAAAGGAAGAACCAAACCTTAAGGAAAGCCGCCAGAGCCATGGTTGCTGAGTATTCACTTCTAAAATACTTTTAGGCTGAAGCGGTTAACACAGCTTGTTATGTGTTTAATAGGGTGAATGTTAGAGCCAAATTAGATAAGACACCCTGTGAGATCCTTAAGGGTAGGACACCCAATCTTTCCCACCTTCATGTCTTTGGTTGTAAGGTTTTCATTCACAACAATGGGAAGTCTCACTTAGGAAAATTTGACTCAAAATCTGATGAAGGAGTGTTCTTAGGATATTATAGTGTTGGGAAGTCTTTTAGGGTTTTTAATAAGAGGACTTTGGTGGTGGAAGAGACTATATATGTAGTGTTTGATGAGT
>NW_021318835.1:296512-315494 GCF_001605985.2 Dendrobium catenatum | reverse complement strand
TATATATATAATCAAAAGATGCACAAAGTGCGTCATTCAATGGACAAGAGGCATAAAATGAGCCCATCAAAAGCAAGCTATCTTCCCTTCTTCCAACTCTTAAAACTTAGAAGATTTCATGTATTACTTGAGATTTTTAAAAACTTGAGTTCGAATTTCGCGATTGTAACAAACTATTTTGATATATTATTGTATAAGATATTTTTCTGAAACCAAGTCTTGATTGGATCTCTTTTTCTTATCTAAATGTTTTTCTAAGTTAGGCCTTTTGATTTCAAAAGAAGATTTTGCCCTAAAAGAAGTCAGAGCTTAAGATTAACATGATAAGATATTTTACCATTTTTTGGATTTTTGAAGTTGTTAACTCATTAACTTATAATTTTTTTAAATCAATCACATGGAGACTATATCATATTCATGCCTTGATTAAAAAAAAAAACTTTTTGTCTTTTGTTTTATCATTTTTTTTTCTAGTTGTTTTTGGGTCTTCCCTGATCATCTCCATCCCTCCTTTGATTTGAATTTTTTATCAAATCATCCTGGCCGATGTTTACATCATCCTGGACGATCGGCTTCTCGTGCTTCAAAAAAACTTCATCTCCTAAATGTTCTAACTTTTTGCTCTAATCATCCTGGACGATCCTATATCATCTTGGACGATATGATCGAACTCTACTACAGTCATCTTGATCATCCTAGCCGGTACTTTTTCATCCTGGATGATGCATTTATTGGTTATCATCCCGATCGATACACCTGTCATCCTGGATGATACACGTGTCAGTACGCTTAAAATCTTTAAAATCACCCACGATGATCCATTTTTGGACAATCATCCAGGCCGATCCACTATTCATCCTGGACGATACACATGGCTCATGATTTAAAACATTTTAAATTTGGCCAGTATGATCCATTATTGTGCATCATCATGGACGATCCACCTAATCGGTATGGACGATCTGCTTTTTCAACGATTGTCTGGCCTGACTCCTCTGGATGATCGTCTGTGTCTAATCATCCCGGTCGATGTCTGATCGGCACGGACGATTGGACCATCTTTTTGACCAATCAGGCTGTTCACAATAATTGCACCGGATCATCCAGGACGATTCTTCGATCGGCCTGGATGTTCCATTCGATTCTTTAAATACAGCCAGATTTTTAGCCCTTTTTCTTTGCACTTCCTACTACTCCCTGATTGCTTATTGTTTCTTGCTCTTTTCCTGCTTATGGATGGAGAAAAACATGTTCGACAAACCTCTGGAAGCTCCTCGAGGGCCACACTGGACCCTCAATTCTGGGAGGCAGACGATCAGGCTGCTTACCATCGTTACAAGGAGTATGGCATTACACTCTCACGAACCATCAATCCAGCCTATCTCTCCTATCCGGTTCTGGATCATTTTACCCATACTTCTCTTTGCTTTATTCTCACCCTCGCAGTCCCGTTTAGTTTTGAACTCCTTTTTGAATTTTATGCTAATCTCCGCATAAATTCTTCCTAGACTTCTCTCACCTCCTATGTGAATCGACGCCCTGTCGAAATCACATATCAGGATTGTGCTGAACTATTGCAGCTGTCCACCACTGGGTATAAGCTGCATTCCCTTTTCTTTGATCCTGACTTTGAGTGGTCAACTGTAAATCACTTTCTTCGCCACACCAACGTACACTTTCATGTTGGAGAGACTAGCTCTTTACTCAAAGATGCTAGGATAATCCAGTATGTCCTTCATACTTTTATTATTTCAAAAGCCGGGGACCGAGTTTACATAACTTCATTGCTTTCACTTACTACCTTTTATATTCTGGCCCATAGAGAGTTTAACACCACAGACCTGATCTTTCGCTACATCGAGCATTTGACTACCATTAGAGATCCAGGCCATAGAAGAAATGCCAATCTTGATCTAGGACACATCATTGCATATGTTCTACAATCCAAATACAACCTTCACTATCCTGCTCCTCCCAACCATCCGCCACCTATCTACTCAAACAATTCCTTCAATGCCCTTCACAATACTCGTCTCCACCTAGGGGATGGGGAAGCTTAGGGGGCAGAGGAGGAGGAGGCTCCCACTCTCGCTCCTGTTCCTAAACTTGTTCCTCTCCACCAGCACTCTCAGCTGGATCATTTGGTGGAGAGATTTGATCAATTGGAGACCCGCTTCGACACGTTCGCAGCACACCAACAGCAACAGCTCACTGAGGATGTGGCTCGGTTCGATGCCTATGTTGCACACCAGCAGCAGCAGAACGACCAGGACATGGCTGGTTTGGGGTACATTTTGCCACATTATCCACCTTCTTCTAGCAGCCACCACCACCACCACCTCCGTCTGATGATCAGGGGACCTCATTTTTCTGATTTTCTTTGTGTTAATTCTAGTTTTAGTTTCTGTTTTCTATAGTTTTGCTTTTCTTATGTTTTAGTTTAAGTTATGCTTTTTGTTTGTGTTTTGTTTCCCTCCTTTTTGTGATGTCAAAAGGGGGAGTAGTTTGATGTATCATGTACTTTAAATTCTAAAATTTAGTGAATTTTTTAACTAAATTGCCATAACTGCTTGAAATTTTCTGGGTATGTTTTCCATCATCAAAAATGAGGAAATTGTTGCAAATCTAACTTTATGGATTAGACTTTTGATGATAGCAAACATTCATGATTCCCTATGACTACTTTGCCTACTAATTTTTCAGGACCATAAGATTGAATGCAGCTCAAGCCAGCTCAAGCTCGGGTTGATTTAGGTTGAGTTAAGTCTGTATTTTTTCCTTTCTTGAGTCAATTGTAAAAGTGGTTCCTGATGATAAGTAACCTTGCACACACACACACTTGAGAGGTTTTCTGAATTTTTCTGTTTTGAGTACATCGGCTTGGATGATGTTACTATCGACAAGGATGATTCAACTAAAAATAGAAACCCTAATTAGGGGATCCTGGTTAAGCAGCTTTCATTAAGCAAATCTTCCTGGACGATACTTGTATCGGCTAGGACGATAGGCTCAAATCAGAAAGAATTAGCCGCCATGATCAATTTAGGTATTCTTTATTTTAAATTATCATCCCGGATGATCTCCATATCAGTCAGGATGACACAGCACAATTATGCCTAAATTAATCTGATAATTATGGAAAGAAATTAAGGCTAATTGATACAATCACATCAGCCAGGCCGGTTTAAGAATCGGCTGGGATGATGTCCTGGATGACTGACATCGGCCAAACTCTATTCAGGGCGATGTTTAGGATGATTGTACTCAGATTTGAACTAATCAGCCAGGATGATATTGTATCGGCCTGGACGATGTAATCAATTTTCTTCTGATCATCCTAAATCTTCCTAGCTGATTGAGCTTATTTTGTACTGATCGGCCAGGAAGATATTTATATCGGTCTGGACGATAAAGTCGATTCTTGAAATTCTATTTAAAGGGCCCAAATTTTCTCATGCTAAAGACCTTGAGTGCTGCTGCCTTGACCTGAGAGAGCCTTGGGAGAGGGAGTGAGAGAGAGAGAGAGGAACTTGTGAGGGGGAGTTTATGAGAGGGTTCACAAAGGTTGCTCCAAGCAATGTTCCAAGTCGTCATCTCTATTCTTCATCCTTCATCCTTGGGAGGTTCTTGGGAGGTCTACTTCAACAAAGGTCTGGATTCTCTGCCCTCTTTAGGAGGAACCAAAAGGAGTCGGTTCTCTTCCGCACTTGGGTTGGTGAAAAGGCATCTGTTGTAAAGTCTTCTCCAGCTAGTTGTGGGAGCTATAGGAGAGACAGTTAGTTAGTGCAATACTCGGAGGGTGCCTGCGAGGAGTGGACGTAGGTCAAGGATTGACCGAACCACTATGAATCTGGTGTGATCTTTCTTTATTTTGCTTCCGCGTTTATTTACTTTTGTACTTTGATTTCTGTGGTGATTTGGTTTTAATTTTTGATTGTGCTTTACATAAAGAAAATTTTTTAAATTCCAATTCACCCCCCTCTCTTGGTTAGCCTCGGGCTAGTTCTTAATGGCTTAACATCCCTAACGAACATTCAGAACATACAAAGATATCTTCACCTTTGGGCAACCTTGTGAACTCTTCACAATTTCCACTTGTAAGATTTTTCAATCCTCACACCCAAACACTCTCAAAACACTCTCACTCTCACTCTCTAGAGAAAATTCATAGAAGAATTGTTGATAGTTAGTTTATAGGACTCTTATATATGAAAGATCACAAAAAATGTCTTGAGATATCCTTATAATTTAATTAAATATTATATTAATTATTTTCAAAATTAATTTTTTTTTAATTATTTTCAAACCCTTTTTGTATGACTAATGGATCTCTCAAAAAATACATTTTAAATAAATTTCAATAATTTTAGTTTCAAACCTATGTAGTTGTATAGATTAATATATATTCATTTTAAAATATTTAAAATTATATATATATTTAAATCTTTTAATCTTGAGATATTCTTTTAAAATTTTAAACATAGATCAATCATGTGAATAGAGCTCATGGGAAAGGATTAATGAATAATTGTGTCCAAATTATTCACTAATCAAGTCGCTAATCCTTTTAATACTGTTTAAATCCTTTATATGTATAGGATGTACGAGCACTTAGCCTAGGCTCGCCTAGTTTTAAGAACATGGTTTGTGATGATGTGCTGCATTTTTTTTCCTTATGTTACCCAAGGGTTAGTCATGACATTTTATTTAAATCTATTCAACTAGTGATACCTTAAGGATAATAATTAAAGACCAGTCTATAGAACTAAGAGAAATTCTAGGGACTATGTTACCTTCAAATGACATGAAATTTCAAATATTTAAACCTAATGACATTTCAAACCCCCAAGAAATTTTTAGGAATTTTTAGGACCCTTTAAGCCACATAATCAACAAACCCTAATTCACCCGTCAATTAAACTCGAATAAATTAAAAAATTCTAATAAATTCAAATTAAATCTAAAAATTTCCTATAATATATAAAATCTTTAAAATTAAATCCTTAAACTAAGAAAATTAAAAGCCCCCTGATTGGACTTTAATTTGAACACTAATTTAATTGGATTAAAAAATACCTTTCAATTAAATTAAATAATTAAAAATTATTAAAAATTCTAAAAATTTCATAAACACTTTAAAACTCTTTCTAGGCTATTCCTGACCTTTAGAGGTAATTCTAAGAGGTTTGGGTTTGATTCGGATGAAAATTCCTAAAATACCCTTAATTAAGAAATTTGATTAATTCATTAAATACCCAAACTTTAAAAAATTATAACTAATTCTAAAAAAATCCAAATTGAATAAACTGAAAAGCATTAAACTCCAATTTAAGTCTAGTATTTATTAAAAATATAAACTTTCTGGAAATAAACTTAAATTTAAAAGTCAACCCATCGGTCAATCGCAGTTCAATAACAAGGATATCCATAGAAGGACCAGAAGATGAAGATCAAGATGAAATGCCTTGTTTTTAAGACTTGTATCATTCTATAGGATTAGAATCCAGAATATTGTTGATGGAGCTGGCCACCTTTACTTTTCTATAGACCATGGGTTGTATATTATATGACAGTTATTATGGACTTTTAGACTTCTTTTTACTCTGGTGGATATTTTTATTGATGTGTTTACCTTACTTGTATAGTAGAAATTACTTATTTTTCATAGATTTGTTTCTTGCATATGTGTACGCCTAATTTTGCTAGGCTATTTAGGGATAAAAAATTTTATACTTGTAATTCAAATTTAAAATTTTAAGGGTTAAATAATATAGAAAGATAATGATTGTGTGCTAAGGTATGAAATGAACAATGATAAGCCTGTTAGTACACCTATGATTTCCTCAGTTCAGTTGGATAAGGATCCTAAGGGAATATCTGTTGATCAAAAGAAATTTAAAGGGATTATTGGATATTTGCTTTACTTGACTGCTAGCCGACCCGATATCATGTTTAGTGTTTGTTTGTGTGCTAGATTTCAATTAGATCCAAAAGAATCACATTTGATAGCAGTAAAAAGGATTCTAAGATATCTGTTAGGAACTCAGAACTTAGGAATTTGGTATACTAAGTGTAGCTCTTCATTTGAAATAATTGGTTATTCAAATTCTGACTTTGCAGGTTGTAGGGTGGATATAAAGAGCACTTTTGGAACATGTCAGTTTATTAGAAATTCTTTAGTCTCTTGGTCCAGTAGAAAATAAAATTCAGTAGCCCTAACTACTACAGAAGCTGAATACATTGCATTAGGAAGTTGTATGGCACAAGTACTTTTATTGAAACAACAGTTAATTGATTAAGGATTAACTATAGGCTCTATTCTAATTTATTGTGATAACACTTGTGCTATTTGTATTTCTAAAAATCTATTCAACATTCAAGAACCAAACATATATATATATATATATATATCATGTATCATTTCATAAGGAATCATGTATCCAAAGGAGAAATTAAACTCACTCATGTTTCTACTGAAAATCAACTTGCAGACATTTTTACAAAACCTTTAGCCTTTGATACTTTTAGTGCATTAAGAACAATGCTTGGAGTAATCGATTTGAATGCTTAATAAAAATGTTTTTCCTGCAACATTGATGTGTGTTTTTAGTTAGTAATTTTCCGTATATCATTGTGCTTTGTGATTTTTTTTCTATATCTTGATTTTTTTGCTTTCGTTTTCATTGTGTTTTTAGTGTGCTTGTGTTTTAGTTTTGATTTAGTGCTTGTTTTAAAAAATTTGAGTGACAATCGTCCGGGATGAAATTTTTTCATACGGGACGAATTGTGTAATGTGTCAAACTATCAGATTTTGAACCGTTTACGTGTAGTTTTTCAGTGTTTAATTTTCACTTTGTTTGTACGATCATCATGATCGTCCAGGATGAAGTTGTTCAAACGACGGGATGATTGAATGTCAGTTAAATAGATAAGGTAGTTTTTAATGCTATATTTGGTACGTACGAACCTTTGGTTCGTCCGGACGAACACATGTCGGTTCAATGCAGGGGACGGTTTCAACTGCCATTAAAACGATCACAAGTTCTGATCGTCCAGGACGAACACGAGTTCGTCTGTATGATTGTTTTGGTCGAAAGTCTGTACGAAAGGATTCTTCGTAAGTTGTGTGATTATGAAAAGCCATTTTATTTTGGACTCATTCATTCGTCCATACAAAATTTTTTTCGTATGGGATGAACGTAATTTCGTCCATACAAATATTTGTTTTTCAAAACTCAATAGTCACACTCACACATCACTTTCAAAACCTTTAGTCCTTTAGATCCTTTCCAATGGCATGTTCAAGCAAGCTTCAAAAGATTCTAGCCAAGGGACCACCTAAAAACTCTTTCGATAACTTTCTTTCCAAAGCCAATGAAGAGTCTTTCCCAAGATTCATGTCCGCTAAGATCACACCCTCTAGAATTCTTTTCCAGGATCAACTAACCTTTCAGGCAATGAACTTGTTTGCTTCAACTCAGTTTGATTTCATCCTCACACTAGTTTATCTCAACAATAAATAAACCTTTCACTATTTCCTGGCAAACATGTCTTTCAACTTCGACCATTTTGTTATCTGTTCCTATATCTTTAAGAAAAAAATTGAAATCACCAAAGCTGACCTAGGAATCTTTTTGAACTTAAGGACTGAGTGAGCGCACATACCTTGACCACCACTTCTGAATATGAATGGTCTGAAATTAATAAAATGATTAGAGGAATCATTTTTAACAAGCATATGCCTAAAGTATTCAGTCTCATTCGTAATGCTCGTAACATCCAGTATGTTCTTAGAACATCTATAATTCCTAAAGCTGGTGATAGAATCAACATTACTCTACTTCTTTCTATAGTAACCTTCTTGATCATGACTAAACAACCTATAGATGAAGCTAAACTAATCCCTGACTATCTTTATGGACTCTCTGCAATTGGTCATGTCGAACATAAAAAAAAAAAAGAACATTGCCTTAGGATATCTGGTTGCCTACATTCTGGATAAGAAATACAATTTGGTTCATCCTGATCAAGATTTTGAAGAACCGCTCTACTACAATGACGGATCATTTAGAGCAATCTTCAATAAAGAAGAACCAAGTAAAACACATATCATTAGTGATACTGAGGAAGAACATGTAACTGCACCTGCACCTGTTAATGAACCAAATTATCAGGATTTGGTTCAAAGATTTGACCGTTTAGAGACTCACTTTTATCAAAGGTTTGATCAAATTGAAGCTCATATGCAGCAGCATGATATACAGTACACTCAAGATATGGGATTTATGAGAGAATAGATAAACGATATAAATTCCAATATGCTTATGATGAGTAGCTATCTCAACTTCTTCATTTCTGCACCTCCTCCTCCTCCTCCAGATCAGGGTCCATCTGAGTGACACATGTACTTATTTTTGTTATTTTCTTTAGATGTGTTAGTTTTGTGATTTATAAAGTGATGCATTTTCTTTTGATTAGATGTTTTTTTGTTTTTGAATCTTATGTCGTATTGATATCATTTATTGAGATTGTAATATCATTTATTTTGATATCAATATAAGTTATCCTGTTTTGGATTTAATCTTGTTTTTAGAAATGTGTGTTAGCTCATATGACAATCGTTATAATTTTTTATCTTAAGAGTGCTATACTTTGAAATGCAAGTTAAAATTAAAGTCATTAAAAAAATCAAAATTTTCTAAATTTAAGTTTGCTTATAACATGATGTAATTAAGATTATCAATTTCATGTCTCTTATTTAGACTACATTAATGTCTAATATTATTATTGCAATTATGATGTTTTCTTATTTTGTATTTCACTTATCAATAAATATTTATGCACTTAGAAAAATTTGAAATTTTTTATTATTGATTTTGGAAAGATCAAACTTACTCTTGAAAAATATATAAATGTACAAAAATCAAATGAAATGTGCAAAAGTTCGCAATTTGAAAAAAAGGCACAAAATAAGCCAACAAGTGAAAAGATGCACAAAAATGTGCAACAAATTTGAAAAAGATGCGCAAAGCGCCACATGTGGTAGTTAATTCTTTCTATAATCTTTTAATCTCTTAATTCAAATTGATTTTCTGTACATTTATATTCCATATTGAAATTTGAAATATACAATTTTTTTATTCATCCTTTCTGCAATGATTTTCTCTATCTTAGTGTCTAAATTGACTCATATTTTTTATATATACTTTTTATTATCAATGTTATATCTCTTCTTAAATTTTATGAATTATTATGATTTGCCTAATATTTTGATTTTATTTGCAAGATTTATTTCAATCACTTTCAAGGATCAATTATTAAAGGATTATCATATTATTACTTATATTTCTGGTCTTTTTCTTCTTCTCTCTATTGTCAAAAAGAGGGAGAAAATATTGTTCGTATCTTTTCGTATGTTTGTATCTTTGTTGCTTTGTATTTGTTTCGTAATTTATTTTAAAAAAAAAATGGAAAAAGTTAAAATTGTTGTGCAAAGCCTCCTTACGTTTTATATGATCATCAATTTAAGGGGAGTTTAGGAGATTCTTAGAATTTGAAATTATATAAATAATAATTATTTTGCCATCATAAAAAAGGGGGAGATTGTTAAGTGAGTTGATATTTGCATGTTTTATATTCTTGCAACTTGTAACATTCTTGCAACTTGTATAGTTTTGATGATTTCAAATATTATTATTTTATGTGTTGATATCTCCTAACACTTTTTTCGAAGATTTATTTTTTCTCTTGTGTGAACTAATACTTTCAGAAAAATCAAACTTCTAATAGAAGACATCAAATCAAATTCAGCATAAGATATTTTGTAAATTGAAGCTTGTACATTTCTTTGAATTAAGTTTGAGATGGAGTGATTGTAATTGAGTTAATAAACACAAACACACACACACACACACACACACTTGAGGAGATCTTTAAAAATTTATACGGATCATACGGGATGAATATTTCGTACGGGACGATCAAGTCAGTTATCTCCTCCGAAGAGCAATGGAACGAACAGGAAGCGACAAAAATTTTTCTAAGTTCTGATCGTCCAGGATGAATTTTTATTCATCCCAGGATGAAATGTCCTCTGAAAAATTTGTGTTCATACGAAATTTATATTCATGCCAGAACGAAATGCTCTCTAGAAAAATTTGGTCCAGACGAACTCCAATTCGTCCTAGGACGAAATGTCCTCTAGAAATTTTTCATTCAGACGAAATCCATATTCGTGCCAGAAATAAATTACCTCTGTAAAAATTTCATCCGGACGAACGCATATTCATCCCAGGACGTAGCGAACCGACCCTTAAAAAATTGGCAACTTCCTGCAGTTTTCGGAACTGACCTATGGTATAACTGTTCGTGCCGGACGAACCTAGTTCGTACGGGAAGATTAATGTGTATGAAGTCATTTCGTACCAATATACATTGGGTTCATTTCCAACTGAATTAAGTAACATTATCTGGGATGATCTACGATCGTACGGGACGATCCACTACTAACAGACTTGAATTTTAGCAGTTTTTGGACGATTTTTTGTGTCTTTCCTATATAAAGTCCAATATAAACTATCAATTAATCTTTTTTCTTACTGATCTTCGTGCCAATTGAAAGGAGAGAGTGTGAGAGAGTGTTTGAAGGAGAATTCTTATTACTGGAGCGTGAAGGTTTCACTTGGTACTCAAAGGTAAGAATTTCTACTTTTAGTTTTTAATTACTTCACTCTTTTCCCTCTTCCTTCTAGATTTCTTGTGAAGAAGATCTGTCAAGGAGATCTGGTTCTCTGCCAATACTTGGAGAGTGTGAACAGCCGAAGGGTTCTCTGCCCATACTAGGAGAGTGTGAACAGCTGAAGGGATCTCTGCCCATACTAGGAGAGTGTGAAAGGACGAAGGGTTCTCTGCCCACACTAGGAGAGTGTGAAAGGATGAAGGGGTCTCTGCCTACACTGGGAGGGTGTGAAAGGATGAACGGTTCTCTGACAACACTGGGAAGAGTGTAAAAGGACGACGGTTCTCTACTACACCGGGTAGTGGTGGAAGAGAGTTTTGTAAAAGCTTCTCCGCCTTACTGTGGGTGCAAAAGGAGAGTCACTAGTGATATTAGTACAATACTCGGAGGGTGCCTCTAGGGATTGGATGTAGGTCGTGTTTGACTATTTTTAACTTGTGGTTGAAAAAATCTCATGTCTTTTATTTTTCCGCTGCTTTTATTTTTGTTTTATTGTTTCTAACTTGTGGTTGAAAAACCTTTTCTATAAAATTCACTAAAGTTAAATTCTCAATTTTAAATTTTAAAAGAGGGTAAAAATTTTTAAATACCTATTCACACCCCCCCCCCTCTTGGTTAGCCGCTGGGACATAAGCTTATGTTTAACAACCTAATTCATAGTGAACAAGTTTCAACAGGGAAGTCTAGTCTCCTTCTAAAAATTATTTTATAACAAGCCTTTTTTTAAAAGTCTCATGCATACATGATTTGGATACTTCAACTAGCATGCATTATATTAGAAACTAATTTGAATAAAATTTTAATTGCATTAGCTCTAGGAGCATTCACCCAACATAATCATAAGGCCACTTCGAAACTCTTTAGATGTCAGCCTTAATTTCCAAAAATTAAATCATCCACCCATCTATCATAAAGAACCATACAGCATGGTTTTGAATAGATTAGGTGGTTAGTTGGCTCCCCAATCTACGCCGGGGTAAGTCCAGGTTTTGTACTGCATTAGTTAGAACACGGGTATTAGTGTGTGTAGAACACTAAACCGAATCTAAATTTAGGATTCAAGGTTACTACATTCGATCTCGTAGTATGCCTAAATAGTGGGTGAGTCCCTACTCTTCAGGGACTATAAATCCTACTTATCTACGTCATATGGATGATGCCACTTCCATCTTTCTCTCACATATATGTTGGATGCTTGATCTTCTTTTCTCTAGTTTCTTCTCACTGCCTTCGTCCCTCTAAATACTGATGTTAACCACGCATATTGACTAAGCCACTTGAACCTTTCTTCCCATTTGAATAGGACTTCCTAGTCTTAGCCCTATGTGCCAACCCCATTTGTGAAAAGGATAATGTATGATCCTCAATCGAGAGTTTTTTTGGGCTTGGCCTGAGATGTAATTAACCAAGGGGGCTTATGCCCATGAGAAACTGAATTCCACCATCTACTAAACCCCATCTAAGTTGATGTATCGGGTGGGGGAAACCCATGACTTTGTTCAGGTCACGTATATTACTACCCATTAAGGTGCGCTGGCGAGAGCTGCTATCCTCCATGGTTATTCGTATGCATGATCTAATCTACCCTTCCATTGGCCTATTTGGAGGAGCACGGAGGCCTATGATCGTCTCTATCCCTCAGGGTAGGTGCGGTCATATACCCCTTTGTAATCCTGCAGCCATATCGGTGTCCTTTTAGAGGTCCACACCTAGGCCTATTTTTTATAGTTTCTTATTTTCTGACTTAGAGACATAAGAATACATCAAATTACTATCAAAATTTAAAGTATATTTTTTCTGAAATTATATTGAGATGCTTGGTTTAAATCCAGAAGTAGCAGTCCAAAAGTTGGCTATCAAGCTTGATGTAGTCCCTGTTAAATAGTTACCTCATAGGATGAGACTGGAGATTGAATAATAGGTGATCACTAAAAGTAAAAAGCTTGTAAAAGTTGGATTCATTTCTTGAAGATAAGAATCCTACTTGGCTTGCCAATATTATTCCAATATGGAAAAGAGCAAACTAATTCGTATCTGTATTAACTTTCTTGATTTGAAAAAGGCATACCCTAAAGATGATTTCCTTCTTCCTATCCTCGAGCTTATGGTATTTATCACTTTATCCCATAGCATATTCTTCTTCATGGATGGTTCATATGGTTATAATCAAATAAAGATGCCCCCTAAAGATAAGAAGTGTTACGGATCAATGGTTTATGATTTTGATTATAGCAAATATTCTTATTTACTACGACTGCCTTATGTACTGACATTTTAGGTTCATACGATCGGACTGCAATTTAGAATCAGCTCAAGATTGGGTAGACTATGTCTGAGTCAGTTTGTACACTTTTTTCCTTTCTTGAGTCTATTGTATTTAGTGTGGCTCCTTATGTTTTGTAGCTTGGAAGATTTTCTATTATTCCCTGAAGATTTCTATTTTTGGTAACATCGTCCTGGACGATCTGTCTAAAAATAGAAACCCTAATTAGGGCATCCTCATTAAGACAGCCGTCATAAGTGGATCGGCCTGGATGATACCTGTATCGGCTAGGATGATAGTCTCAATTCAAAAAGAATTAACCACCATAATCAGTTTAGGAATTCTTTGTTTTAGGAAATCGACTAGAACGATATTTATATCATCCAGGTCGATCTAACTCAATTATGCCTAAATTGATCTGGTATATTTGGAAAGCATTAATGGTTGATTGATACGATCACATCATCCGGGACGATCGCAGGATCGGCCAGGACGATGACCTGGACGATCTACATCGGACAGCTCTAATTCAGGGCGATGATCAGGACGATTGAAATCGGTTTTAAACTAATAACCCTTGACGATTGTGATATCGGCCAGGACGATGTAACCAATTTTCTTCTGATCGTCCCAATTCGTCCCGGGCTGATGAGCTGAATTTGTACTGATCGGCCAGGACGATATACATATCCATCCTGGACGATAATGTCAGCAACTTGCATTAATGAGCTAATTTTAGCTTCTATTTAAGCTTTGTCAAGGCACTTTTGTAAGTGTCTTTGGCAGCCATTGTAGCTTCGTTCTTGTGGGGGAAACTTGAAGAGAAAGCTTTAAAGGGAGTGAGGAACGGGTGAAGTATGAGAGAGGGAGAAGATCCTTTGAGGGGGGACTCATGGGAGTGTGGAGGGGGATTCCACACGATTGCTCCGGCAGGCTTGCACCTTAATATCGTCGGATTCAAGGCTTATCTTGACGGAAGTTCACCAAAGAAGAAGATCTCTTTGGTATAAAAGGACCCGGCGACTCCACCGCACAGGGGAAGGTGAAAGTGATTTTGTAAGGGCTTCTCCGCCTAGCTGTGGGGGCTAAAGGAAAGACACTTTTGTAGTGCAATACTTGGAGGGTGCCTCCAAGGAGTAGACGTAGGTCAAGGTTTGACCGAACCACTATAAATCCGGTGTGTTCTTTTCTTATTGTTTCTTCTGCATTTAATTTCTGCTTCATCGATTTCTATGTGGTGATATTGGTTTTGTTTTGTATTTTTTAAAAGATTCTTCTTTACCAATTCAACTCTCTCTTGGTTAGCCTTGGGCTAGTTCTATAGGCTTAAGTGCTTAACATCCCTAACAAACTTTCAAGTGGTATCAGAGCAGGATTCATAAAATAAGTTTTTAAAAGCTTTTGAATTTTTGATCTATGGCTAATCGTAATGTTATGTAAGGTTATTCAATCACCAGACCTCCTTTATTTGAATATATGTCATTTGATTTTTGGAAAACTCGCATGTCTATTTTCTTGTAATCGATTGATTTTCACATGTGGCATATGATTTTAAGTGGTTATTCATCACCGTCACGTATTGTTAATGGAGTTAAAACTTATATTCCTTTTAATTAGTGGAATAAGGAAGAATAACTGAATGCAAAATCTTTAAATTGCTTTTTATGTGCTTTAAATTTTGAAGATTTCATGTTAATATCCACTTGCACTACTGGTAAGAAAGTTTGGGATAAACTACATACCATATACAAAGGCACTAGTGAAATCAAGCAATCCATGTTGAATATGTTAATGCATGTTTTGAGCTGTTTTCCATGAAACCTTTTGAAATGATCTTAGACATGTATACCAGGTTCATTCAAATTGTAACATCATTCCAACCTTAGGAAAAGAATTTTCAAATTTTGAAAAAATTAACAAAATTCTTCGTTGTCTACTGGATAAGTTCAATGCTAAAGTAGTTGCTATTTGTGAATCAAAAGATTTGAATGAATATTCTATTGATAATTTGATTGGCTCACTCAATGCCTACGAGCAAGGTTTGGGTCAAAGACTTTTGGATGCAGGTGAAACGATTGTTCTAAAAACTGAAGATACAGAAAGAAATAGTTTAGTTGGTGACGAATGCAATAACTTGACAAGCAAATCACAAAGCTCACCAAAGAATAAGCAAAAGTGGAAAAAAAGTAAAAGTGGTAAGGATGTAAATATTTCTTCTGACGTTATTTGCTTTCGATGCAGGAAGCCTGGACATATAAAAAATAATTGCCCTAATTTAAGAATTCTTCCTACGAAAGAAAAGGGCAAGTCAAAGCAAAATTTAAACCGGGGAAATAATGAAAGGCAAAAAATCTCATGGGCATATCTGGTTTCTGAAGCATCGGACCAGGAAAGAGATAATGGTTAAAAGCCTTTCGTATTTTTGTGTTGTGTTTTTGTGCTTTTCTTTTTTATTTTTGTGTTTTAGTTATATTTATTCTTTGAATTTTTATTTTCGTGAAAGTTTTTTCCTGATCAACACACACATTCACTTTTCTAAAAATGAAAAATCTACTTCCTAGTTTTTCTTGATATCTTTGGTAAGTTGTGTTTGACTTCTCTAAAACAGTCAAAGGAAGAAAACTCATGTTTTTTACTCTCAATCTCTATTTTCTAAAATAGGTTATTCTACTTTTGATTTAAAATCTTTTTCATCTTTTAAATTAGTCTTTGAAACTAAATTTTTTATCTCCCTATATTTTATTTATCGCATAGGGATCTTTTGCAAGTTGTTGAATCTAACTCATAATTTTCTTAATCAAGAATTCGCTTTATCAATAGGATGGGTTTACTTTTGTTTTTAAGACTTCAGAAAGGTAGCATATTAAAAAAAAATTGGCCAATGATGCCAAAAATAAAAGATGCATAATGACGCCAAATTGAAAAATATACACAAAGTGTATCAAAAATTAAAAGATGCGCAGTGCGCCAACCAATTGTCTAGAGGCATAAAATGAGCCCATAAAGTTTAATGCTTACCATTCTTGTACTTCTTTAAAGCTTAAGAAAATTCTTGATACTTTTGATACTTGATTTTGAAAAACATAATTCCTGATTCAACAATTCATGCATTAATCTTCTATTAAATGTATTTAATGAAAAGGGTTTTGAAAAATTAGTATTTTTTTTCTAATTTATTCCTTGATTTAGATATTGAATTAAAAGGTTTTTGAGCATTTTTAAAGAACTTGAATTGGATTATCAAATTCTGAATTTCTAAACCTTTTCTGGGCCATGCGTTCTCAAATCCAATTCTACTAAGTTTTTTTATTAAAACCAAGAGGTAACTTTCTCATTTTAAGAATATTTGTTTTTTTTCATTAGATTAGGGAACATTTTTGTCTTTTGTTCGTTTTGTTTTTTGTTTGTGTCTCCTCTCTTTTTGATAATGTCAAAGGGGGAGAACGTACTGTTGAGTTTGTATCCTTTTTTCAAAAAAATTTAAAAAAACAAAAATATTTTTTATCTCCCCTATTTTTTAAAAGGGTTTATTCTAATGAGGGGGGGATTAGGAAAAATTGCTTTTTTTTTTAAATTCAAATTGAATTGTTTGCCATCATCAAAAAGGGGGAGAATGTTGCGGATCAATGGCTTATGATTTTGATGATAAAAAATATTCTTATTTCTCTACGACTGCCTTATGTACTGACATTTCAGGTTCACACGATCGGACTGCAATTTAGAATCAGCTCAAGATTGGGTAGACTAGGTCTGAGTCAGTTTGTACATTTTTTCCTTTCTTGAGTCTATTGTATTTGGTATGGCTCCTTATATTTTGCAGCTTGAAAGATTTTCTATTGTTCCCTAAAAATTTCTATTTTTGGTAACATCGTCCAGGACGATATTTATATCATCCTGGATGATCTGTCCAAAAATAGAAACCCTAATTATGGCAACCTCATTAAGGCAGCCGTCATAAGCAGATCGTCCTGGATGATACCTGTATCGGCCAGGATGATAGTCTCAATTCAGAAATAATCTACCGCCATAATCAGTTTAGGAATTCTTTGTTTTAGGAAATCAGCCAGGACGATATTTATATCGTCCAGACCGATCTAACTCAATTATGCCTAAATTGATCTGGTATCTTTGGAAAGCATTAATGGTTGATTGATACGATCATATCATCCGGGACTATTGCAGGATCGGCCAGGATGATGACCTGGACGATCTACATCGGACAACTCTAATTCAGGGTGATAATCAGGACGATTGAAATCAGTTTTAAACTAATCGACCTGGACGATCGTGATATCGGCCAGGACAATGTAACAATTTTCTTCTGACCATCCTAATTCATCCCGGGCTGATGAGCTGAATTTGTACTGATCGGCCAGGACGATATACATATCGTCCTGGATGATAATGTTAGTAACTTGCATAAATGAGCTCGTTTTGAGAGCTTCTATTTAAGCTTTGTCAAGGCACTTTTGTAAGTGTCTTTGGCAGCCATTGTAGTTTCATTCTTGTGGGGAAAACTTGAAGAGAAAGCTTTAAAGGGAGTAAGGAATGGGTGAAGTCTGAGAGAGGGAGAAGATCCTGTGAGAGGGGACTCAAGGGAGTATGGAGGGGGATTCCACACGGTTTCTCCGGCAGGCTTGCACCTTAATACCGTCGGATTCAATACTTATCTTGACAGAAGTTCACCAAAGAAGAAGATCTCTTTGGTGTCAAAGGACCCGGCGACTCCGCCACACCGGGGAAGTTGGAATTGATTTTGTAAGGGCTTCTCCGCCTAGCTGTGGGGACTAAAGGAGAGACACTTTTGTAGTGCAATACTTGGATGGTGCTTCCAAGGAGTGGACGTAGGTAAAGGTTTGACCGAACCACTATAAATCCGGTGTGTTCTTTTCTTATTATTGCTTCCACATTTAATTTTCGCATCATCGATTTCTATGTGGTGATATTGGTTTTATTTTGTGTTTGTTTAAAGATTCTTCTTTACCAATTCACCTCTCTCTTGGTTAGCCTTGGGCTAGTTTTATAGGGCTTAACATCCCTGATGAACTTTCAAGTGGTATCAGAGCGGGATTCATAAAATAAGTTTTTAAAAGCTTTTAGATTTTTGATCCATGGCTAATCGTAATGTTGCGGAAGGTTATTTAATCAGCAGACCTCCTTTATTTGAAAAAATATCATTTGATTTTTGGAAAACTCGCATGTTTATTTTCTTGCAATCGATTGATTTTCGCATGTGGCATATGATTTTAAATTCTGAATATTTCATGTTCATATCTACTTGCACTACTGGTAAGGAAGTTTGGGATAAACTACATATCATATACGAAGGCACTAGTGAAATCAAGCAATCCAAGTTGAATATGTTAATGCATGTTTTAAGCTATTTTCCATGAAACCTTTTGAAACGATCTTAGACATGTATACTAGGTTCATTCAAATTGTAACATCATTGCAAGCCTTAGGAAAAGAATTTTCAAATTTTGAAAAGTTAACAAAATTCTTCGTTATCTACTGGATAAGTTCAATGCTAAAGTATTTGCTATTTGTGAATCAAAAGATTTTAATGAATATTCTATTGATAATTTGATTGGCTCACTCATTGCCTACGAGCAAGATTTGGGTCAAAGACTTTTGGATGCAGGTGAAACGATTGTTCTAAAAACTGAAGATACAAAAAAAATAGCTTAGTTGGTGACGAATGCAATAACTTGACAAGCAAATCACAAAGCTCACCAAAGAATAAGCAAAAGTGGAAAAAAGATAAAAGTGGTAAGGATGTCCATATTTCTTCTAACGTTATTTACTTTCGATGCAAGAAGCCTGCACATATGAAAAATCAGTGCCCTAATTTAAGAATTCTTCCTACGAAAGAAAAGGGCAAGGCGAAGCAAAATTTAAATTGGGGAAATAATGAAAGACAAAAAATCTCATGGGCATATCTGGTTTCTGAAGCATCGGACTAGGAGAGAGATAATGGTTAA
>NW_021318835.1:170416-296120 GCF_001605985.2 Dendrobium catenatum | reverse complement strand
TATATATATATATATATATATATATATATATCCCTTCTTTTGATTTGGCTCCTCAATTCAGGGAGGAGAGACGCAGGATGCTCCCTGCGGTCTGCCAGCCGAAATGGGCGCGCTTTGTCTGTTCAGTAATCGAAGACTCTCGAGCTATTCCCCAAGCTCATGCCTTGATGATTCTTACAGGGTTTCTCGCCCGCCCCAACTCGCCTGGACGCCTTATCGCGGCTTACGGCCGCTCAGGGAACCTCGCCGCTGCCCGAGTGGTGTTTGACGCATTGCCCCAACCGACTATCTCCTCTTGGAACGCCCTCATCATTGCCCATTTGAGAAACGAATCCCCCTTCGATGTCCTCCATCTCTACCGCCGCATGATTTCCGAAGGATGCATACGGCCCGATAGCTCCACCTTCACCATCGCCCTCAAAGCTTGCACCCAGTTGTCGGATCTCGATGCCGGAGAACAGATTCGATCCCATGCATACGACCTTGGTTTTCAAAACGATGTCTTTGTCAGCTCGTCGTTGCTCAACTTGTATGCTAAATGTGGGAAGCTGATTGAAGCGGTGGAGGTGTTCGAGAGAATGCCGAGAAGAGACCTTGTGTCCTGGACCACGATGATCACTGCGTTTTCTAATTCTGGTAAGTCAATAGAGGCCATTGATTATTATAGAAAGATGCGAGTTGAGGGTGTCGAAGGGGATGAGATTGTGATGGTTGGTTTGTTGCAGGCATGTGCGGCAATGGAGGATGTGAGGGCTGGAGCTTCAATTCATGGGCATATGATCCGTCTTGATATGAGAATGGATGTAGTTGTTGAGACTAGCCTCATTGACATGTATGCGAAGAGTGGGTACCTGGGTCTTGCCAATGTTGTCTTTGAGAGGATGCGGAATAAGAATGTTGTATCATGGAGTTCTTTGATCTCTGCTTATGCTCAGAATGGGTTTGCTAACGAAGCACTCTTGATGCTGGTAAGGATGCAGGATTTCGGGTTTGTACCAGATTCTGTTGCACTGGTAAGTGCATTATTGGCTTGTTCACAAATTGGATATTTGAAATTGGGCAAATCTTTACATGGCTTTGTTGTTCGGAGAAAGCTCAAAGTTGGTGTGATATTGGGCACTGCGGTGATTGACATGTACTCAAAATGTGGGAGCCTATTGAGTGCCCGTGCCATTTTTGATAGGCTGAGTTCAAGAGACTTGATTGCTTGGAATGCAATGATTGCTTGTTATGGCATTCATGGTAATGGTAAGGAAGCTCTTTCACTCTTTCTTGAAATGAAAGAAACAGAATTGAAGCCTGATGATGCCACCTTTGCTTCTCTTATGTCTGCATTTAGCCACTCTGGACTTGTGAGCGAGGGGCGTCGGTGGTTCAATTGCATGAAGATTGAATTTGGACTTGAACCCTGGGAGAAGCACTATGCATGCATGGTGGATCTATTAGCTCGTGCTGGCCATGTTGAGGAAGCTTTTGATCTGATCCAGACAATGAAAATCAAGCCAGGAATTGCAATATGGGTTGCTCTTCTTTCAGGTTGCCATATCCATAAGAAGCTGGAACTAGGTGAATATGTTGCAGAGAAAATACTCAAGTTGAATCCACATGATTTGGGTGTTTATTTATTGGTTTCTAACATGTATGCTTCAGCAAGGAACTGGAACAAAGTACAGGAAATAAGAAGGATGATGAAGATGATGGGGATGAAGAAAACCCCGGGGTATAGTTTGGTAGAATTGGATGGGAAGTTTCATGCATTCCTAGCAGAGGATAACAGCCATCCAGAATATCTACAGATCATGGCTATGCTAGAGAGATTAGAGTGTGAAATGAGGAAAATAGGTTATATTCCAAAGATAGAGTTGGTTCTCCATGACCTCCAAGACGATGTTAAGGAGAGAATGCTCCTCTGCCATAGTGAGAGGTTGGCTATTGCATTTGGATTGCTGAAAACTGGCGCAGGGATGCGGATTCTAGTCATAAAGAACTTGAGGGTTTGCGAGGACTGCCATGACGCCATTAAGCTGATATCAAGGATTACAAACAGAGAGATTGTGGTGAGGGATGCAAAAAGGTTTCACCATTTCAATGATGGGGCTTGTTCGTGCGGAGATTATTGGTGAACTCAAATGATTTTCATTAATAAAAACCATTGAAACTTATGGAAGTCTATTGGATTCAGACTTACGACCATTCAAAAGCCAACCTTGCAACCATTTCTCTAGTAAGATCTATATACTACTGGATTAAATGAGGGAAAAGGAAGGTTCTTACACGATTCTACAAATAAACATAACTTATTTTCCTTATGAGACAGGGGTGTCAAAAATTGACACGACCTAAAACCCGACCCGGCCCCGACCCGAAAAAATTCGGGTTCGGGTCAACCCGTTTGTTAAATGGGTATGGTCTGGGTTTGAATTTCTGACCCGTTTGAAAAAAGGGTCTGGTTTGGGTTGATCCGACAACCTACAGGTCGACCCGTTTAACCCGGATCCCACATTTTTTAGGCATCCGCCTCATTTGACCCCGCCGTCCGTCGTCCGTCGTCCGACAACTCCACCTCACTCGACTCTGCCGTCCGCCGACTGCCGACTCCGCCAAATAGGTTCAGACTGACAGATGGTCCTTTTTTTTCTGAGAGATCTGGTCTTTTTTTTTTTTCTGATGATGTAGGCTTTCAAAGCAACATGGTCCTCACCGAATGCTCAATGCTTGAGTTCATTTGTCCTTCAGTGTGTTTGATCCCGAAAGCTTATTTGATTCAAGATAACTGTTTCATCCATGATAAACTTGGGAAACATGAAAGTTATCAGGTAGTTTAAATGTTTTTTTTTTTTTTTGGTTTTGATTATACATTGATTTAGCATACATATTAAATTGTATCTATGGAAGTTTGTGAAGTTTTTGTGATTCTTATTATTTTAATAGCTTTACTTTGAACTTGTGATACATTAAAAACAATCACCCCATTTCATGCTTTAAGGTATTTTTTCACACGAAATATTGGCCAGTTGGCATCCAGCTGAAGAACAATGATAAACAATTTAACATTGTGGTTTCTTTTACGTTACCAGTAACCTAAGCTTCGTTTTCGATTCTCACTGGCTTTCAAGTATATCTGTTAGCTGTATAATTCTGTTCTTAATTGATGAATGCCATTTGAGGTGTATATTTACTGCTCCGAGGTTTCAATAATTCTATTATTTACTAGATGTTGCTAATTAAACCACATGTTTAACTTCTTTTTTTATGCATTTTGTTTCAGCCAAAGAAGAAATTCTCTGCATTTTCGTTGTGTATCAAAACAACTGGCCTTGCACTTGTCAAAGATTTCAGTTATGAGAATACAGATTGTTAGTGCAGTTTGCTCATCCCTTTGGAAGTTGATGATGTTTGATGTTTTATGAACTTCTGAGATAAGCTCAGCTCATGGTTGGTCCACTCAGAAGCCTTGCTTACTCCAGAATTCAGAAATAATTCAAAACCATGGAAAAGAAGAGAAGTTGTGATTTTCAATTATAAGAAACGGTACATTTCCTGCTTAAAAATAATATACACTCGCTGCATATAATGTTCTGTGGAATAAAACTAATATTTATTAGCATGACTTGTAGAAAATGTCCATATTGTGTCATACTCAAGGTTGTGAAAACCAGACAACGAACCGGAAGAATGAGAGGTTCACAGTTCAGCCGGTCGAACTGTGATCGAACCGGATGACGTAATAAATAATAATATTATTAAAATAAAATAAAATAAACTTAATAATATAACAATCTAACATTAAACACAAATCCATCCTGTCATATATATCAAGTATCCAAATTAAAAATGAGTTGGAGGTTTAAAATCACACTTTATGTTATATATATTTAGATATGATATTATATAATCATTAATATAATATAAATATATTAGCATTAAATTTATTTATATAATTTTAAAAATATATAATAAAAATCTATAAATATAAATATCATTTATACCCGCTTCGTCGCAAGCATTGGGACGCACTTCCTCCCACCACGCTAAGAAAAGCGTGTATAGGTGGTCGTTTTATTCCGACGCATGCATTGAAACGAGTTCTCGGAGTTTTAGGGTTTAGGAGGTATTATACCTGCGCAGGGTCGACGGAGGGCATGAAAATCGAGACAAGAGATACCTTTTTGTATTTCTCTTCTTTTCCTTTATTTGTCTCTCTCTCTCTCTTTTTTATGCACAAATCTTTCTCTTTTTTTTTTTTTTGAAATATCTTTTCATTTTGCTTTTCTTCCTTTTTTTTTTACAAAGACATACTCTCACACACACATATACATATAGTCAATAATAATACCATTAACTATATTAAAATTGCAACAAAAATTAGCATAAGTGAATGGATAGAACAACACTTATTGTTTGCATTAAACCAGATGAAATTAGGCTGAAGGGATATTGGAGTCTAGGTGGGTTTTTGTTTTGGTTTAAGTGGGCTACGGTTTGGACTTGTTGGGCCTTGGACCTAAAAGTGGGCTTTTATATTTGTGATAGCTAAGGAATTAGCTGGATGCAATTTTATAAGAAAGGGAGAGAGGCACCTATTAGGCCTGCTGCTTGAGGATATCGGGTAGAGGAAGACAGCGGCTAAAATGGGAGGAGGAAGTCGATCTTGGCATCGGCTTGAGGGAGGAATAAGTTGGAGGCAGCTAAGAGGTAAGGTAAATCCCTTCCTCTCTCTCTCTCTCTCTCTCTCTCTCTGGATTGAAGAGGTCGGGAGGCTAAGGGACGGAGCTCGGTCGGCTCCCTGGATGGGATCGGACGGAAATAGTGAACAGGGGTTCGGCTGAAGTCGAGCAGGAGGTCGTAGATGGAAGAGGTGGAGAGGCAGTGGAACTCGACTTTTGTTCGGCTATGTGGATCGGTCGGGAGAGAGCAGGAGGTCAGGAGTTAGAGTTTCGGCTGTGGTTTGGAGTCGAGAGCGAGGTTGGGGTAGGGTCGGAGAGAGGAATCGGGAAGAGGAAGTCGGGACCTGCGATTGGATGGGGATCGAGCAGAGCTTCGAGTTCGGAGAAGTGTCGGGTTGGAAGAGAGTTGTGGGAGCGTATGGGAGGAGTTTGGTCGATATTTAACGACGCATTTGGGCTCTCGATCGAGGCGAGTCGCAGGTTTCAAGCAGAAATCCCGGGACGAGATGCGAGTCCAGCGGCTTCAGCGGGATTTCGGGCGGGATTCGCGAACTTGGACGGCTTCTCGACGGATACGAGGATTCCAACCGGGATTTCAGCATAAATTTTGGATCCGACAGTCAAGGTATGATTTCATTTTCGTTTCTTTTGGGTATTGTACAGAGGTCAACAAAGGTAGTCATCTTTAACTATTTTTATTGTGTGAAGTACACACTTTTTACTAAATAAAATATTTGAGATCCGTGCGATAACATATATATATTATGATGTAATTAATCATCATATTTAATAAAAATATTTAAAAAAAGTTAAAAGAATTTAATAAACTAAAAGGTATTGTTTAAAATTTAATTAAAATAAAATAAATGTTTTATAGAACCAGTCGATCTATCCAACTCGGACCAGTTCAATGGTTTACTGGTTAAAACGCCAGTTTTTGCCGATTCAATCCGGTTTGATATGAAGCCGATTTTTAAGCTGGATCGGACCAGCCACTTGACCGGTTCACGGTTGAACCAGCCGGGTTGGTCCGGTTTTTAAAACTATGGTCATACTATCCTTTTGATCATATATTAATAATATACAAGTCTTCAATTGTAGAAGATCTCTTTGGCAAAAGCTTTGTTTACTCTGAAATATACCACCTCAATTGTATGCAGCACTACTTTTACCCGCTATGAATGATCACCATTTCTACTAATTAATATGGCCTGCCATTAACAGTTGAAGTATATGATTATGATACAAAACTGACCAGGATTCTACAATTTCTAAAACATTAATACACAGACACAGGCATGCTAATTTAGTTCAACATCTTTCATAAATATATATATGAAATCTGCTAGCTTCTTTGGTCGGTATGAAGTTCATTCCATTTTTGTGCTGAAAATCTGCAGCCAACTTTCTATTATTTCAATGTGGCATACATTAGTTGTGAAAATCTGCATTCAACTTCCTATCATTTCAATGTGGAATAAAGAAGCTGTGCATGCCTATAGCTATCATCTTTTAGCGGTCAGGTTAAGTGGCAAAGCGAGTCAAAGAAAACACAATAGTCTCAACAGTACCACTCGTCATACCATGATATGATGAACGTACTTAAAACTTTTTATTATGATAGTTCTTTTCGCTGATGAACTAGACTTTGTGATTGGTTATGAGTTATGGTACTTTAGTTTGCTATTTTTCTTGAGGTTGTGTTATTATAAGAATTAAACTAGAGCCTGTCTAATCGAGTACGTGGACCTGTGAATGTGGTTCAAAAAGAGAATGTTTACTATTGATTTTGTGGAAGATCCTCCTCCATTTCATTTGTTGTTATCTTAGGAGATATCTTATGCCAGATGATTATATTTCAGTAGCACATAACATTGATTAAATTTGTAATTTCATTATCACCAGCATCATCTAAGTCACTATTGATCCACATTGCACTGATTATATAGGCATGCAAAATTTGGAGTTGCCTAACACCCCACATCCAAGACTTCAAATCTGTGTTCTTTGGACTTATTCATCTTATTGTTACTTACACGTGGTTGCTTCATATCTTAAATGAACCACTGGTAATCTGGTATCACTTCCTCCACCTTGATCGGCTCCCATAAATTCTTCAGGAGAAGCTTTTTTGGAACCATATTTAATCATACCCGAATTTTAATATTTTTTATTTGATTTGTTTTATTAAATATAATCATCCTCTTTAGATAACAATAAGTTTGAATTAGGATTTGATTTGATCATATTGAAATTTAAAATATGGCCTTCTTGTAACCCTTTTTCTAATAGCAAGGATTGAAGGCTTGTATTATACATAGACGAATAAAATTATTTTGTGAGGCTAATCGAGTGTTTACCTTATGTATGTGGAGTTTCTTATGCTTCCCTTCTATCTCAATGGATTTCACCCGTCACCTTCATTGTGTAAACTTGTAATAGTCAATGCCATCATTTGGTTCCAAAGCAATAAAAAATGTAAAGTTTATTGCATACATGTCACCTTCATTGTGTAACATTATAGATGACAGCGCACATCATTAGGTTCCAAAGTAATAAAAAATGTAAAGTTTATTGACATCCATATTTAAAATTTAAGGGCATGAAGATTAGGGGAGGATGTGATAGGAAGTGCTTGTAGAAATTAGGAAAAGTCTTGGCTGAAATCTGATTTCAACAATTTCAGATAACCAACAACAAGGAAATTAGGAATAGAACTCACAAGAACACTTTTTAATTGAAAGTTTTGTGGAAAAAATATAAGATATAAGTGGATCTTCAATTGGAGAGGAAGGTCCGGCTCTCCCAAATCTCTAGACGCCGCTAGAGCCCAAAACCTATGAGAGATTTCAAATTTCAGCCAAATTCAAGATGTCATAACCCTAGCAAAACATACTACTTAATATATAAAATTCAAAAGGAAATCTCTAAACAGCCCCTACTTTGAAATTTTCCTCCTAACTCCACCAAAAATCCTTCCTAAACATCTTTGTTGGCACCTGCGGTTCGTGCGACAGGGATGGAAGGCGGGCTCTGTTCTGCCTCGCATAGAAGCGGACCGGTTCATTGTGGACCAACTGGACCAGTCTAACAAAGTGTTCTTTCTCCTACATGGATAAAAATCCAGGTTCAAACATACTCAATAGTTTACTGGTAAGAGTTGGTAGAAGCTTAGAAGAATCACCACTTCTATGTCTTACATAGAGGGGAAACAGGTTTGCTATGCTAGCCAATTACATCTGAATAAGCTTCGTTGGTCTTGTTTTTAGAACTTGCTTCAAATCAGCACGTCAACGTGAAGCATGGGTTTCCATATCCGCAAACATCCACGAGTGATAGACAATTGTGATACGCCTTAGGTTACACAAATTAGGGTTTGCCCTAATTTTCCTTCAAGGATGAAGTTTCTCCACCAAATCAAAGTTAACTCAAAACAAGAAGAATGAGAGGAAGAACAAAAGAGCTTTGCATTAATCTTCAAGACAAAACAAAAGACAAAGCTAGTCCACTTCGAGAAGGACCAAATCTCCCAAAAGAAACCCTAGAGAAAACAAGAAGGAAAAGAGAAAGAACTTTCTTCACATGATGCCCCAAAATAAACCCTAATGTCTCCTTTCATACAATCTCACAACTTCCCCCTCATCCCTAAATTTCCCCCATCATCCACCCTCCATTTTTCCCCCAAAACTTGGCCTCCCCCCTTGATGCCCAAGGATTTAAGTAAGTGGGCCCCAAGGGCCCACCGTGACCCTCTCCCTTTTTTCCCCAGGTTCGGCCGCCGCCCCCTTTGGCTCACCCGGACCGGATGCCCCCCCTCCATCGCCTCCTGTAGACCCGCAAGGGTCTCGGATGGACCGGCTCAGCCGGTCCATCAAATTGCGTAGAAAGTGGAAAGAAAATGAAAGTGGAACATTCTTCCATGAAAACTGACAAGGTTGACAAGAATAAACACCTAGGTAAAATTCTATTCCATGAAAACTGACAAGGTTGAGATGAACACAGCAGTTTATAGATCATGAGGCTTTGTAAATTAAGGTTATTAATTGAAGATTCCAACTATAGAATTGATGCAAGTACAATGTCACTCATATTTGAGGCTATCGAAAAATTATGGCAATGTTTCGCCAAATTTATAAGAAAAAATTTGTCGTTATGAGAATATTCAATTTTCCAAACTAATTGTATAATAGATGTTTTTGTAGGTAGAATGGCTTTCATAAGTTGAAAGACTTGCAGTCAAATTACAAAGTATCATTTTTGCACTGAAATGCTAAAATATAAAACTTTCTTTGTTTTCTTCTTAAAATGCTTTTGTATTCAAGCGAACTAATTGGGATTGCATACTGTTAGACCGGTCCATTGGACCGGTCCAGGTGGTCCACACGGGGCCGGCTAGGCGGAAAATAGGCGGAAATAATCCGCCTCTCGTGTATGCCGATCATACCTTAGAATCCAAAGGAGCTTTTGGGAAAGATTTTTGAGGGATTTGAGAGAGAAATTTTAATGTATGGACTGTTTAGAAATTTCGTTTTGAATTTTATGCATTAAATAGTTTATTTTCCTAAGGTTAGGGCATCTTGAATTTGATCTGAAATTTGAGATATTGGTGTTGATTTTGGGCTCTAGACTCCGGCTTGAGATTTGGAGGGTTTAATCTTCCTCTAGAAATGAAGATTCATTGTATCAGGTTATTGTTTTCCTTCCACTACTAAATTTCTAGTGATTTCTCCATGTTTTTCGAACAGTTTTGGACAAAAACTGCTTAATTTCAGCTTTGTTTGCCATTATTATGTTGTTTCCTATCAAATTAATTTCAAAGCATTTTCTTGGGCAAAAACATAAGATATTTTCACTGTTTTTGCAATTGGAGCTTAGATCTAATTAATGACAGCAAAGAAGATAGAGGCACTGGAAGGCGAGATGGAGCAATTCAAAACTGGCTTGGAGAAGTTCTCTACCATGAAAGAAAGATTTGCATACATGAAAAACTGTATGAAAAATCAATTTAGAAGGGTGGAGGAGATGTTAAGAAGGCTCTTTGAGATGCAAACTCAAACTTCACTGGTGGTTCCAATGGCTAACCCTAACCAAGATTTGACTGGGATCCCTTGGACGAATCGAACATAAAGGAGATCAAACGAGGGGAGTTTCTTTCATCAAGAGCCACCTCCTCGGGCTCCGATAAGGGGTAGATTAGGGTTTCTGGATGAGGGGACAACAAAGAGCAAATCTTTTGGTAGAGGCGGTATGACGGCCAACCACTATGAGAGGCATTTTGGGTAAGGGGAGTGGGCCATCGAGGATGGAGGGGATCAAGAGCCGCCTTCTAGGGCTCGGATAAGGGGCAGAATAGAGTTATTGAGGGCAGAAGGGGCAACAATATGGAGGGAGTTTCGTGGTGAAGGTCGTGGGGTGGCCGACCACTATGGTAGGTCTTTTGGGCAATGGGAGTGGACGACCAAAGGCGGGGGACGGGCCGAACCATGTGGATCAGGTCATGTGAGGCGAAGGGAAGGAAGGTGGGATTCCCACCCGTGATACATGGGGGAAATATGGAGGGATCATGACAACTGCTAAATTGGATGAGGAAGCAGCTATTGGGGTGGTAGTGATCCTAGGGTGAGAAAATTGGGAATGCCAATATTTGAAAGAGGGGATGCTTATGAGTGGGTGTACCGGGTGGAAATGTATCTCATGACAAATGAGGTGACGGAGGAGGAGAGACTGACGACAATGGCCCTATATTTGGAAGGGAAAGCTTTAGCTTGGTTCTAGTGGACGATATCATGGTCACTAACAGAGCAACTGAAGAAAGCTATCAACAGCGTCCCATCCTTCCACCTTGAGGACAAGGTGGATCTTTGGGAGGAGAGTATTGTTAGACCGGTCCAGCCGGTCCACACGGGACTGACTCAAGCATAAAACATGTGGAAGAATCCGTCTCTCGCGTATGCCGATCGGACTGTAGAATCCAAGGGAGCTTTTTGAGACAGATTTTTGAGGGATTTGGGAGGGAAATTTGAATGTATTGACTGTTTAGAGATTTCCATTTGAATTTTATACATTAAATAGTTTGTTTTCCTAGGACTATGGCGTCTTGAATTTGGTTTGAAATTTGAGATCTTGGTGTTAATTTTGGGCTCTAAGACTCCAGCTAGAGATTTGGAGAGGTGAATCTTACTCTCAAATTGAAGATTCATTGTATCGGATTATTGTTTTCCTTCCACTACTGAATTTCTAGTGATCTCTTCCTGTTTTTCCTACAATTTTGGACAAAAACTGCTGAATTACTGCAGAAATCTGTTTGTCATTATTCTGTGTTGTTTCCTATCACATACCTCATCAGAAATTAGGTCAGTTCAAATTAACATAAACCAGACTTCCCTGTGCCATCATTACAATGAAAGCAATTTTTTGTTTTATATTATTTCTACTTGGCTCTATTAGTCTACTTGATATGATCCAATTCCTGTCTTTGAAATTGTCAAATTGCCTCATGGGAAATAAAATTTAGAGTATGGACAAAAACATTATGGCAAATAGAAGGATCTAAAACCCATTGACTTATCCTTGAGAAATCATCAATATAAATGAAAAATTAAGTAATATAAGACAAATAGTTGATGTATACATGCTATAAACAACTCCAGCATCAATAATGCCAAGTGGAATATTGAATTCAAACTCCCAAGCTACCTTTATTGCATGTTAGAAAATAATTTGGAGCTTATATAAGACAAAGAACCACAGCAGGATGTGAGAGAGAGAATTAAGCTAAGTCTGAAAGAATCAAGCAACAAATAGAGAGAATTTTCAAAGTATAATCAGGATCCTAAACCCTAAACTGGATGTTTTTCTCTCCCAAGCAGCTGAAACCTCCACCTTTATTTATAGGGAGATTTACATACATACCACTATATTTTATGATATTTACATATCTAATACCTAAAATATTAATATTACATGTCTACCACCCATATATGCAATGACTAATGTGGGCGTAATAACAAGCATCACAAAATATTTGCATTATTGTAGTAGTTATTGTTAGAATCGTAGCATATTTAGGCTAATTAAGACAAAATTACGCACTCATAGTATACGTAAAACTTGAAGTCGAGACCTCTAAATTGATAGTCAAAGTTTCTAATCAACAGATCAAAAAGAGCTGCATGCTAAGGTCAAATTGTTCAGACAAAAAGTTCAGGTGAGTATGGAAATAAAATAGAAAAGACAATTGCGTCAATGCATGGAACATTAAGATGTGAACATAATTATATTCGACCATTATGATCATAAAGTTAAAGTACTACTAAATAAGGCATAAGCTTACAAAATCAAGAGTTTTTTTTTTTCTTCAGTTTTTATTTGGATGTCTGTCTGTTAGTGAAATTTTCAGTATCAATAATTTTGATAATTTTGTTGGCTTCCGGTTTCAGGTTATATTTTATGTAATTTTTCATAAAAAAAAAATAATAATTTAATATATGAAATAAAGCATACTTTTTGTTTTTTTTATGTTAATTCTTAGCATGGGCAAATGTGCTATTCATCTTAATTTATTTGTTAATGCAGCCTTTACGAAAATATATGCCAACATTATGAATCGATATTATTTTGCTTAAACCAAAAAGTCTAATTCTAAGCTTTAGTTTTCGTTTGGGACGGCTTTTTTTACTGCTTCTTAAAACAACTTTTTAATATACATTTTTTTAGTTTTTTACTAAAAAGTTGATTTAAAAAGCAATAAAAAAATCGTCCCAAATAAAATTTTAGATTGAATAGCATTTCCGCTAACACAAAAAATGATAGCATTATTCTCATCGATATAATGAAAGCTAATGAGAATTTTGAAGCCGTGGTTTAAAACGGGAAGTATACAAAATAATATTTTAATAGAATTAGCCTATAATAATATTTAATGTCAATTTTAATTTTTAATTTTTAACCATAAATTAATTGAAACTTTTTGTCATAGGGTATATATACACAATTGCTTAATTGGTTCTGTTAGAAACATTCGGAGAATAAGTCACGTCATTTTTTATGTGTACGCCAGTACCGGATGAGTGTGGTGCGTTCTAGATTCCCTCTTGACCATTTAGTGGACGCGCATAAAATAATTCTCCCCTAAATATAATATATATATATATAATATTATATATATATATATATATATATATATATAGTTAATGTTACTTCATTGTGCAGCTTGGATTGGGGACGTCTACAGCTAGAGAACAGTTATTCATCCTCATCATGTAATTTGCTTTTTAAACACTCAATTTGAATAATCTAAAATAAATTAAATGGTCAATTGCAGAGAATTTGAGAAGTTAGTTTTGTAATTGGAGAGGATCTGAATCCATATTTGTATGAAAAAGAAATACAACCAACCATTGACTAAAATAACACTAAAAAAAATTAACAAACATACAATCATATATGATAACGTCATCAACAAAATCATCTTGATCACGGCGATTGCAGAAGAATCATCGAGGCAAGAAACTGTTGACAAACTTCAAAAATTAATTTCGTGGAGCATATGAACTTCGATTCCAGCGGCTTAGCAGTCAAAAGCTGCAGCGTCTCGGAAATACGAACCCAACGTTACACCAAGATCACCGACAATCCGAGCCCAAATCGAGTCCGAATCAAGGTTCAAAGCGCTGTTGGAAGATTCAAACCGCAATTTGAGTAACCAAACGGTCTTCCAATTTTGACGAGTTTATACTCGAATCGAACGGCTCGACGAGACGAATCCAACGAGCCCAAGATCATCGAATTACCGACATCATTAATGCTTCAAATGACCAAACGAACGGTGCATGATCAAAGGATTCGATATCGGCCCGTCGATTCCAATCCCACTCCAATTCCGCCCTTGATCTCACGCCTATTTACGGGCTATGCCACTCCAGAAAAACTATAAATAGAGCCCTCATTTTACACCAAAGGGACTCAAGTGAAGAGACGAGAAGAAAGAAGAGAAGGAGAAGGAGAAAGTGAAGAATGAGAGATTCCTCCCTCCTTCGACCACCGATCCCGGATTTTTCCTGCCGCCTGGAAGACGCCGGAACTCTGCCGGATTTTCAGGAAACGCAGGGAATTCGCAGGATTTTGTGAATTTCGTGGAAGAAACAAGTTGTATTTGGATTATCCCGACTTGTGGGACTAAATCCGCCATTTGTAATCTACAAAAATACTAGTGGAAATTTACAACTGGGCGAGGCCCCGTGGTTTTTCCCATTTTTGGGTTTTCCACGTAAAAAACTCTTGGTGTTCACTCCTTTTTTCTGTTTTGTGTGTTAAACTTACGTGCAACGCTCGGACGCGAATTTACAAACTCTGCCGCCGCGTATTTTCTAACACGCAACAATATATATATATATGAAAATAAAACTGATAATTTTATGATGCTCTTGAAGGTTTTCTTGGCATTATTATAAATAGAAATATTTGAATATTATTTTATGAGTATATTATGTTATATATAAAATTGCCCCAAATAAATTATAATAATCATTTCTATAACAAAACAAACAACTTTCTTTGCAAATATGTCTACTCTGATTTTAAGAATATGGAGGAGATGTTTGCATGTTTGCTATAATGTTATTTCATCACATATAGGAATATGCATTATTTGTATAAAATAGAATCAATTTATTTTTATTTAAAATCTTGATTTTATTTATTTATTTTTATACTGAATTAAAATTTTAAATTATACCAAGTTTTTAACTATTAAATCAATAAAACATATGAATACTAAATAAATAACTTAAATATAAATATAAATTTTATTTATTTTATATATTGCAATTATAAATTTCAGCAAAAAATATTTGATTAAATTGCATCATTTATAATCTGCTCATACAAAAAAAAAATAATTCAGAATATTTTAAATCAATTTTCAATAAGGATGCGCTAATGGCTTCTTATATGTCTTCATTAATTCTCTGACGTAAGTTTAGAGTTTAATGAGCAAGTAATCATTGATTTGTCTCGTGACGTGTAAGCTAAATATTTTAAATTCAACTATTTTTCTGATAGAAGCGGTTAAATAAACGTGTTGATTAATCTCATTTGCACCGTTCTTTCGTCTTTCTTTTTTTTTTTTTTAATTATTTTGATGAGCAAGTAAGGGAATAAGAAGTGAGACAAGCAAATAAGAAGAACTATTGAATTTTATTATTCTATATCAACAAGGAGACTAGCATTGTGTCCAAATTATGCCAATCAAATTTATATTTATAGACTTGGGAAGTTTATATGAGAGAATACACCTAAGAAAATATTAAAATAATACGTGATCTGATTGTTGCCAGTATGAAGTGAGTGTATCTGATGAATAATCTATCGAGTCAAAGTGTTAAATAGGCAAATATAGTCGAGACAGTTGAGTTGGTGATATAATATAGCACTTTCATGGGGGCAATCTCATTCGGTGTTCACCCATCCTAAGTGAGTGACCCATCAAGCCAAAATGCTTCTAAGGCCGGTGCCTGTCTTAATCGAGCTCCTCTTAGTCAAACTCTTTTGAGGTGAGTTAGCCAAGCCTAATAGTTTTTCGAAATTCATTTATATGATGAGTCACCTACAATGTTATATAATTTTGAGTATTATGTAGATAAATTTTGCCCAAAAGAAGATATATTTAGGCCAAGGGTTTTGAATAAAATATTATATGTTGCAAAAATTTGAATAAAAAAATCCACTTTTAAAAACTATAATAGCACAAAAAAAAAAAGCAAAATAAAATTGCTCCTTTTATCCACCTAATTGAACCACAACATGTAAGAAAGAAGTCAAAATTGAATATCACATAACAATTTAATTTGATTTTCACTTAGGTCAAATTTAAAATTTAAACAGAGATAAATGAGAAGCAATTATTTAACATAAAAAAAAAAAATCTAAATTGATCCGAATTTAAATTGAATCAAAATGCATATGCCTATAAGAATATGCACAATTTTTACATCAATTTATATAGTATAGTAATTTGATCAATTTTGTCTCTAATTAAAATAAAAAAAATGTCTCACTGAAATTGATGTCGTATAGATAATGAGAAATTATTACGTGTAGGCACCAAACGTAGAGCTACATCCTGATTCCAATGAAAATATGATGCGTGGATTAGTATATTATTATATATTATTAGGTGTTAATGTATAATTAGCTGTGTATTGTTGTGTATATATTTACGTGTATTGATTTGTATTAGTATATATTTGATGTGTATTGTAGTGTACAAGCTAATATATAATAATACACAATAATATACAATAATACTTTATAATATATTTAATTCTTTGCCCACCTGACATATTTTTATGGGAGATTTACATAAATACTATTTTATTTCATGTTATTTACATATCTAATATTTAAAATTTTAATATTACATGTCTACCACTCATATAATAAATATGACTGCATGTAATGAACTATTAAAATTTATAGGCTGGTATGGGTGGTAAAAATGAAATATTTGATATTAAAATTTTATATTAGTGATATAAATATAATATTAAAGTTTTATATATAAATTGCATTAAATAAATTAATATGCATGTAAATCCCCTATTTCCATTGAAGTCTGGTCCGCACCAATAAATTATCCGTGTGGAGTCAATTTATAGCTTTTGATTTATGAGGATTGATGAGATGGGATCAAACGATTTTGAGGCATCATTAAATTAGTTTAAATTAAAGCAAAATTGGATTGAATCGTTATCAGCTTTATCAATCGGCCAAAGGAGAAAGGAAATTTCTCCAGAGAGAGAGAGAGGTGCGGCAAACTTTCGATTTTTGGGAGCTTGCTTACTTATTTGAGTTATTTCTGAGGTAAAAACTTGAGTAGTTGGTGCTCATCAATGCGATTTCTCTTCGCCTCGTGTTCGCTCAACCCCTCGTAAGAGGACTTTCTTCTCCGCCGGAAAGGAGAAAGTTTGACTAGTGCCGAGCAACTGAGCGAATACCATGGCAGTGAGTTTTTTTGTTTTTTGCCTCTGCTGTTTTGTTTTCTTTGTTGATTTTTTCTTCTTTTGGTGTTTGGATTGAGAAGCTGGGCTATTGGGCATAAAGGGCGGCCTTGTGCTGCCATTTTAGGTGTTGTGATTGATGAATCACGAAATTTTGGAATTAGGTTTAGTTAATTTTATGATTTTAGTGTTTGTTGGTTCGTCTCTTTCTCCTCCTCGAAGGATTGTGAGGTTTCTGTCGTTTTCATATGGGTGTAATTGGTTCTTGTTAAATTTGTTGGATCAAAGTTTTAGTACGGTTAATGAATCTTTTGCGAGCCTTTTCAATTGTGCCTCCTTTCATATTTTGCCTGTTAATGAATTTTGAAATTGATTTAATCTATGAAGTAGTTTAGTTTTTTTAGATTTTCTTAGCTGCTTAAAATTTGAAAGTTTAGGTTTGACGAGGGGTAATAATTTATTTCCTGTGGAAGAGCCTTTTGTTAGATATGGGAATTTGTCATGATATGTCATATTTCTGTAGGCTTGGAATATGCAGATGAAGTACTTTATGGTGAGAGAATTTCTGCTTCATCCCCTTTCTAAATTACAGTTATGGAATTGTCATGAAAAGCTCGGCAGAGGCAGTGGTTTTTATCTTTTGGCGCTGTTTGGCTACAAGTAGGATTTAGTAAATCTTGAGAGGATTAAAATCTGAAATCCGTTTGTCATGACAACTATTAAATCTTACTAAACTGCTAGGTTATTTGTTTTATTAAATCTTACTAAACTGTTAGGTTATTTGTTTTGGAATTTAAGATTTGTGTGAGGAGAAATCCTTAAATGCATTAAATCTTGGGATGGTGGGATTTAATAACTTGGATTAACTGGGAAAAAACGGGATTTATTAATATATTTGGATTTATTGAAGTCTCTAAAATTTTGTTTGTCAAAATTTTAGCTAAAATTATTTCAATTTATAAAATTAAATGGCATGTCTGAATCTGTTTTTCAAGATGTTTAAATAATATAAATCAGGAAAAGCTGTGTTATAGCTGCTGCTTTTTTTTTCTGTTTCATTCTTTTTACCCTCTTTATCTTAAACCCATATAATTTTATTTTAAGTTCTATCGTCTCTGAGCAATGATTTTGCAAACATTTTTGTGGCAGAACTTTTTGGTTATAGTATTGCAGTAGGTCCAGAGGAACAGAAAATTGATGCATGGAGAAATTGATACTATGTTTATGAGAAAGCTTGAATTTACTTCATATACTTTAGCGATGAATTGATGTTAATGAATAAAGAAGAAATTTTTAATGGAAGCAACTTAATTTAGGTGCATCCTGATTTGCCATTTTTAATCCATAATAATCATTTTGAGTTTCCTGGTCTGCTTCAAATGTTCCTTAATGATTTTCATATCAACTTTTCGATTTAATGAGCTCTGCAGTTATCTGGTGACCATGGCTGGGGAAGCTCTTGGCTGGTTTTATTACAGTTTGTTGAGTTGCCATTTTTATTTGTGTAGCTTAGAGATCATTTAGTTGACTAAGAGAGTCAACAAGAGGCAAAGAGGGAGAAAGAAAATAACTCTGACTCCTCCAAAACAATCAACATCCTGATCAAATATTTGAAGTGAAACATTTCACTTGGGGAGTGGTACTGAAGTAGAAGAAGATAATATCCTTCTCTAACCCCAAAAAAATTATAAACCTCCAATGAGGAACAGTAAATATGCTGGTAAATACTTGAATCTTGACTTCAAAGGCTTTCCTCAAGAGCAAACCACAGTATGTTTCTTTAGTAAGGGCGGCTAGTTCACCAATTTTGAAGAGTGCATTAGTGATCAGTCATGTCCCTCAACACTTTTAGTAGATTATCCTTTCTGAGGTTTATAATATTGAGTTATAATATTTTATTTACCCTTTTAGCCTTGAGGTTGTGAATTGGGATTCTTATTTTATAAATTTGAGGGATTCCAAGGCCGGACTAGCTTGTTCGACACTTTAAATTTTAAGAAAAATGCCTACAAAAATTCTCTTATATCTTTCTAATTCTTTGAAGATAAATTCACTAACATATTTCATGATGTGCACACAGAAAAAATGACTCATTTCCTTGAAGAGGTCTAGAATGGAACATTTCTGTAATTATTGCTAAATCATGGCAAGTATGCCACCTAAAGAGTTTGTTTTGTCCAACTGTCCATTCTTGAGTAAATTCTTTTTATACACTAAACATTGAAGAGGTCCAAGATGCTGAAAAGGATGAGCTCTATGATGTCAGCCCATCAAATGGTTCAAGCATAGAAGCCAAGCCAACAATCGAAGAACTTGAGCATCTTGGTCATACTACTATGAACAAATAAGAAGAAATAAATTTCAAGTTTGAGGAGGACCTTATCTAACTTTTATTTGCACTTTACTTCCTAAAGTTAAAATTGAAGAAATCAAGGCATTGTTATGTGAACACGGGGATTACTTTGTCTAGACCTACACAAAGATGCCTGACTTATCCCTTGAAACGACAATTCATAAATTAGCTATTTAACCTAAGACGTCATCTGTCAAGCAGTGACCTAAGTGTATGCAATTCGAGTTGAAGGGCATAGGCCTGTAGAAACTAAAAAGCTCATCGAAGTTGATTTTTATTTGAGAAGAGAAGTATGTTGATTGGATTGTCAATATACTTATGCAGAATATTTGGAAACTCATTTGGATGAGTTTACAAATGTTGAAAAACTTGTAAAGAAGTTAGAAGCAGCTATATGATGCCATGGGCATGTTTTATCACTTTGTTATTCTTTTCAATCTAATCTCATTAAAAGATAAGCTAATGATTAACATGAATGTTGGTAATTAGGCAAAAGGTAATTGATATGTGCATGCTGACTTGAAAATATTATAGACTCTGAATTTAAAAGATTGGTTGGTGATGCCAAGTGTAGTAAATGTGAAGGAAAAGTTTCATTTTATTTTGTTTGGGTGAATGCTTGTCAGTACCCTCTATTATTTTATGTAATGATTAATTGCTGCAGAAATAGATCCAACAGAGTGTTTTGCATGGAAATAAAGAAATACTTCCAGATTCTATGATACTAATATTCTTAAGATGGCAAGGTGAATAATTGTGGGAATGTTCTCCATAAATGATGAACTTGTGGTATTTTGGTGACATGTAGATTATGGGAAGCATCAAATGTGGGACAAATTCGTGAGAAATAATTAGTATGGCATTGTGAAGCTCTAGTTGGGTATTTTCTAATTATAAGTCTAGGTGGGAAATTCCTTTGTTCATCTTTTTTTTTATTCCATTTATGTATATGTATGAATTGAACTGGGGATTTCATTTTAATTGCTATCTTGGACTGGGTCTAATTTTAAACATACTCATTCTTTTTTCTTTAATTTAGGTCCTCCATGCATTACTGTTATAATTTATTTCCTTTTTTGCTGATTTAATGATGCCATCGGTTTTGAATGGCCAAAATATTGTGCCACAAGAGTTTATAACCTACCGTGCTTAGGCCCTCCATACTACATATAGCTAGTAGCCAATGATGTTTTTTCCTTTATGGCTCTTGCTTTTGGAATTTAAACTAAATCGATGAGAGACATCCTATTGAGGGATTGCATGATTATAAAAAGAGAATCTAAGTCATGTAATTGAAACATTGTTTATGTAGGGCGACTAGATGATACGATGTATAAAAGTAAATAATTTAGATTAGAAATTTGTTGTTTAAAAGTTCAAAAAAATTAAATAAATTCTTACTTTTTTTATGTAAATTGTAAAATACAAGAAATCTAAAAAATGAGGCCATGAAATTCACATTTCAAATTATTTTCTTACCTCATTTGAAAAACTTAGCTTGTATCTAAAATCTAAATGCTAGGAAAGACCAATAATGAAATTTTTTTAAGAAAATAGAATGCAGAAATAATTCATCATGTAGAAAATATATACCCCATGGTGGTATAAAAGATTACTTCCTCTAGAAATTGATAGTTATTCTTTCACCAAATTCGCAGAACTCTAACGAAGCATACAAGATCCAACAAAGTGAAGTTTTATTAGGCCCATTTTGTTATTTATATATTCTTCTAATTGTTTATTTATGAACATCTACTTCCAGTGATTGGATAACTCTAAGTGCTAGACTCTGATCCTTAAATTATATCCAACACGAAATACTCAGCAGCAAATGTTCAATTATAAATTTCAATATTGTGAATTCAAAATATTTATCAGGAGAGCACCTAAACGGGAAAATCTGTTGACAATATAGGTTAAAGCGATAGATTCAACTAAATTAAACCAACATACTAGCGAATTTCTAGAAGCTACGAGACATGTTGGACTAGCACTACAAGACATAAAAATACAAAAGCTTCCTTAAAGTGTAGCCATCCACGCCTGCTAAATAAAAAAAAAAATTGCCCTAGGTAAATTTCAAATCATGCCAAAGTAATTCATCACATGAGTGCTCAGGTAAATCCAAGTAGTTATAGAACCGATAGCATGTAGCAAGCCCCATCCAATGATTTGAGCCAACCCACACTAGGAATATCATACCAAAGGAGAATATATCCTATTTTTATGAGCACATCGTCAAAGACACATTTCAATTAAACTAACATGTTACAAATAACTAATTTTGAAAAAAGAAACAAGACTATGAAATCAAACTAAACTTGCTCAAATGATCATTTTTGGGCTTGGCATTTCCGATGATTATAAATTTGCAGATTTTCCATCATTTTTTGCTTCATGAAAATTTTATGTTTGTTCAATTTTGAATGCTTTGCTGGGTGTTGATTTCTTCTATTGTAGTGAAGGAGTGATTACCTATTTTCAGGGAAGTAACTGCCTTGTTTTGTTGTGAGACTTAGATTTCCACTGCTTGTATATATGTTTTGCAAGTGATTGATTTTAGTAAGCTGACTAAAACTAATTTTTTAATTGTGATATTAATTCTAATTGCACTATGGGCTTTGATGATTTTAATTTCTTGTTGAATTTCTTTAATTGAATTGATCTTTATATTATCATTACGTGTGAATTTCTTGTATTTTTCCGTTTAAAAAAATATACAATTTTTTGTCTGTCTGATAGGATTTTGGATCTGCAAATTCTACCTTTGTTTCCCTCATTTGTTTCTTTATCTAACACAAATTAGTTTGTGTTGTAGTGATCATGTGATTTATCCGTTTAATTGCAGCAAAATTCTCGGGTGCCCCAATTTGGAAAGTGGGAAAATGATGGCAGTGTTCCATATACTCAGTATTTTGAGAATGCCCGGAAGGGAAAGAATGCAACAAAGCTGATCAATCCAAATGATCCCCTTCAAAACCCAGAAGCATTTCACCAGGATGATCCTCCATTTCATACCTATCCATCTCGAGCACCATCCAGTCAAGTATCTGCAAGGGTGAAACATGAGCGACATAAGAGTCGAGAAGATGTTGATGTAAATCGAGCTGTGAAATACTTGAGTACAGAAAACTTGGCAACTCACAAGCATGTCTCAGGTTCACCCAACAAGCGTCACGATCAAGGAAATTTGGGTCATCCCCAGAGGAAGCCAAACCATAGTAATGGCGAATTAGAGCATAGCATTGAGCGCTCCCCTATTCATCCTCATCTTAGTTACAGATCTTCAAGCAAAGGTGCCGTTTCTTCTCCTTCAAGAGAAAGGAGATCCTCATCAGATAAGCATGGACTAGCTCCCAACACTCCAGGAAGAACTAAAATGAAGCCCAATGACCAAAGTGATTACTCGGTAAATTGCCATCCTTTTTTTTCTATCTCATATTCACATATTAGCAAAAATTGCATAGCTTGTGATATTATAAGCTCACATTTGATCTCACTTTGATTCAAACAGATTGATAAAGGCTCAGCTGTACCAAAATTTGGTGAATGGGATGTGTCGGATCCTTCATCAGCTGACAGCTACAGTTACATATTCAACCAAGTGAGGGAGGAGAAGCATAGTGGTTCTACTAAGATCTCTTCTATTTCCCGTGAGTCAAATTCTAATGGTCAAAAGAAAAAGATAAATTCTGAATCTACGGTGAGTTAATCCTATTCCTCTGAAAAACAAGGCATGTTAAAATATTTATCTTGTTTGTGCGACTATATATATACATGTGAACTGATGAAAAACTATGAGATTTATTTGGGAAAGTAAAACAATGAAGTGAAATAAATTAGAAATAGAAAATGCAACGGAAAATAAAGAACGTCAGGATTTAATGTGAAAAAACTCGAAACCGGGGAAAAACCATGGACCACACCACACCAAGAAATTCATTATTAAAATTTGGGAGAAATAATACAGATCTCTTTTCTTTGTCACTCTCTCCTTACTTCTCTTCTCTCTTGCACCGTTCTCAACTTAGAACTAATCAAGAGATACAATACAACCACCAAGGTACGAAACCCTTAATGAAAAACAAAAAGGAAAAATGTTCAGCCAACCTTGTAGATGGTAGATTTGGAGTGTCGCAGTGCTCAACTCTCTTTCCCTGTCTGCATGACAATGTCGCAATATTGAAACTGGAGCGCCATGGCGCCCAGTGCTTTTCTCTCTATTTTTTCTCCAAGCAAACTATGCAGCGCCCTCCGGTACACTACACTGGGTACACCCGAACCCAAGCAAGGGGAGGATCTCCTACAACCCCCTAGTGAGCTCAACGGATTGAATTGAGGTCTAAGTAAACAGTATAACACGATTGATCAACATAATTAGATACTAGACATAACTAACGATCTCCCACTTGAAAACTAATTACAATCAATCCTTCTCCCGATCTATAACAACAATCATAATACCTGTAATGTGGCTCACACACGCTCTCATCCTTCATGTAACTGATTGAAGCTACATATAGCTTTAGTTTATCAACTGTCATTGTCTTTGTCAGCAAGTCAGCTGGATTGTGGGTTGTGTGTACCTTCTCCAAAGATAACTATCTTCCAAAAGTGATCTAATAAAATGATACCTTTGTTGGATGTGCTTCATCTTATCATGGAGTGCAATATTCGTAGCTAGATGAATAACACTCATGCCATCACTATGCAAATTCCCATTCATTTTCCCTTTGTCAAGTTCTGCCAATAAATTTTGCAACAATATCATCTCCTTGCTAGTCTCGGTGATAGCAATATTTTCAGCTTCTATGATTGAGAGCGCAACAATCTTCTATAACTTGAAAACTCAACTCACTGCAGTCTTTCCAAAGTGAATATATAACCAATCATGCTTCTCCTACCATCAAGATCTCTAGCAAGATCATAATCTATATACCCTTGTAGATAGGCCTGCATCTCCAAAGCAAAGAGCTTTATCAATTGATCCTCTCAAGTACCCGACAATTCACTTGTTTGCCTCACGATAAAGTTTGTCTGGGTTATTCATAAGTCTGATGACTACTCTCATTCCATATGTTATATCTGGTTTCGTATGGTTCATAGCATACATCAATCTTTCAACTGTTGAAGCATACAGAGTCATCTCCATCTTTTCTGATTCAGCTTCAAATTTAGGCAATTGTTCCTTATATAGCTGAGAATGACTAGCCAAGGGAGTGAAGATTGACTTTGCCTCACTAATGTTGAATCTTTGCAGCACCTTTTCAGCATATTATGCTTGAAACAACTTTAATATACCTCCGTTTATATCCATGTTGATTCTCGTATCAAATTTTTTTTTCTGGACCTGATTCTTTCATTTCAAACTACTTCGATAACTGCTCATTCAAACATCTTATCTTCTTCATATCTGATCTTGTAATCGGCATGTCATCCACATACAAAAGTAGAATAGTATAATAGTTTTCAAAATATTAAAAAAATAACATTGATCTGTCTGGCACTTCGTGTACCCATTATCTGACATAATCCTGTCAAATCTCTTATACCACTGTCTTGGTACCTACTTTAGCCCATGTAGACTCTTTTAGAGTTTACACATCAAATCTTGTTTATCTATGACCATATCTCTCTGAGGTTGCATCATGAATTACTCTTCTTTAAGATCACCATGAAGAAATATTGTCTTTACATCTAGCTGCTCTAGTTATAAATTCTTCATTGTTACTATGTTCATCACAACTCTGATTATAGTCATCTTTATCACTTGAGGGAAAATTTCAGTGTAGTTCACTCATTACTTCTGCTGAAAACCTTTAACCACAGGTCTAGCCTTATAGCACTTTTTACTATCAGGTTTTTCTTTCATCCTTTAAGCCCATTTATTTTGCAGTGCTTTCTTTCCATCTGGTAGCTCTGTCAACTCCCAAGTCTGATTTAACTCAAGTGAATGTATCTCATCATCTATGGCTTTCTCCCACTTCATTGTATCATCAATTTGATAGTCTCATCATAGCATTCTTGTTCAACACCATCTATTAGCAATATATAGTATAAGAAAAGAGAATAATTTTATGTTGGCTTTGAGATTCTGTTGAATCTCATACCTTTAGTTGCAGGTGTCTGAGAAACCTTCTGTGCTTCATTAGTTTTATCTTATTGATCATCGTCATTCTGAATCTCAACATATTTGGGAGAATCTACAAGAGTCCCATTTCTATTCGTGTTCATTTCATTTCTATTGAATTTAACGTCCCTGCTTCTGATGAACTTTTGATTATGATAATCCTAGAATTTATAATCAAACTCATATGAGCCATATCCAATAAATATACACTTAATTGATTTTGGATTAAGCTTACTCTTAGATCATGCATTAATATGAACAATCAAAAACTTTGAGGTGAGATAAACTAACCTCATTGCCACTCCAAGCTTCCTTAGGTAACCCCTTATTCAGAGAAATCAATTGTCCAAGATTGATCATATATACATCAATATGCATTACTTCTGCCAAAAAATGTTTGGGTAGACCAACATACAGCCCCATGCTTCTAGCACGCACAGAGATAGTTTTGTTTATGCGCTTTGCAAAACCATTCAGCTATGGTGTTGATGCATGCAAATTTCAGTTTATTTTCGTTTTTATTGTAATTTGAATATTATATTTTTTTTGTTTTTTTATATTATCCTATGATAGAAAACATTCAATGATCATGAGTAGGTAGTGCTTTGGCATGGCAAACCGTGGGTGTGCTAGCTACTTGGGTTCTTTGGTCTTTTGGGCTACTGTTGCTTCTCGGGTTGGGCCTTGGCTGCTCGGGTTTGGGTTGTGTTCTTTGGGAGCTACTTGGTTCTAGCTCATAATTGCTGGAGCTGATGTTCTAGCTCATTATTATGAAAAGTTTTACCACTTGATAGCTCATTATGTGGAGTGGAATCTTTGCCTTTTCCTTTTCCTGTGTCTCTTCGATTTTTTCCCTCCTGGTTCTCCTTCCTGTAGCCTGTTCCGATTCCCCTGGTTGCTAGTTTCGTTCCCTGTGCTGCCCCTTCGGTTCCTCCCCTAGCTGCTTGTCCCGTGGCTACTTTGCCCCTTCGGTTCCTCCCCTGGTTGCTTATCCCGTGGCTGCTTTTCCCGGTTTTTGTGTGTCCTTTTTTGGGTGATGTTCTGGAATAACTTCTGGCCTTTTATTATCTTATTGGTTTGGTTGGAGGTGGAATGACTGTTTGGTTGCCCCCTTTTCTCTTATAAATTGGAGATGTTTTGAAGCATGAGGGGTTGTTGAATATTGGAGCAAAGTCTCTACAAAAACCTGAGGGTTTCTTCTTCCTTGGAAAAGCTTGAGAGCTTGTTCCGTTTCTCTCTTCTTCTCCACTATTTCGTCTTGGGCTTCTAACCTCTTCTTCTCTTCGCAAGTTCCACTCCACTTGTATCCTTCTTCTTGAGCTATAGAAAGTGTTTGTTGGCTGATTTGGTGACATTTGTCGGAGGGGTTTTGCTGGATGATTGGACCTTGTTGTTGTGGTGGACTCTTGGTTTGTAAGCCCTAAGCTCTTATCTTATTTTACCTAATTTTCGTTGCATGTGAGGAAACTGCTTGACGGTTGTTCTGAGGATAGTGTTTTAATTTTTAAATTTTGTTTCGTTTGTTCAGCTTTTATTTGTCTTAATGTTTTTGTTTGGATGTCAGCATTCTAGTTCGTATTGAGTTTTGTTCTAGTCCTAGTGTTCTCCTCTTTTGGCTCTTTCTTTCTAGTTTGCCTGCATCAGGTTTTCTTGGAACAGTGAACTTATGCTTGTTCATATTCAAAGCATTACTCCATTTCTTATCATGATACTCGCCACCATTATTTGATCAGAGACACTCGAGCTTTAAATATGTTTTAGTTTCAACCATGAACTTGCACTTCTTGAAAATATCAAACACCTCTGACTTGTGTTTTAAGTACGCCCATACCTTTCTACGGTGATAATCAATAAAAGCATGGCTCGGCTCTCAAAATGGCATGCACTATTTGCTCTATGGATGGAAAGTGGCACATGGTGCATAGCAAAAGGCGCAAATAGTGCGCGCCATTTTATTAATATGTTATCAATTTCAAATTATAAATTATAATTATACTTTTTAAGATTTATATATTAATATTACAATTAATTATTAATTAATTAAATATCAAATTAATAAAATATTAAAAAAAGTTATCTTAAAACTTTTTTATAGGATTTAAAGCTTTTATTTTTTTATTTGGTAGGATTTAGGCTAAGTTATATTTAAATTCTGCTCAAATCTATTAATGTCAGTTTCTATAGTATTTAAAGTTGTCATTTTATTATTTGGCTGGATATTTATGGTTAAATTTTGCTCAAATCAACATATTATTTGTTATTTAATAATATTTTGCATATATGTATATATATCATACCTAAGATCTTTGGTACAAAGTTCTTGATAGAAAAGATAATGTTTGTATAAACGTAGCAGGTTTTTATTCATGTTTTTAGATCATTTGGGTTGGGTTTGTTTGGAAAGCGGGGAAGACTCGCTAGAGTAGGTCTATTCAAATTAGGCACCAAGTCTGAAGCATGCAAAAAATTTATGTAGGATAATTCAAGTCATTTGTAGCATGTATCTTCATGCCTTTAAATGGTATTCGGAACTCGTCTGCTTGTTCCACCTAAGCCGGTTCCGTGTGGACTGGCTGGACCGGTCTAACAAAACTCCCCTCCCAAAGTGTCACCTTGTCCTCAAGGTAGAACGAAAGAAACTGTTGCTGAAGCACTTGATCAATAACACTGGACTGAAAAATGGACTGATATTGGGTTGAATGATCCTTGCTTCCAGCATCTCCCTAACCTTCCCCCAAGGCAACCCCTGAGGCAGCTGAAAAACCTCACTGAACTGCTGAATCAATAGTTGTGCTGAAACAGGAATGCCCCCGCCCTCCTCGAATTTGATCCCCTCCAGCCTATGTAGTTCCGTCAGATAACCTTCCCCCACCTCCTATATGCTCCTCACTTTAGTTTTAAGTGATATAATGGCTTTGGTGAGCCCTACATCTTCTCTGATCACTACCCTTCTCTTTTCCACCATCAGCTCCATCATTAATGCTTCCCAGTTGACGTTGGTGTCCCCCAAGGTCTGTAGCCTGGATGTCATCAGTGCTCCCTAACTCCAATGAGAGAAAATCATCCCTCATCTGAATCCCCTGCATGGCCAACACTTCTCCCCTATATATCCCCGGACCCGTCGCTACCTTCCATAAACCCATCATTACTCCATAACACCATGTATTCACGAATGTCACCCCAATTGGTCCATGACCTGTTTGGAGATGAAATTATAGGTAGCCCTATTGTCAATCAACACCACCCCAATTGGTCCACCAGCATTCTGACATTAATAGTTTAAACCATGAGACAGACTGGGTTTGTCTTCGTTATTTTTTATCGGGGTTCAGAACTGAAGTAGATCCGTAGCTTGACTCTTAACTTTCAGTTGAGATTGAACCTTATAAATTTTTTTCTTCCCACAGGAAAATTGCTCTCTTGTTGTGTCTTGAGGAGAAAATATGGGGAATTTTGATATAACCATAATTTACCTAGACGCTGAGATTTATTTATATTTGATAATATATTTTCTATGGTCATTAACATCCAATCTTTAATTACCCCTCTCTGTTAGGAGAGCCCTTAGTAAATTATATTGCTTTTAGCTTTCAAACACTTGCGCTTATGATGATGCGTTCTTAAATATGTATGTCTTGGTCAAGGTTGTCAACATGTAAAGTGCAACGCAATGCACAAAAGGGATATTTTCACTTTGAAGCATGAACCACATTTTTTCATTAATTGAAGCATATATATCATAAGGAAAATTACATATTATTGCAGTATTCAATAATTTTCATACAAATGTAATTGAAATGTTGTATGAAATTTTAAGTCAAGCATTAACAATTAAACACTATTAAAAAGTAGTAACCCATTTTAAAAAGTTAAACTCATGAGTTTTTAATGCGTACCTTCAAGAAATATTAGTTTGAATAGTAGAACAAGAGTTCTTAAGTCTCATATAATGCCTTAAAAAGAGAAAGAGAAAAAACTAAAGGTGTAAAATGAAGTACAGAAAGAATACTGCATTTTGAAATGGAGAGTGGAGTCCACGTGAGATCATTATCATCTCTTGTTATTCATATGGGCTTCTCCTTCATTCTATGTTACTTGGTGTTCGCATGAAGATTGGCTACCAATTGCAAATCATTGCATAAAGTTAGTAAGGACATATCATTCTCATAAGTCGGGGTACAATCAAATGCCTTGTTGTTGACTCTTTTCAATTCATCATGGGGTACAATCAAATGCCTTGTTGTCGACTCCCTTCAATTCATCATGGGTGCTTCATCTACCTTTGACTTTTGTATTCTCATCCAATGTGTCTACCAAAGTTTGCATGCATTTTTTTTTTGTTGAGATTCTTTCATGCACTTAAGGGAATTCAAGTTGGATGGTTGAAGTGGAGGAATGCATCGGGCTTATTGTGCGATAGAAAAATCCTCCTCAAACTTAAGGGAAAATTCTATAAGATGATGGTGAGACATGCAATGTTTTATGGTGCCGAATGTTGGCCATTAAAAGAGAAGCATAATTGATGTGGACATCGATCAAAGGTTCAAGCATGTGTATCGCCGGAGACAGCGCAGATCGACGGCTACGATTCAGAGTCTTTACTTTTGATGTATTTTGTGTTTTATTTAGTTTGCATTTTCATTTCCTAGTTTACCCCTATGGGGAGTGTTGTCTTATTATAGCCCAAAGGGCATTTGAGTACTTTTATTTCTTTATGTTTGGAGACCTATATATAGTGGTCTCATGTTTTGTAAGAGGGTAATGAATATTTGAATGAAATTTGTGTTTTCTTTCTACTTCTTCTTGCACGAGAGCTTGAGAAGGGAGAGAGCTCAAGGTGAGCAAATCGCAAGGCCCACCAGTCGTTGGAAGAGTCCGCGGCTCGTGGTTAAGTTACCCCATCTTCTCGTTCGTGCTTCCTCCAACCACTCCCCCCCCCCCACCACAAGAATATTCATCCAAATTCTTTGTTGTCGCCTCCCGCCGCCCACCACCTCACGGCACCGGCCGGCCTCCTTGCCGGCAACTTCCTTTCCCACCCACCACCCAACCATCCATCCGAAATTTTCAAATTTGAAATTTGAATTTCAAATTTCAAATTCTTTCCTAATTCGGAATTCCAAATTTGGAAAGTTTTCATGACAAATTCCAATTTCAAATTCTTTAAATTGGAGTCTTTAATTATAGTGTCACGTCATCAATCCAAATTGGAAGCCTCATCCCACTAATCTCCCTCTCCCTCTCTCACCTTGCCGCTGGCCCCATGTGGGTTTTCTCCCCCATTTGATTGCTTCTTTAATGCCCCAATTAATTCATTAATGTCTCCTTAATTTGAAATCAAATTTCAAATTAATTTTCCTCTCTTTTCACTTAAAATCCTGAAATTAATTTCAGGTTTTGAATTGAAACCCCCTCTCCCTCCTCTAGTGAACCCGCCGGCCCCCCTATTGATGGGTTCCATTAAATGCTCATTACTCCCCCTTAATTACATTTGAAATTTGATATTATTCTCAAATAATTCCCTCCAATGAGATTAATTTCATATTTGAGTAGTTCTCTTGCTACACTCATCTAACCTAAATCCCCTCTCTCATTTCACCCGCCCCTCTCTCTTTCCTTGGCTGAACTCCCCCCTTCCCCTTGGAAATCCCGCCGGCTCCTCCTTCCTTTTCATCCTCTTTCAAACAAGGGCCCTCCCTCACCATCACGACTTCCTATTCTCCTCAGAATTCTTTCTTACGCCAAGCATGCATGGCGGATCCCAAGTTTGAGCGGGGCCTTGTATTCAACGCCGACGGAAGCCTCAACATTCTACGATCTCCGTTTTTTGACGTGGGGTTTGAAGACGACGCCACCGTTGGAGAGTACTTGGAGCGAATTTTTCGACCCTTGCTAGCGTCATTGACCGCCAACTTCGAAACTACGATTGGAGCATCAACAGCCGATCATTCCCGCCATCCTCGCCACCGTCAACCTTTCCGTGGTTCAAGACCGTTGGGGTTGCCGCCGTCCTCGTGGCATCGTTGAGTTTGCTAAAGACCTTCTCCCGCTAAGCCCTACTTGAGCGTGAGTGAGCAAGGTAACTCATTGCGAAATTTCTAAATATTAGTCGTGGGATTCTATTTTATTCCGCATTTGCTTTATTGAAATAATTTCGAGATCTATCGCTAATTGTGTTCAAACAACTAGTTTGTAATCGCTTATCATAACATTTTAACAATGAAAAACTCTTGAACCTTAACTTACGATATTCTAATCTTACACTAGTATACTTTGTGATTCGTTATAAATTTCACGTGCAATTCTTGATAGTTTTACATCAATAATACTAAGTGTTGCAGAGATTAGGATGCTTAGGTGGATGAGTGGCTTGACCCTTAGAGATAGGATACAAAATGAGCATATACGTGAAAAGGTTGGAGTAGCTCCAGTGGAAGATAAGATTATAGAAAGTCGCCTTAGATGGTTTGGTCACATTAAACGGAGGCCTTCTAATGACCCGGTTAGGAAAGTTGAGGTATTAGATTTGAGTTATTTTAAGAAATGTAGAGGTAGACCTAAAAAGACTTGGTTAGAAAATATTAGAAATGATTTTTCTTTATTAGATTTAAATGAGAATTTGACTTTTAATCGGACACAATGGCGAAAAAGGATTCATGTAGCCGACCCCACGTAGTGGGACAAAGGCTTGATGTTGTTGTTGTTGTATTCTTTCATGCACTTAACTCATACGAACTTATTGGAGATATAGCCTCAGTACTCACTAAGGTTAGGCTATTGTTAGGAATAAATATAAATGGGTGATAGTTAATTATGTCTGTTAGATTTATTTTATGACTATTATATTATTATTAGGTTATTAGTTGGTCATTAGGTTTCATTTTATTATATATATAATCTTTCTTAGGAAGAATTGGGGCATACGACCAAGATATGGAATAAATGGGGCTTTGGCTAGCATCACCCTCCCCCGCGTAGCCTCTCCCAAAATTATATGGAGTTATGGGCATCATATAGCTTCCAAATCCCTTGGTCCCCCTCACTATCTAGATTTGTAGGCATGCTTTTAAGTTGTTTATCAATAATTTATTTGCTTAATGCGTAATTTCTATTTGTGTTCGTAGTGATGATGCTTTCATTGATCTAGCCTCAATGCAGGTGCTTCGCACCAAACCTTTGCTCACGGCAGCACCAAACCACTAGTTGCAGTCACAGATCTCCACCTCCCTCTTCCAAATGCCCATTTCCCATGGGATACCAATCTCCTATTTTGTCTCCATCTAGTGACCAGATCTGTCTTCCCACATCCAAGTATATTCTTTATCCTGTGAACTATCATCACATAATCAATCTCGCCGCCCTAAACTTGTTAAAACCATAACTCCAAATCATCACAGATTCGTAACCCGAAGTTGTTGATATATTCTTCTTGACACAACACCCACCACCAATAAATTTGTAAACTTTCATATTCGTCATTCCAAATTGTAGTTTCCACTGTTAATTCTTTTAATCGATGGATCTCCAACCATCGCCTTGACATCCCTCACACATAAAGAGTGTTCGATTTCATCGACCTTTCTAGATCCACCATTCCAAGCCACAATTTTGCCTTCATAATGCCAATTATTGTTGCCTTTACCTGATATCGCCTTGATTTGCTCGACCTTGATGGCAAGTTTGTTGCGAAGAGGTGTGTAATATTTCAAACACTTGTGCTTATGATGATGACGTTTTTTACCCTTTCTAAAGCAATAGTTTAAACTAATTTAGAACCTTGTACTTTATACAGAAAGGCAAAAAAAAATCTTCCTTTTAAATTTGGTATTCAAATACGTTTGTCACATTAGAATTCCATTTTTTAGAATCTTTGATGCTATTTGAGCTTTCTGTCAATGGAAATCCGATCTTTATCTCCTTATTGTTATTACTTCAGGATGTCTGCTGCTTCTGTTTCAAGAAGTGAAGGTTATTTTCCGGATTATAGATTTATTTTTGTTTGTAAATATCTGGAAGAAGATCCGGCTAGTGCTTATTGTTCCTTTGTTGGAAAAGTTCATTCTTTTCCCAGTTATGTGCTCAACAACTAGTGTGGTTGCATCCAAGTCAAACTTTATAACTTGCTACATTATATCAATAGAATTCGAATTCCTAAAATTTATTTGTCAGTTGGAAAGGAAAACATCAAGACTTAACGCTTTCATCGCCAAAGAATGTTTCCCACTAAAATGCAAGAGGCTATTAAGTGAGATGGAAAAGTAGTTGCAGATTCAATGTTGTAGCAAGTTGCTGGAAATGTCAGTGTGGTTTTGAAGAGGTTGGTAGTTCCATCGGTTGTATTATTTACATTTCAGATCTTTTTTCTTTTGTTTTTGAGAAGTGTTCTATGATTGAACTTATCAGCCAAAAATGATTTCCAGTGAAGTTCTTTCTATTTTTTTATTTGTGAGATTTTGCACTGCGATGATGCTATTTCAATGTGTAGGGATGAGTGTGCAAGTAGTCATCAGCATAATAGTAGAGGCTTAAAAATGGAGAAATATTCCGTACATAATCCGTACGGGAAGAACTATCCGGACATGTGAGTGTGCATACTGTGTACATAGTGTGTATCAAACTTATGTACACACTGTATACATAGTGTTTATACTGATATGTCCAGATGATTCTTCCAATTCTTCCCGGAATAATTTATCCTAAAAATGACACCCCATGTTAAAGGCATTTATTTGGAACTGTAATTAGATAAAAATAATCGAAGTGGTTTAACATTTCAAATCTTTTTGTTTTGTTTTTGAGAAGTGTTCCATGATTGAACTTATCAGCCAAAAATGATTTCCAGTGAAGTTCTTTCTATTTCTGAATTTGTGAGATTTTGCACTACGATGATGCTATTTCAGTGTGTAGGGATGAGTGTGTAAGTAGTCATCAGCATAATAGTAGAGGCCTTAAAATGTAGAAATTATTCCGTACTGAGTTCGTACAAGAAGAATTGTCCGGACATGTGAGTGTACATACTGTGTACATAGTGTGTATCAAACTTATGTACACACTGTATACATAGTGTGTATACTCACATGTCCGAATGGTTCTAGTTCTTCCCGGAATAATTTGTCCTAAAAATGAAACCCTATTATTTGGAATTGTAATTAGATAATAATAATCAAAGTGGTTTTATAATTTGAAATGATTATTTTGAGTGTGAGTGGGTCAAAGCAAGTTGTAGTCTGGATATTTCTTGCAGTAATGAACACTCATTCAGCATTATATATTAGTTGTTTGGCCCAATTTTTATTTAAAAAAGTTGAATCTCATTGGTGAGAGTATTTATTTTTACATCAATATGTTTTTCACCTATTTTATGTAATATATGATTAAATTCAATTTTTTTATGTATCATAATTTTCCATGTTAACTTATATTCACTATATTCAATATTGAGAGTTTTTTGTTGTTAGAATATTTATAGCATTAGAAAGAGAGCTTATTATATTTGCATTAAATGAAAATTTCATACACTTAAAATAAGAGCAATTTATAAGAGACACTAGGTCTTTTATGTAGAAAGGTCAAAATAAATAAATTATGGGATCTGACTTTGATGATAATGTTTTGTTAATATTAGTCATATATTATAAATTATGCATTTCTTTGTAGCTGTATAAGGCATATTAATATCGATACGTCTCCAAAACATGGTCCTGACCGGGTGCGATTCTTGATGCATATTTGAATTGGAAATTTTTAAAATTAAATTTAGGTCCATCCAAATTGATTTCACCAAAAAAAATTTAAATATGATATGTTATTTTATGAATTTTTTTATATAATTTTTAGAGTTCAAATTTAAAATAAAAAAGAATAATTAAAATGTTTAGAAATGAAATTAAATAATTATATTTATATTATTATAATATCTTAAGCCAACATCAGAATTCATTAAAGTTTTTAGTCTCCCTATTCCATCGGCAAACAGATTAAGAAGAAATTAGAGAGCAAAGTGAGCAGGGAAAATAGAAGTTAATATTTGGAGGCTATAGAGCGATTTACGTCTGTCAATTTTGTTGAAATATTTGTTCATCTCGTTGTAAAGAATCATTTTCCTACTTATGATTTCAATGATTTTTATGTATTTTTTATTTTACGTATTTTAATTTGGTCAAAACTGGCAAAAATTATGATATTTTGATTTTTAATAAATTATTATCTTGATGTTGGCTAGAGACTGACTAACTTGTATAATATAGTGGGTCGACAGGCTTTCGTTTAAATATTGTGGTTTGGTATTTTCCTTTACTAATCCACATGAAATTGATTGAGAGTTTTAATGAGTTATTATTGTGCCGACGGGAAAAGAGTGATAACTCTATTTATTGAGCCAACAAGATACTGATACAGGTTATTACTTATTGGAAAAACACCGCTTACATTAGGAGTACTTACTTGTTTAGTAAAACTATTAAAATGTATGCTTTTGATTCATTTACTTTTTATTGTTATTATTTACTTATTTACTGTTACTATATGAATTTATTATTATTATATTTGTTTATTGTTATTGCCACTGGTTTTATTGATGATATTATATTAATACTAAGCATGTGACATACTAAGCATGTGATATACAAAACATGTGATTAAGATATTAATTTGAAATTGAAATCGAATAATTGGATAGCATGCACACCTCATTATAGGATTTTATTGAATTGATATGATTCCGAAAGTCTTTACTAATACTTTGCTTTTACCGCTTTATATGATTTCTTTACGATTAATAATGCTGATACGACGACTACTTTATCAATTCAACACATGTAATGATTTACTGGTTTTCCCATCATATTGCTTTACTGGCTTTTGTGCTATATTATTTTACTGGCTACCGACTTTAATGTTTATGCATATACATTTTACTATTTCTACATTGATTTATGATTATATGACTACTACTATTTTGAACTGATAGATGACATACATACTACTTCTTTATCATGCTTCATGTTAGTTGTAGGATTGGATGGATTTGTTGAGCTTTTTAACTCATTATATATGGTTAAATGATTCCAGGTCAGAGAAAAGGATCAGGTGTATAAGAATGATCATATCATGATTCTTCATGTTACTGTTAATTTATTTCTTTTTATCTTTTAGTTATTCTTTTGTATTCAAGACTGATAATAATATATTATATGATTCTGAATATTATATATGCATTTAGAATAAGAATATGGACGTATTTTAATGTTTTGATTATTAATTTTGTTTTAGTTGATATCATATTGATAAAAGAGAAATAGATAGCTCTTAAGGCATTACACATATGACCACCTTCGCTCACCAACTATAGTCCCATCAACAACCATTGCCCGCTGACTACAATATCTTCGACATTTATTGCCATCGACTACTGTCCCTTCAAACCTCGTCGCTCACTGACTATGGTCCCTCTGACCACCTTCGCTCGCTGACAACAGTCCCTCCGACGATGTCGTCTGCTGCCTATGTTCCCTTCAACCTCCATAGCCCGTTGATTACGGACCCTTTGACCTTTGGCGTACACCAACTATGGTCCCTCTGATTTTTATCGCCCACTGATTATGACCCCTCCAACCATCAATGATATGCATATCATATATTTATTTATTGTATAAATAGTACAACCAACACAAGAGGCAATGTTTAAAATAGTACAATGAAGGAACTCATTTTTTATTTTCTTTTTCATTTACGTGCACAGATACATTGCATTCAAAACAGACATCATAAGGGAGTGTGCTCCATCAATTAATTATACACATGCAAGCATATCTATCTCGTCATTTCATTCATATAACATTAATTAATTTTCTATAAAAATGTAGAACAACATATTAATTTTCATCTAATGCAAAATGACCAATCAGTGGATATCAGAAATATAATTCATGAATTTGCTTGCAATAAAAACTTAATAAGCAATTATCATTGTTTTTCGATTCATTTAAATTAAGAGAGAACAAAATCATTACAATAATTAAAAATACTTGAGTACCCATTTATGTCTTTTGGTGGTGGCTTATTTGGGATCCTTGAGTGGAGGTAACTCATGGTTACTAATCAGATTCCATGTACACTATGATCAATGATTGTTAGTGTTAGTAGACTAAAACCTACGGTATTCCCTGAATGACGGAATATTGAGATCTTGATCAGGTTTACCTTCATCCCCCTACAATCAAATTTAAAATTATTACATGTCTAAATATTGATTCATCTTTAATCGAGAGTTCTCTTCTACGCATTATGAGGAGTAATTAACTATGAGGCTTGCGCTCATAGGAAGCAGGAACCCAGAGCTAAATAAACCCTGATACAATCATCCGAGAAAATCTAATTAATTTAAAATCCAATCTAACTAAACAAATATGGGACCTAAAGGTTGAGAAAGCGAGGTTCGTGCCATAGCATCATTTTCCTGAGCGAACATCATGAATAAGTCTAAATGCATATATGCATAGGTACAAATATAGCATAAGGCTATAGCTGCATTTATACTTGCATGCATGCAAATTTTGATGGATTCTTAAACTAGCGTAATTTGGTCTAGGCCCAACTCAATTCAAGCTCTATCGGAGCTATTACTAACCAAATGATATCAATCCAAGATCCCTCTGAGCTAAAAAAAATTGATCCTATTTTCTTGTGACACCCGAAATTAAGGGAGTAGAAATATTCTACAAACTTAGATCAAGTGCATGCTTGACATTTTCTTAATGTTTAGCCATTCTCATGTTTTTCTTATATTAATAAATCATTGTAAAAGTTTAAACGAGCAAGCAATTCAAAAAAATCTGGATTTAGTATCTAACTACTTTATACTAATTGAATAAGTATTAATTAAAAAAGATAATAAAATAGTCACATAGAAGCTTTTTTTACAATCATATAACATAAATATATATCAATAAACTTGTTTTTTGAATAGAGAAGTAAGAAGGGATTGTATTTAATTAATTTGAAAATAAATAAAAAGGCTTAAAACCAAACATAAATATTTATTTGATAAGAAGCATATAATGGGAAACAAGTTTGCACCAGTTCCTAAAAATAACTGCATCACTTTGATCTCATATAAGTGGGGAAGTTGATTTGCTATAATTGAGAAAGTCAATAAGAAATTATATGGTTCAAATTATATAAATATACATAGAATCGGAAAAATGTGAGGTTCAAAGTTCAATGATTCAATTAGAATTGAACTTAGGATGACGTAAATATTAAGATTATTTAAATGACATTTATTAGATATAATAATTATGTAATAATATAAATTTATGACAAAAATAAATAAAATTCATATAAAGTAAATCATTCTATAATTTAAAATTTAATTCATATTTAATACAAAACTAGTTACACACAAGTTTATAGTATAAATAATTGTTAATTTATGTTATATACTGGATGTAATTTATACCTATAAATTATATATAAAATATGTTATAAAATTGCATCTATAGATTCATATTAGATAATTTATAATTAAAAATAGATTAATTATTAGTTGCTTATTAATTCAATTAAATAAATAAATAAATAAACTTAACTAACTGATTATATATTATTTAGATTATTTAAAATTAATTAAAAATGTGTAAAAATATATGGTGCATGTGTTGTGAATTTGAAATTCGCCGGTTCGACATAATATCTAGTTGTTGTGCGAAATCGGTTCTAGAAGAAAATCGAACTGCCAGTTCTCCAATTCCAGTCCATTTTATAAAATCATGCTTATTTTCTAACTTTCTTAGACAAGCTCGTAGATAATTGCATATATATTTGAAGCTCCCATTCTATTTCAAGATTCTATTGATAATCGTCATTAATAACTTTCACAATTCCTCCATTAATATTTGAAATTACATAAAGTGTAACGTCTACTTTTGTATGATCGATTCACGGTTTGAAAAGAAAGCGAGCGTGCAAGCTATTTTTTGTAAGCTGATGGTTGAGGTTTTGGAGATAAATATGGTGTATATTTCAAGGAGAGAGAAGCGTGTGGCTTATTATATTTTGCCTTGAAATTAAATTAAGAGTAATGCAAGTTGTAGGGTTCAAAGCTCTTATCGTTCTCAACTACCTTTAGGCATTTTACCTTATAAGGTTAAAACAGGTGTGCTCATAGATTGATTGCTCACACGCTAATTATAGGCAAACTGTGAAGGATGAGAATAGAACGTGTGGTAGCCTCTTACAAGTGCATACTCATATGAGCATGACATTGGTGTACACTCGCTCATGAAAGAGATCTCGAGCGACTAAAGAGATTTGAAGTACGTGACTAAAGTCAAAAGTTTAAAATGACAAGTGGAAATTGTAAATATAAAAAATATAATTTGGCAAATGACTCTAAACTAATAAATAAATATAGAATATATTATTATTATTAACTAAAAAATTATCAAGTAATTTTTAACCAAATTTTAATTAAATTATGAGTTATAATTGAATTTAATATCACAAGTTACTCATTGAACCATAAACAATTGAATTTGTTAGCATAAATAAATGAAATGAGTTGGGTTATATTTAAACTTACTTCATTCGTTTAACTTTTCATGTTTCTAAAAAAGAGTTCGATTTTGAATTATTCATCGAATGCATTAGTTCCCTTACAACCATAATTTATATGTATATATTAAATCTTTAAGTTAGATGTGTATATATTATTTTTCATGATTGATGTATTTTTCTATATAGGTCCTAAAACATCTCAAAGAGAGAAATATGAAGATGAATAATAAATATAAAGGATACAAAGAGGGGAATATGAAGGGATATTTAATTAATAATAATTAAGATCATGATAAAAAAAAATAAGAAGAGCATGAGATAATAAAATAAGAATACGAAAATGTATTCACTAAATATGAATGAAGACTCATAAGCATTAGGGAATTCAAAGTATATATATTTTATTTATTTGTTTAAATAAAAATAATTACGATGAATTATTTTCACATAATTAATTAATCATAATAAGATAATAAAAATAACTATTAGAATTCTATTTTAATAGTTAATATGGAATGCTAGGATTTTGTTTATGAAAAAAATTAAGTGGCTTTTATAATAGTAACATTTATACTAATAGATATATATTGTTCAAGCTTAATTTTGGGAGATGAATGGTAAGTTAACATTTTTATAATAAATTTGATAGTGAGCCGTGCAAATATAACTTATGACTTAACATAGTAATTTTAAATAATTTAATATTTATGTTAATTTTTATTGAAAATAAATTATGCAGTTAAATGATAGCATGCAGAATAAGTAAATAATAATATTAATTAAAATAGATTTAAAAATGAGAGTATTAAAAAGATAGAATTTAATTCAAATTTTTATATAATAATCATACATTTAAAATTAGGATTCGATATTCATCATTAATTTAAGGGCAAGAATTCAATATGAGAAGAGTTATAAATCAATTTTATAATATATATATTATATATATATATATTATATATGTTTAAGTATATATAATATCTCATTATTATATATATAATACTAATGAGTGAATATTAATTAATGGATGTTTTATATATTAATATGTCAAAGTATGTATTAAATTTTAGAAATAATTAAAAATAAATATATTATATTAATCAAATAATTGAATGTAAAAAATAATATAATTAAATTGCACAAATTTTACTCTTGTTTGACCTCCATTTATTCGAGGTCAATATTCCCTGTGCCGACTCTTAGTGAACTAGGTCCTTATAATCTAAGCATAAATGTCCGCCTTTAGGATTTCCCATATCCCTGATGATATAGCCTGATTTCACTTTCTCTAATTCAACCCAAAAAAAATTTAACTCAATACTGACTTTAACCCACTCGAGTAGAGTTCAACTTAGGGGTCCAATATATTCAATTAGATAAAGTGACTCATCAATAAGGCCATTTAAAAAATTGAATTGTAAATTAATCAGAATTAAATCATTTTAATTCAAACCGTAAATTTTATTAAATTAACACCTCGCAATTCCCATTAAAATCCAATATATATTCATAATATTATATAGTAATATATATTTCTTGCATATAATGTCTTAATAAATTTATTATTAAAAAGTTCGGCTCTGATAACATATTGTTATGATACATCTATAAGTACAGCAATCACAGTCTTTTACATCGTTTCGCAGAATCTGCTAATAGAATAAACTAAATAAAATTGTTGTTGGCTCAAGAAAAATGGCTCGAATGCACGAATCCCGCTTTGTAACTGTGGGATTTCATTTCCCTTAAGTCAAATTATAGTTAACCATATTTCCCCTTATGGTGATATCAGGGTTTATAGATCTGGGGTTTTTACTTCCTATGAGCGCAAGCACTCATAGTTAATTACCCCTCTTAACAAGTATGAGAGAACTCTCGATTAAGCATGAATAAAGTTTAGGTAGTTTAGTCTCAATTATGGGAAAAATGGAGGTAAACTCGATCAAGATCCCATGGTTCTGTCGTCCCGGGTATACCGCGTATTCAGTCTACCAACACTAACAACCATCGATCGTAGTATCCAGGGAATATGATTAGCAGCCAGGGGTTGCCTCCTCTTAGGGATCCCGAGTAAACTGAAGTTGTTAGATGTGAGTTTTAGTTTAAATTTAATTTGGGTTGGGGCTTATGGCTTTCTTAGAAGTTGCCCGTTAATTTATTTAGTTTTGGGCTTATGGCTCCAATTAAGAGTTGCCCAAGAATTTGATTTAGAATGGGGCTTATTGCTCTATTTATGAGTAGCCCAATGATGGGTACTACAACCTACCTCTAAAGTGAGGCTGTCTGAAAATTTTAATTATGTCTTCCCTTAGGAAGTAGCATGAAAAATGGGTCTTACAACTTAATCCTATAGTCTAAGATGCCCAAAGATTTGAATTTAGATTGGTACTTATAACTCTTATAGGAAGTAGCCCGAATTAGTTGGACTTACAGCCTCAATTGAAGGTAGCCCAAATATTTTAGTTAGGTAGATCTTATTGCTTCCTTAGAAGTTGTCTAATTATGGGTCTTACGACCTAACACTTTAAGCTAAGTGGCCCGAGTTGTATGTCTTACAACCTGGTCCTTTAGACTAGGATGCCCGAAGATTTAAATTTAGATTGAGACTTACAACTTTCATAGAAAGTAGCCCGTTAGTTATTTGTAGGATTGTTAGCATTGTTATACTTTGTTTTAAAAGTATCCCTAACACATGGGGCTTACGACTTTACTTAGAAGTGGCCCGTTGGTAGGCCTTACAACCTAACCCTATGGGTTAGGATGCCTCTATGAGAGGTCTAAGTTTGTATTATCACCTAAACACCTCCCTCAGATGTCGGACTTATGGCTTCTATTAGAAGTGGCCGAGGTTTTAATTTGGGGTTAGGAGTTAGGTCAATTTTTTACCTAAAACTTCCCCAAAGGCTGGACTTACGACTTTCCTACGAAAGTTGCCGGGTAGTGGGTCTTACAATCTAATTCTTATAAATTAGGCTGCCTAAGAGAGTTGAAATTTGATTGTTTGGAGATTTGTTTTGAACTTGTTTGAGTTGGTTGATTTTGTGATTTTGACACTTTCAAGTTTTGACACCAGTGTTAGTGTAGTTGTTTTGATTTGTGCTTGTAGTCTTTTTCCTTACTATAATAGTTCACTTCTTTACCCGTCTTTTCAGCACTGTTACACTACTGGCTTTTTTCGTACTCAGCTTTTCTTGCTTTTCAGTACTCTGTTTTACTTACAGTAACTAGATTTACCACTTTCTCACATTTATTTAATTTATTTATGATGCACTGATTTTTTTTATTGCTTGTATGCAGACAAGTAATGCTTGCAGCAGTTCAATGGATAGTCCACAAGTAATTGTAGGAGCTCGTATAGGGGAGCTTTGAAGAGCTTGCAAGAAGTTCAATTTTGAATGGGTAGAGTTGTTTGGAGAGGTTGAGCGTGTTTGTATAAGGGATTTGGAGAGTTTAAGAGTTTTGGAGAGCAATTTGTACAAGATTTTAGAGAGCAACATATGTTGATTAGTGGATCTATCCCCCTCCTCCTTTCTCCATTTTATTCAATGCATTTTTTTTATTTATTACTTGCTCTATTTAGTTAATTAAAATGTTCCCAAATTTAAATTGCTCTCAAATAATTTTTTATATTTTAAATAACTTTTGTATTTTATACAATTTAATCATTCAATTAATTTTAATTAATTAATATTAGTTAATTAATAAAATTTTTATTAATCAATTGATTAATTAACATTCAAAATTTGATTGCTCTTCCAATTTTAAATGTTTTTTAGAGATCCGCGCTTTTTCCAAAATTCACTAAGTCCAAAATTTTCACCTCCCCACTGAGGAAGAAATCGGGATGGCTTTTGCCGGAATTCTTTCCTATCCGGACCTAAGGTCGATGGCGTAGGGCCTTCGAATTTAAACCATCCCACCATGATCTAAGATCGATTGCGTGGGGTCTTTGAATTAAAATCATCCCGGCCGGATCTAAGGTACAACGACCCAGGGTCTTTAAATTTAAAAACCATCTGCACGGATTAAAAATAAATAAAAATAAATGTTTTCTCAACGAGTTGGTCACGTCGGAGGCAACCGTGAGCAAAGCTTGGTTTTATGGATTTGGGCGAACGAGCGGCGGAGGCGAAGTCGAACGGCAAGGGTGAAGCCGAAGGAGTGACGCGTGCAATATTTGTACCTCTTGCAAAGCAACATAGTCGAACAACAATGACGAAGAGAGAAGATGAACGGCGAACCCTAGGCGCCTCTGTGAAACCACCAAGTCGAATGAAATGAGCGTAAGTTATCTTTTTCTCCTCTCCGTATTCCATCGTTTTATCGTTTTGGATTGCCGATCTCTCCAAAGAGATGCGTTGCCTGGCAAAGTGGGGCCGACTGGGAGGTATGTCGGTTGTTTTGAAATTTTTTCGTTCTCTCTTTTTTTTTTTAAAGTCAACAACTGTTCAATAAAATTTAAAATTTTCGAATAAAACACTTAAATAATATCTTTCATTAACGAACTATACTAAATAAAACCTAATTCAATTAAAAGCATAATAAATGAAGGAGTTTGTCCGGTTTAACCAAAATCCTCCCCACGATCTCCCTCTTCTCTCTATTTTCCGGAAAAAACCCCAGCCCCATTCGGATAACCACCCGAACTCCTCTCCGTGACTCCGTCTCCCTCTAATTCGCATGCCCCTCCCAATTCGCGAAAACCCTAGGTGCCCCGTCTCCTGGGCAGTTGGCGAAAACCCCCTGGCTTCGTCTCTCCCAGTTTGCAAGAAGGGCGAAACCGAAACCCCCATCCTCTCTTCTCTCTCCTGCCCGAGTAGAGCTAGCCGCCAGCCCCCATTCGCAAGAAGGTCGAACTCCCCTTTCTTCTTCCTTGATCTCTTGCGTGAGAAGCTCCAGACGGGATTCCCATCCTCCATCTCCCTTGCTCGCATGGACAGCAGACCAAGCCCTTCCCTGCACTAACAATGCCCGTTTACAGAATCGAAACCCCTAGGAAGCTTTAGCCTTGCTCCCGTCTTCCTCTAGTTGATGAGGAACTTCATTGCTACGTACGAAGGTAACGATCTCCCTCTCTTTACACTCTTTTTACTCAAGATATGAGAAATAAATGTTCATAAAGATTTCATGGCTTGCTTAATATCTACTGTGTGTAGTGATAAAACGTATTTCATTGAAACCTCCTTATAGATCTCTCATTCCAATGGGCAGCATGTTATCCGATTTTATCTCTTTGAGTTTGGGCTTGAGAAGTTCTTTGACTGCTTTGTGTAAGAAGTTAAAAAAAAAAAAAAAAAATCCGTGGAAACAAGGAATCGTTGTGATAATAACAAGATTGAGCTTTCTAACTGCTTCTTTAATGTCCCTACAAATTTATTTGTGTTTGAAGGGAATTGTAGACACATGCAGTGAAACTATAAATTTGATTCCTATATTTTAGAGACTAACGATTTCTATAGAGATTTTCTTCTTGTTGGGCCCTTTGGTACATTAGTTATGAGACATGTAATCAATTCTTAGCAAATGATGCTTTATTTAGTGAAACTTGATCAAAGAGCCTATATTCACATCTTGGGCTTTAGTAGCATTAATGGTTTGAGTTTCAACCACTTTACAGGAATCCAATATAAAATTCTTAGTTACGTTGAGCACATGTGAGTGCTCTATGTTACAAAATCACTCTAAACCTTTGATGCAAGAGTACACTCATATTGAAAATATATCCTGTATTTCAATTGTTTGTGGTTAAATCAAGTTTATGTATATGTTTGTGGTTAAATCAAGTTTATGTATATGTTTCACACATTCATATATACATGCATATTTGATAGAAAAGAAGTTTATTTGCTGGATTAGAAACATATTACTCCTTACGAAGGCTCCAAGTTGCATGCTATATATAAGGAAGTTGTTGGTTGCATGAATCATGATTTATTATTGGATGGTTGCTTGAATGGTTAAAAGGTAATAAAGTTGCATTAATTTATGTTTCTTTTATCAATCTTTGTTGGCCTAATTATTGAAGACAGTGAGTTGCATTCATGAAGAAGTGATTATTTTTGAGATCTTTGGAAAGAATAAAGTTGCATGAAAACTTCTTTCTTCTTCTAATTGCATTTGGTATAAGTGTTAAGTTGGAAAAGTCTTATGTACTTTTGCTCATGTTATTGGAGTATTTACTTGAAATGTGAAGAGTATAGATTGACATCAAAATCTCTTTCTTAAGGTGGCATTTTAGTATAAATGTTGAGTTTCAACTTTCAACATCAAGTGGGATGGTTGTTTTTGCTGCTTGGTAAAAAAAAGGTGTAGTTTTCTTTCTTAAATGTGTGGCTTTGAATAATAGAGAGGATGAATATTGGAAGTGAAAAGTTGTTTTGAAGGGTGATGCTTGTGAAAGTTAAAGAATGATTTTGGGATGAGGTGTAACATTTTGGGAAAATGAAATGCGTATGATTTTGGGAATGGTGTGGGAAGTGTGTGTGTGTGAAAAGTGAATTTTGGGATTTTGGAAAGGTGATAGTTATATGTTGAGCCCAAACTCAAGTAGGATTTAACATGGTTCTCGTTTGGTTGAGCAATTTCACTGCACGTAATAATTTTGAATTCTTTATGTAGGATCAGAAATAGGCGATTATGACGAGAGCTTGCTCGTTGCGACGATGGCAATCTTTTTTTCCTTTCACGTGCTTCTTCGGCCAAATTCCATAAATTCTCCAAGCTTTCGGATATAAATAAAGGATTTACAGCAAAATGGTTACGAGCGATTTGATTCAATGTGAAATTCAACAATTCCCTAAATTTGTATCCCAAGTTAATCTCGCCCATCCTTGATGCCTCCAATTTTTCTTTCCTGGCTTTCGCATATAAGGAGAAATATGGAGTCAGGATTTGGCCACAAGTCATCTACAATGATTGTTGTGAACTCGCCGAGCCTGGAGCTCGACTTCACCAACCACGCCTACTGCTCCGCCGACAATTTTTGGAAGTTTGCAATCCCTGGATGCAGCCTTGCTCAAGTTATCGTTGGAGATTCTGTCGTTCTTCCCCATTTATATTCTTTATTCATCCTATTATACATTCTAATCCTTCATTTTTTGGTCGGTTTCTTTAAATTTATTTTGAATTTGTTCGATTGCTGGTTTTATGGAACACTCCCAGTTGCGTAAGCGGCTCCACCGCTACATCTAAGGTACATCCATTTTTTTAAATAATTAACGTGTCTGTGTTAGGTCGTATCTGTATCGTTTGCTCGTGTCTATACATCATAGATACAACTAGGGCTGTCAATTCGTGTCGGCGGGTCGTGTTCGAGTCAGACCCGAATTTGACCCGATTGTATCTGACCCAACCCGAAACAAGTTTCGGGTCAATTATCTGGACCCGAACTCAACCCGAATCGGGTTCGGGTCAACACGACCCGACATAGAATTTTGAAAATAAATCTCAAAGAAGCGGGTTACGGTCGCGAAGTAGCGGTAGGCGGCAGCGGCAACACGTCACAACGGCAGGCGCACGCCGTGTGGCAGCAGCGACACAGCGGCGACGCCAGTCTGTTCCGGCGGCACGGTGGCGCGACAGCAGCGACACAACGACAGGAGGCAGCGACAGCATGCGAACGCCGAGACTCATGATTCGCGATTCGCGAAGCAACGTAGAGCCAGTCGCCAGAGCCAGACTGTCAGTGATGCGATTGGGATTGGACTCGACGCGTCGGTCATTTCGCGGGGAAGGCGGGCAAGCCAGGCAACAGAAACGGCAGACTCATTTCCGGGTCAAAACCGAACCCAACCCGTAACTCAAGAAACTATTATTTCTAATAATCATAATTTAAAAGATTAATCTCTCAATAATAATTTAGCTATTTTTACAAATAGCTTCATATACTCCAAATGGATTTAATGTCTTGAAACTTTTTTAAAGCTGGTGTTGATTTCAAAAGGATGTTAGCCAAGTTCCTCTGGGAACTTACTTTCCAGTTCAAGGAAACAATGATGAGCATTCTAGAATGGAGTGTTATACATGAAAAGTCATTCTATCATTGACGAATGCAATGTTTAATACTGCTCCAGCTATGAAGCTGTAGTTTGCAGGACTATAACTTTCAATTATATAGCTTAAAATGCTCTTCAGATTTCTATGTTGCTTTTTTATTATTCAAGCAATATCAACTGATTTCACCTAAAATGCTCTTCAGATTTCTATATTTCACGCCCTCAGCTAAGCACTCCATTTCCTTCTCTGATTAGTTCAAGAAACTTTTTTTCACCCTGGGTGTTAAAGATCAACCGACTCATTTTAGAGAATAATGGATTGAGGTTGAGTAAACATTAAGCAATTTTGTTTAGAGTTTTATATATGCGACATGAATGAGAAATGTTGTAGATTGTGCCTCACATATAGTAGGGATAATGAGTTCAACAGTTCATGTTGAAGTTGGACATGAGGGGGTAAGGAGAACGAGGATAGTTGTTTTAAATTGGCAAATCATCCTGCCAATCGTCAAAAAGTTTAAATTGAGGCCGAATTTGATTCAAGTAAACAGTTGTATAGATTGCATAAAATTAATTCTTAGCATGGCGGATCTGAGTCGGCTCGACCCGAGCTTGATTTGATCTCGACTTCATCATCAATTATTAAAGTTGAGTTGATCTGAGCTCGAATCAATATAATTAATAACCAAATAAATTTAATTGGGCCTCGATGAGTCTATTTGACTTGGCTCAAGGTCAAAATTATTGAAAAATAATTTGGTTAATAATTAAATAAATTCTAACGAGCAAAATTGAGTTGATTCGATACGAGTCAAACTCGATTTAAAGCTTGTCGATTTCAATCGACTCAATTTAATATGATCTGTCTTAATTTTGATCAAATTGATTTCATTTAGCTCAAATCGACTCGACCAATTGAACTCAAATCCATTTCTACTAAGTTCGATTCAACTCTAGGTATCCAAAATCGTCTCTCCAAATTCCTCTAAAACTTAGCTTCAATCTCAGCCCTTAAATCCCTTCCTAAATCAAGATTTAATCTAAGCCTTTGATTTTAAAATCAAGTGAGGGGTAGGATTGTCTTTTGCATCTCAATAGAAGATTCTAGCTATAAGAGGGCTGTTTGGGTGGGGTCCTTCATATTCATTTGGCTTGGCTTTCTTGTTCGTGTGACAAAAAACCAGAGCGCGAACGAAAGAGAAAGAGGGAGGCCGACAGAGGTGTGGGAGGCGGACTGGTGTTCGAGAGAGCTTCGTCGATTGGGACACGGTAATCTCCTTGCCAATCGTCTTCCCTATCTTCTTCCTCATTCTCTCAATCTTTTTCTTCACCTTCTATTTCATTTTCTCCATCATCATCTTCTTCTCCTTCTATGTATGCGTTCTTAATTTCTTGCCTTATCTTCCTGATTTTCTTTCTCAAACATTTCACTCATTAACCTGTTGATTTGATAAGCCTAATATTGAAGGGTTTCAAGATTTCTTGATTGGAAATCGTAAGAGATTTCTTTGATTTGTTTGCCTGGGTTTTGCCACTGAATAATTTCCGTAATCTGTGAATATTTACATTTTTTTCTTTCTCTGTGGCATTTTTTTATGATGAAATAAACAATTGCTGCACCTATGTTCTTGGTTGTTTTTGAAGATTTTGTTGGTAAGGAAATTAATGAAGGCCCTTGTTATTTAAAGACGAATAGCGTTGATGCTTACTTAGCCGGTGAAGTAAGTTTTCTTGAAACTCAAAAGACTTTAGGGCTCTTACACCTTTTTAATGTGTGCTTCCTTAGCCTTAGGTACTTATAGTTGCCTGTTAAATTTAATTTGCATTTATTTTCTTTAAACCCAAAACCCATTAGCTTATATTCACGTGTATGTCCAAAGGGTTTGTAACAGTGATTGTAAACCTATAAAATAGTAGTGTCATTTAAAGATAAAAATTAAGGACCCGCTTTAAAAAACTTATATTAAAATTAGGATTTATATACCCTTTAAGGAAAAAAAGGTAAACATAAAAAACTTAGTGACACCTTATTTTAGATTAGTGTACACTATTAACTTGATCTCAATCAAACTTAAATAAATAAATCAATCAATCATTAATCAATCTTTAAAAATTGAAAACTCTACCAATTAATAATGATCAAAATAAAACGCATAAAAATACTTAACCTTAATTAATCAACCCTAATCAATACACATAATCATTAATAAATAAATTCAAACTTAAATCTAATTAAGATTTAATTAATATTTTAATTACCCCTTAATCAACTATTAATTGAATAAATTCATTAAAAATGAAATAAAATTAAAAAATATTCAAACAAAAATAAATTAAAATTAGAAATTTTAAATGCCAAAAATAAAAATAAAAGATTAAATTCTCATTCATTTAATAATCAAATTCATTCATAATTAATTATATATTATAAAAATAATTCAAAATACATAAAAAACTTAATAAAATAAAATTTGAAGATTAACAATTGAAATCTAAATGAATTTTTTGAATAAAATTTCATTAATAATTAATAAAGATTAATTAAAAAAAAAGAAAAAAATGAATGAAATAAAAAAATTAATTAAAAATTATACATAATTCAATAAAAAGAAAAAGAAAAAAAAAATCTAAAAATTGATCCAAAATGAGGTAACCATGGTTGCTAACAAGGATTCTCTGGTCGACACCATCTATTAGCAATATATAGTATAAGAAAAGAGAATACTTTTGTATCGGCTTTGAGATTATGTTGAAACTCTTACCTTCAATTGCAGGTGTCTAAGAAACCTTGTGCTTCATCAGTTTTATCTTCTTGATCATCGTCATTCTCAATCTCAACATATTTAGAAGAATCTACAACAATCTCAGTTCTATCTGTGTTCATTTCATTTCTATTGAACTTAAAACCTTGCTTCTGAGAAATTTTTTATTCTGATAATACTAGAATTTATAGCCAAACTCATACGAGCCATATCCAATAAATATACACTTGATGGATTTTGGACCAAGCTTACTCTTAGATCCTGCATCAATATGAACAATCAAAAACTTTTAGCTGAGATAAACTTTCCTCATTGCCACTCCAAGCTTCCTTAGATAACCCCTCATTCAGAGAAATCGATTGTCCAAGATTGATCAGATATGCATTAGTTTGCATTAATTGTGCCCATAACTGTTTGAGTAGACCAACATACAACCCTATGCTCCTAGCGCGCTCAGAGATAGTTCTGTTTATGCGCTTTGCAAAACCATTATGCTATGGTGTTCTTGGAACAGTGAGCTCATGCTTGATCATATTCAAAGCATAATACTCCACTTCTTATCATGATATGCGCCACCATTATTTGGTCTAAGACCCTCTAGCTTTAAACATGTCTTAATTTTAACCATGGCCTTCTACTTCTTGAAAATATCAAAGACATCTTACTTGTGTTTTAAGAAGTACACCCATACCTTTCTGCGGCGATCATCAATAAAAGTGTGGCTCGGCTCATCAAAATGGGACGCACTATTTGCCTCATGTATGGACAATGGCACATGGTGCGTAGAAGAATGTGCAAATAGTGTGCACCATTTTATTAATATGTTATCAATTTCAAATTATAAATTATAATTATAATTATACTTTTTAAGATTTATATATTAATATCAAAATTAATTATTAATTAATTAAACATCAAATAATAAAGTATCAAAAAAATATTTTATCTTAAAACTTTTTTATAGGATTTAAAGCTTTTATTTTTTTTTATTTGGTAGGATTTAGGCTAAATTATGTTTAAGTACTGCTCAAATCTATCGATGTCAGTTTCTATAGTATTTAAAGTTATCATTTTTATTGTTCGGCAGGATATTTATGTTTAAATTTTTCTCAAATCAAAAGATTATTTGTTATTTAATAATATTTTGCATATATGTATATATATCATACCTAAGATCTTTGGTACAAAGTTCTTGATAGAAAAGATAATGTTTGTATAAACGTAGCAGGTTTTTATTCATGTTTTTAGATCATTTGGGTTGGGTTTGTTTGGAAAGCGGGGAAGACTCGCTAGAGTAGGTCTATTCAAATTAGGCACCAAGTCTGAAGCATGCAGAAAATTTATGTAGGATAATTCAAGTCATTTGTAGCATGCATCTTCATGCCTTTAAATGGTATTCCCTTCATGAGATTTCACCCGAGATAACTGATAGGAAACACTTGTAGATCTCAAGTATTTCTTGCCAATGTTCGGAAAATAACGAGAATTCTCCACAAAAATCCACATAAAATTACGAAAACACTAGATTATTTGTATTATTTGATGAAATAGTAAAAAAAAATAGCAAGATACAAGTTGATCCTCAATTCGAGAGGAGGATCAATCTCTCCCAATTCTTTAGAGTCTGTTAGAGCCCAAAGAAACTAAGAGATCTGAAATTTCAGCTAAATTCAAGATGCCCTAACTCTAGGAAAACAAACTATTTAATGTAGACAATGCAAAAGGAAACCCCTAAATAATCCCTACATTTAAATTTCCCAACTAAGTCCCTAAAAATCCTTTCCAAAAAGCTTCGTTGGACCAGGCGGCTTGAACGACACATATGGGAAGAGGCGGAACTCTATTGTCAGTTCCGCCTGAGCCGGTCCCGTGTTGACCGGTTGGACCAGTCCAATGGATTGGTCTAACAATACTCTCCTCATAAAGTGTCAACTTGTTCTCAAGGTAGAACGAACGAAATTGCTGCTGAAGCACTTGATCAATAACACTGGACTGAAAAATAGACTGATACTGGGGTGATTGATCCATGCTTCCAGCATCTCCCTAACCATCCCCCAAGGTAACCCCTGAGGTAGCTGAAAAACCTCAATGAACTGCTGAATCAATAGCTGTGTTGAAAGAGGAATGTTCCCGCCCTCCTTGAATTTGTTCCCCTCCAGCCTATATATTTCCATCAGATAACCTTCCCCCACCCCCTGTATGCTCCTTTAAGTAATATCATGGCTTTGGTGAGCCCTACATCTTTCCTGATAACTATCATTCTCCCTTCCACCATCAGCTCCATCGTTAATGCTCCTCAGTTGACCTTGGTGTCCCCTAAGGTTTGCAGCCAAGATGACATCAGTGCTCCCTAACTCCAATGGGAGAAAATCCTTTCTCATCTAAATCCCCTGCATGGTTAACACTTCTCCCCTGTATATCCCCTGACCCATAGCTACCTTCCTTGTACCCATCATCACCCAATAACACCCTGTATTCACGAATGTCACCCCAATTGATTCACGACTTGATTGGAGATGAAATTATGGGTAGCCCCACTGTCAATCAACACCACCCTAATTGGTCCACCGTCATTATGACTTTAATAATTTAAACCATGAAACAAACTGGGGCTATCTTCATTATTTTTTATCGGGGTTCAGAACTGAAGTAGAACCGTAGCTTAACTCTAATTTGCAATTGAGATTGAACCTAATAATTTTTTTCTGTGGGCATCATAAGAAAATTGCTCTCTTTGTTGTGTTCTTGAGTAAAAAATAGGGGGAATTTTGATATAACCATAATTCTCCAAGACGTTGAGATTTATTTATATTTGATAATATATTTTCTATGTTCATAAACACCCAATCTTTAATTACCCCGCCCTGTTAGGAGAGCCCTTAGTAAATTATATTGCTTTTAGCTTTCAAATACTTGTGCTTATGATGACGACGTTCTTAACTATGTATGTCTTGGTCAAGGTTGTCAACATGTAAAGTGCAATGTACAAAATGGTTTTTTTTTTCACTTTGAAGCATGAAACACATTTTTTCATTAATTGAAGCATATATATCATAAGGAATATTACAGAACATTGCATTATTCAATAATTTTCATACAAATGTAATTGAAATGATGTATGGCATTTTAAGTCAAGTATTAACTGTGGGTCTCCGAAAGGATTCTGCTTGTGTGGTTCGAATGCAAAGGGTACGATCATACTATCCCGTAGGACAAAATGGTCGTAGACTTTTAAATCCGGCACAAGCAGGCCGATGGAAGAGCAGATGGAGTTATACATACGATTAGTCATGACGGGTAGCGGCTTTCACCTACACACCTCGATGGATAATAATATATATAACCCTAAATTCACGAGATTTCCCCCTTTCGATACATCAGCTCGAATGGAGTTTATTTGATTGTGGGGATCGGTTTCCTACGGGCGCAAGCCCCCGTAGTTAATTACATCCTAAGCCTTGACTTAGGAAAACTCTCGATTAAGGATGATGTATTATTTACTTCTTGATTTGGTGCACAAAAAGAGTTCCTAAGTTCTATTCCAAATAGTCTCTTCTATTTACCCTTAGTGATGATTAGAAATTTTTGAATGGATAAAGATATGATTAAAATTTTGAGTTTAGAAGATCAAAGGTCGGATTAGTACCCTAAGAGAAATGACAGACTCAAAATACAGATGAAAGGAGACACACTGAGGGGTGTACAACCTGGGCTTATGCTTGCCTGAAGTGAGCTGTCAGCTAATATCCTAAACACAATCAATCGCCCTATATGTATACAAGATATGAAGGCTCTATTCCTAGGAAATTAAGGATTTATAGTTTAAAAGATTTCAATCAGGGACTCTTACAATATGCAAAAGAACGTACCTAGCGTTGTTAATGATGCATGAAACAGATGCACGAGTAAGAAAGATCCTTAGGTCCACTAATGCAATGCATGTATGTAGGTAAAGTGCATTGTGGAGAAAAGTGTGTAAGAACGTATGCATGACATCCATAGTACAAAAAAAAAGAAATAAACACACCCTAAGGGTACCCTCCAGGCAAGGTACCCGCACAGAAAATCATCATAGTCATGCCCACTTCGTGTGGGAAAACAACGATGCCCAATGACATAAATAGGTGGCCTACTCTACAGGCCTAAATGACCCTAATGGTCTCTAGGGCTCACAGAAGGTGTGGGGGGGTATCGTACCCAAAATTAGAAGGCCAAAAACCTAGCGATGCCCACTTCGTGTGGGAAAACAACGATGCCCAATGGCACAAGTAGGTGGCCTACTCTACAGGCCTAAATGACCCTAATGGTCTCTAGGGCTCACAGAAGGGGGCAAGCTTTGACCTATAGGGCCAAAGCTTCGTCAGTGAACTAACCTAAGGCTGGCTACCTAAACATGCTAGAATACCTATTAACAAAAAGTGTGTGATGTGAAGCAGTTGCGGTATATAATTAAAAAAAATTACTTTACATGTTGCAGAAATTATACCTGAATGTGGCGCTGCCACTTAAAAGCTTATAAGCAAATGATGTCGCTCGCTCCTCGATCATTAAGCTTCAATGTACCTCGCAAGAAAAGATAACAGAGAAATATATATATGAGCGTAGATGCCATTCAGAAAAGAAATGCAGGTAAATACAAAATATATATCTGACTGACAGGAAATATAAAAATTGCATTTATAGAACATGCGCACGTAGTAAGCACTGAACAACAAAAGAAAATGTTAGCCTAACCTAGGGCTAAAGGTCGTGTCCTAACCAAACAAGTCTAGGTGTGTGTAACAGGTTGTGTGGTTTTGGATGGGTCCTATGTAGGATAGTTTAATTATGATTGCTTTCATTTGATTTGTTGAAGGACAGAAGGAGGATTTTGATTTAAGTCTAAATATTAGTACTTTAGGATTGATTTTAGAGATTTTATTTTAGGATTTGATTGATTATTTTGTTGGTTGTAAATTAAAAGAAAATGTGAATTTGGTAATTTATTATCAATTAAGGAGTTAGATTAATTAAGTTTGCTATCAACTGGTTCGTGGCCTTGTGCCACCAGGCTCGAGGAACCAGGCCTCCTTAGGACACTTAGCCCCGCAGCCCGGAGTAGTCCATCATAAAAACCAAGTTGATACAATTGTATTAAGAGGGTTGTTGATTTATTTTAAAAGATTGTTTTAAGAGTTTGATGGATTTTAGATGAGTTATTAGACTTTGAGTTATAATGAAATCTCTTAATAAATTCTTTATGATTCATTTAGTTTAGGTTAGGTTTTGATTTACTTGACTTAATATTAAAGGCATTTTTAAACTAGGTGTGTTGTTAATTATAAGTGGGTTTGATTAAAGCTTTGATTTTTATAAGCCTTTTATGTTGGGCCAATTTTAGTTTAGATTTACTCTCCTAATTTAATCTACATCTTTTTAAGATTTTTAGGTTGGTTAGGGATTGTTTAAGGGATCGGTTAAATTTGATTTGAATTTTGCAGTTTAGTAGTTATATTTGTTAATTAAGGTTGAATTAAGAATAAAATGTTTTGATACGTTTTTAGAAGCTGGATTATGATTGATTCGATTGGTCGGTTATTAACAGATTAAGGCACGCTAAACCTAGGAAAAAGTGTCACTAAATTTTCTATGTTCTGATGTCTCTATCCTATAAGGAGCATGCACCCTAAGTCTATGTTATCTAAGACTCAGTCCTTAATTTTTGTCCTCAGATGTCACTAGTGTTATAGGGGATAAAAGGAAATGTTTTTCTAACCCTTTAGTCATTTGTACATGTATCCAAAGATTTAGGAATCCATAAATGAAATAAGCCAATGAGTAGAAAATTAGTAGAAATGCAAAAGCTTAGAAAAAGAAAAGAAAGAAATACGACAAAATGCTAGAAAGAACGAATAGAAACTAAAATAATAAATGGAATATTGGCATTTTGTTATTGAACATGCTTCTTCGAAGTCGAGCATGTCTCTAAGACACCCTTCACTCCCATTCAATATGATATGAATAGGAGAGAATGAGTTTAAATGCCATTTTACTATCCCCACGATCCAAACACAGCACTTGATACGGACCTGACTCTACTACGCAAACTATTCCCTATCAAGCGCAAAGCAACAAGGGAAACTCAAGCTCCCAAAACTAGAACTAAAACAACATCTCTCTCTACCCACCGCATTCTTCCAACCTTACACCTTAGAAACAAATACTAATGAAAGAGAGACAACCTATGCAAGATAAATCACTTCATCCCAATAAGAAAAAAAAATCTAGACATAAATCCACCTCATTAAGGTCTCGACCCCAAAATAATATCTTATGAAAAATTCTCTAAAATGAAACAACACATAAAGCCCCTTATCAAAAAGAAAACAAAACACCAAAAACTCCTTTTGACACAAAATCGATCAAGTACTTTTTAAGTTTGGCGTGGGGTAAAATTCATGAAAATCTTCTAACAAGAAGGTTTCATGAGGTTTTCCGTTATAAAATAATCACACATCTTTTTCAACACAAAAATTTTTATGAAGCTTTTCAACATAAAATAGCTCTTAAATCTTTCTAATCATAAAACAAACCATAGTTCTTTCAAACATAAAATACATCAAAACTATTCTCAACACAAAACAAATAATATCTTTCAAATATGGAGCAAAGCCACTTGGATGGTCATTCATCTTTAAACGCGCAGATAAGAATAAAACCTTAAAGCATGAAATATATAAAAATTTCAAATTCTAATTACCAAAAGACTTCTCACATAAAGCTCAAAGAGAGAAAGAAGAGTCAAGATTTAGAATAAGCACAAAGGTGTCTCAAAATCTATCAACTCTTTTGTGACTAAACATGTTTTCAACAACATAGATCTGATCACTTTGAATCTATGAAACACCCGGTTGCTTCCAACAAATTTCCCAACTCCATTATTACATGTTGCTGAGATTCCAAAAGAAGCCTTTTAATGCCAACTTGCTCTTCAAAATTTTAGAGATATTCAATGTAATTGCTAATATGCTTCTCACATAAAGCCCAAGCAAATCCAAGATATTACAAAGGAAATTCGTCATATCATTCCAATTCAATTCGAACTAAATACAAATGAGAAGAGAAGAGTTTTGATGCAAATTCACCTTTCCCAACCAATAAGCAATTAAATGATCTAAATTCTGATATGAATTTACTTTCCAAAGTTGAGAAGACAATTCAACCAACATAGGGCAAAGCCACGCTTAGATGTAATGCATAACTCAGATTAGAAGATCATGAACATTCTCCAATAGGTTTTCTCTCTTCAATTATCAAGTGCAAAACCACCACATGATAAGGATTCAAGATTAGTATCAGAATATTGGAAAGAAGAAAAGTAATCATATTTCACTTAGTAAATCAGGGCTTAAATCACATATCTTCCTTCTACCAAATATAACTCAAGAGATCAAGGCTCATGATATGCATGCATTTCCTCAGGATAACTGCAATTATTAAATTCAGACATGTATACCAAGTGCAAATAGACATATGTAAGCCCCGACCACAGAAACATCTATCCAAGCTGCAATCTCAGTCATTTGATTTGTTTGTTGGATAAACTGGAGGACATGAATACCAACAATGTGATTGCAAGCTTGATTTAAATAAATGTCTTTAATTCATCACACATAAAATACCTTACGAAGATGGGTGCATATGAGCTAGTGACCACATAGAGACAATTTCTTGTAATGACGACAACACTAATAACGATGATAATCATTGAGATATATTTTTTTTTATATTACAAACAAATCGCTAGAAGAAGGCCATGCCATTGGAGTACAATTATGCGTCATAACATCTCTATATACTCATGGTTCTAAAAAAAAAAGGAAGGAACCAAATAATTCATGAGCCCTTGACACAAGAAAGACATCAATTTTTTTTACTTTGCCGAATAATTATGCCAAAAGTTTTATATTTGCAAGAGAGAAAGTGGATAGATAATCCACCCGATAAATTCAACATCAATGATTCAAACTATCTCAGAATAAAGCTTCCACACAAACAAAACCCTTTTTAGGCACTTCAACAAATAATTAGCTTACAATACTTATGCAAAGAAGAACCATTCAACCAAAGACGGGCAATACCACCTATCTTGTATTTCATAACAAGACTCAACTTATGCTAATAAAACAAAGACACTACAACAAGAAGATAAGCCAAATATCATTCAAAGCCTACATAAGTACACATTTTTCTTTTCATATTTCCCAAGAGGAGCACACTTCCCTAGTTTACCACTACAAATGCTTTCTCAAATTCACCACGATTAAGATAAACTCAATCATTTAAACTTCTTTAAAACATAGCTTCGACACAGAGGGAGGTATCTCTGAAACCTTTCATCAAATAATTAACTTGCATTACAGCAATCATCACATAAACCCCCAACAAAATATGATAATAGTCATCGCTGAGTACAAGAAAATGTAGCATTGGAGTACACTCATAAACTCCGACTTCTCTAAATACAGTCATAACTGAATGTCCATCAGATAAATCTGCTCATGAACAAGAAAGGAAACACATTTCTATGTGGAAGAAATTAGAAAATATCTTTCAAAGAGTATGTAAGGAAGAAGAAAATCACAAGCTGCCATCATCCCATTCCCAAACAAGAGATCAAAGTAAAAAAAAGATATCGAACTTCAATTTAAACGGAAATAGAATAAGTAGTAAGAAAAGAAGAAAGAAAGAATTACACCTGCTGAGGAGAAGAGTTCAGGTTCGGCTAAAGCAAGGAGGTTGACGTCGGGTTCGGTTCAGAAGATGGAGAAGGCTTCGGCTTTGGTTGCTGTCCACACAAGCAAGTAAGGTGGAAGGAGGAGAAGCTGAGTGGGGATCTTGTCTGAGCCGTGCGAACCAAGGGGAGCGGCTCCAGCTAAGGCTCCCGAACACAGAGAGCGATGGAGGGGTCTCGGGTCCCTTGCAGACAGAGGAAGACCGGAAGTCAAGGGGCTTCTTTTTTTTTTTTTGTCTAGAGCTCACGAACTAGAAGAAAATCGAGGCTGGGAGTTCTGTCGCCTAGGGCTTATGCCAGAGTGAGGAAGGGGCGGAACTCTTTCGTCTCTGCGAAAACGAGAGCAAGGGAGAAAGGGGGAGGCGAACCGAGAGAAGTCCCCAGAGGGAGCTGCTCGGGCTCTGGCCTTCTGTGAACCAAGAGAGAGGGAGAGCGAGAGGGACGGCCGCCCGAGAGAAAGGAGAGGAGAACGGAGCTGCTTGCCCTGGGAACTCGAGAGATACCGCGTGAGATGGGGGATTCCCCCTTAGTTAGGGCACGAGAGGGAGAGATCGGAGCTGTCGGATCAATTTCTTGATCCAATGATGGGGATTCAAATTGGCTTGGAAAGTTAATTAAATTTTGATTAGGATTTAGTAAGACTCATTAGGCTGAAAGCAGGCTCAAATCAAACACAATTCGACTCAGTCCAGGCTAGCTTAGGCCTGACTCAACTAGACCCAATTAAAGCAATACAAATCAAAATCCAAATCAACGTTAATTCGAATTGAATCAAGCCCGACGATGCCCGATCAACTCAACCAAACACATTCGAGGGCAAAACAAGATAAAAACGAGGTCAACATTAACAATTAAAAACTATTTAATTGTAATAAATAAAAAATTAAAATAAAATTTAACCTACTAATAAGGTTTAATAATTACTAAGATAAATATTATTTTTTAAGCAAAATCTAAATGAAAAATCACACAAAACTTCAAAATCCTTATTATAAAAGAATTATCATTGATTAAAAAATTTCAAAATATTTTCTACAAAAATAATTCGTTTGATACAAAAGGAATTTAAGTAATACCTAACAAGAGAGAAGAAAATAGTAAACGAACACGATTTGGATGAGAAATTTTAGCAAAATAGCACATTTAATTGAAGAAAATCTACTAGAACGAAGAAACTAAACAAGATACAATTGATCCTCAATTTGAGAGTAGAATCTTCTCTTCCAATCCCTAGAATCCAATACAACAACTCCCAAAATCAATAACAAAATATGCATAACACTAAACCTAACAACTCGTGCTTTTTAATACATTAATTCCCTAATTCAAATCTTAATTCAAATTTCCCTCCTATGCTTAGTTGTGGGTAACTCCACTGTTGATCAGCACTGCCACCTCCATATTTGCTATTTCTCCCTTCACTTTCATGGTATGATTTGGGGTGAATCATACCACTCAGTTCAGGGATACCTCCGCCACATTCAAGTGCTGCTTCTCCTCCATCTCTCCCTTTACTTCACCCTCACATCCCTCAATTTTCTCATCATCACAGATTGTGAGAACTTGAAGAGTTTGATCCCTACACTTATACCATGGATTATACTTCTTATCACACCTAAAATATAACCCATTTGCCCTCCTCTTCTGCATCTCCTTCTCCGTTAGCCTCTTCCCCGCTTCCTCCTACTGGCTTCTCCCTGGTGGTCTCACGAAATGCTCCTGTTGCAAGACCCTTGGGTGCTAAAAGAATGGTCTTCATCCTATAAGTGCCTTATGAATTTTTGCTCCTAGCTCCCCTTTCTTGATTCCTTTGATTTTCCACCAACTCTGTTAACATCATGGCCTCTCCCAAGTCACGAGGCCTCATGACCTTCACCGCAGCTCTGATCTCTAATTTGAGCCCCTTCATGAAGTTCCTCTCCAATGCAGTCTCTGAGAATCGCTCCACCCGACTAGCCAGATGCTCAAACCGCTCACGGTAGTCTGACAATGATCTATCCTGCACCAGTGCAAAAAACTTCTCATAAAAGTCTCCTCCCATGTCAGCTTGGAAACGTTCTAATAAACAATCCCTGAACTCTCTCCAGCTTCTTATGGGTCTCCTATGCTCCCTCCACTAGTAACATGACAACGCCTTCCTCTCCAAACATAAGACTTTTGCTGTCAAATTCTCCTCATCCGTCAATCCATTGACGATGACAATGCCTCTTCACTTTATAGATCCATCCATGTGCACCCCCCTTAAAAATGACATCTTCAGCTCCCTCACTTTTGGATCTCCTCCATTTTCTCGTATTTCTCCATACTTTCTCCTTTCCTAAGTGGGTTGCTCTCCCCAAGTCTTTCGATCTTCCCTTACATGCTCACCTTCAAACTCCTCTTCACTTTCTCCCCTCATTTCTCCAAAATCAGCACCCTTGATTCTTGCCCCCCCTGCCCCCCCATATCCACGCCTCTCCATACCTTCCCCCCTTCTCCTCGATGATCTCCACATCATTTTCCCTCCTAAGAAAATCGGAATTCGTAGTTTTTCCCATCAGCCCCTTTGCCTCTAATGTCCCCGTTTGAATTTGATTTTTCAATAGCTTCTTCACCATTGCATGAAGATAAAAAAATGCCTTCCACGGATGAAACCTTGTCTTCTACGGATAAGATTCGATCTTCCACCGTGCCTTTTATTTGGCTCATCTCCCCTTTAAAGTGTTTCTTCAACTCATCTACCTTTTTGGCCACCATAAAATTATGAATATTGATTTCAAAATCAGCAAGACACCCTTCATTTGAATAGAAAATCATCGCTGAAATTTAAAAAAATAGACCACAATAGTTCCAAAATTTGTTTTAACACCAATTGTTAGAAAATATTTGAAGGAATTCAAGTATAACCTGACAAGAGAGAAGAAATCAGCAAACAAACACGAATTTGATTGAAATTTCTTCAAAATAGCTCATTGATTAAAGAAAATCTACTAGAATTGATTGATATTTAATCACACGGTTGCTTGCGGCTATGCTTTCTATTATTTTTTCTAGTTCTGATTGTAAAAAAAAATTTAAAACTATAAAAATAAAGTTTATTTGATGGTAATGTAGCATCATAAAAAAATTAAAATAAAATTTTTATCCCTCAATAATGGTAGTTTGTTTATTTGTTGGTACATTTGTCTATGATATCTTGTTTAATTGATTTTTTTATATTTATTTTATAAGATCATTATATTGATTATTGGATGAAACTAAATTATTATTTTGAAATAATTTTTTTTGCAAATATGCTATTTTTTATTAAAAAAAGTTTTGCTGATATTTTTTTATTCTCTTTTAATTCTGAACACAGTTGTGCAGACAAAGAATTATAACGAAGCTGAGTTAGGTGTTATAAAAGATGTTGTTTCATTTGTCTTTGATAGACAACTAAACATGATAATCTCACCAAAGCATTGATGATGAAAATATAAAAGTTACCATGAATGAGTTTTTGAATAACATTCAAGTAATTATTACTGTATTTGATGCTTTCATAGATGATTTACAGTGGTGTAGGTATCACTCATTTTGTAATAATTCATTAAGCATAATATAATTTTTTATCTAAATATGTAAAAATATTACAAAATAAGTGATACCTGTACCATTGGAGAACATCTATGGAAGCATGAAATGCAATGATAATTTTTTGAAAGCTATTTAAAAAGTCATTAACTTTTATGTTATTTTCATTTAATATTTTAGTGAGATCATCAATGCTTAGTTGTCTATTCAAGGCAAATGAAACAGCATCTCTTACAACACCTTCTAGCTTAGTTCTACTATAATTCTTTGTTCATGTAATTGTATATTTAAAATTAAAAGATGATAAAAAAATCAGCAAATCTTTCTTTTTTTCAATTATACAATAGCTTATTTACAAAAAAAAAAATCTAAAATAATAATTTAGATTTATCCAATATAATGATTTTAGAAAACAAATAAAAAAAATAAATTATACAAGACATCAAAGACAAATGGACCAATAAAAAAGAAACAAACATACCACAATTGTTAAGGGATGAGCATTTTTTTTACTTTTTTATCATTCTACATTGTCATCAAATTTATTTCAGTAGTTTTAAAATTTATTCACAATCAGAACCAACAAAGACAATGGAAGAAATTTTATATGTATCCTTTTTTTACACAAACTAAATTACATTGTTTTTTCTCATCATTAAACTTAGAGGAGCTACAATAAATTTGTTTATTCTTATGTGAACTGTTAATTCTCATTTTATAGTTATGGTATATTCATTCATCCTAAATAAGTTATGGTTGATGCATTATTGTCACCTTTATATATTTTCTATTTGGATATCATTGTTCCTTATTTATTTTCTCAAGTTATTATTCATTTCATTATCCTTGATTAGTTCATATATATTTTCTTAGTGGATTTGATTAAGATAAATGATTCTTTATATTAACCAAATAGTATATTCTCACTCAAATGTGATTCTGGAACATTTTGATTCAATTTAAGGATGTGGTATGATTCTCTCTTTTGCTCTCGCTTCGAGCATTAGTTTTTATAGGCAATGAATTTGTGGGACTAGGTTTAAAAGCTTTCTTTTTGGGCAAAAGGGTTGAGTAGTTGCTACCGACAATATTGAAAACACAGAAGGTTTGGGTGTAACAACATTCTTAGTCATCATCTCTCTGGTTTGTGTAGTTTCACCATGAAGGAACTCAAATACTTCGAAAACAGTTTCGAATTGTAGTGTGGCACCAACTCGACTAGTGTCTATCACATTTGGGGGGAATTGGACGCGCGATCCTTCCCCGAGCTTGATAGTCATCATACTTTTGACATGCGACATTTCAGCAACCTGCAATAAAACTTGCAGGGATTAGAATCAATCTAACTTCTGTTGCACAAGAAATACGATTTTATGAAAAAAAATATGTATATATATGTATATATTTCATCTAGAGATGGAAGGAGAAGTAATCCCCATCGAAGTAGTCAGAAATCTGTTTGCTCTAGAAAAATCTGTTAACGAGTGTGAATCTCGCTCTAACGATTTTAAGGTTCTCTTTAATTTTTCTGAAGATAGATTGAGTTTAATATTTAACTAGATTTCCCCTGAGAGTAACGTCAGAGTTTATTTAAATTTAGGTTTTACTTCTTATGAGCTTAAGCCCTTATAATTAATTACCCCTCCTAACGCATTAGAATAACACTCGATTAATGATGAAATATACTCAGTTTCATGTAAAAAGTGTTAGAATGTACAACATAATTTTAAACTTAGTTATGCGGGATGAAGGTACACCCGATCAAAATCGCATGATTCCGCCGTCACATGCAATAAATAAGTTTACCATTATACTTTAGGACTTAAATATATAACCACTGATGAATATACCAAGCTCTTGAAGATTTACATCTTCAACTAAAAAAAAGTGTTTTCTTTCATTTTCTTTGTTTGGATTTGTAGGATATGCAGACGTCCATTTTCATTAGGAATGTTGAACTCAACAAGAATCTCTAGTGACGGCGGATTCTAAAGTATAATGGTAAATCTTTTTCATCAGTAGAGATTCTTGTTGAGTTCAACCTTCCTGATGAAAATGGACGTCTCATCCACACAAATAAAATGAAAGAAAACTCTTTTCTAGTTGAAGATGTAAATCTTCAAGAGCTTGGTATGTTCATCAGTGGTTATATATTTGAATCCTAAAGTATAATGGTAAACTTATTTTTTGCTTGTGACGGCGGAACCATGCGATTTTGATTCGGTGTACCTTCATCCCGCATAACTAAGTTTAAAATTATGTTGTACATTCTAACACTTTTTACATGAAGCTGAGTATATTTCATCATTAATCGAGTGTTATTCTAATGCGTTAGGAGGGGTAATTAATTATGAGGGCTTGAGCTCATAAGAAGTAGAACATAGATTTAAATAAACTCTGACGTTACTCTCAGGGAAAATTTAGTTAAATATTAAACTCAATCTATCTTCAGAAAAATTAAAGGGAACCTTAAAATCGTTAGAGCGAGGTTCACACTTGTTAAAAGATTTTTCTAGAACGAACAGATTTCTGACTACTCCGATGGGGATTACTTCTCCTTCCATCTCTGGATGAAATATATACATGTTTTTTTTCATAAAATCGTATTTCTTGTGCAACAAAAGTTAGATTGATTCTAATCCCTGCAAGTTCTATTGCAGGTTGCTGAAATGTCGCATGTCAAAAGTATGATGACTATCAAGCTCGGGGAAGGATCACGCGTCCAATTCCCCTAAAATGTGATAGAGACTAGTCGAGCTGGTGCCACACTACAATTCAGAACTATTTTCGAAGTATTTAAGTTCCTTCTTGGTGAAACTACACCAACCAGGGAGATGATGACTAAGAATGTTGTTGCACCCAGACCTTCTGTGTTTTCAATATTGTCGGTTGCAACTATTCAAGCCCTTTGCCCAAAAAGAAAGCTTTTAAACCTAGGCCAAAACAAATCACTGCTGATTTTGCCGGCCATAATGTGAACATATCTGCTACTCACTATGAGAAGCCCAATTTTGAGGCTTCCAACATCAATACCAAGGTACCCCCGTTGGCCAAAAGAATGGCTTCCGAGCCTAAGCTGAAATCTGTTATCATTGATACGACCAATCTGAAGAGGAACGAAGCTGAAGTTCCTTGAGGAAACTATTTTTTTTATTGGGAGGCAGGATACTGAAGCTTCCACTTCTTGTATCAAACTATCAAGGAAGGCTAGATGGAAAGCAAATTCTCAACTTAGAGCGAGTGGATGGGTGAATTTATCCAACCCAAGCCAGGAGCCATGGTCTCAACCAAAGGCCAATATACCCATTAATAATAGTTTTGAACCATTAAGATGGGTGAAACGAAATAATGACCGGGGCAAGCTAAAGAAGTCTTTCTGAGAGACTTCTAACCAACCACTATCATCGGAGAAGAAAGAATCAGCCTCCTTCTATCTTTATAAGCTACTAAAGGCTGTGAAGAACAAAAGACTGATAAAGAACTGGAAGAAGTTGTCGAACGAAGGTGTCATTACAACTTTTGAAAATTCTTGGAGGAAAGAGGTTTCAAAGAAACCTTATGGAGGATGCAATAAAGGCCTTCCTTGTTATGCTATGATGAGGAATATGGAGTCTGGACAATGTTCAGGTTTTGAAAGAAGATATATGGGAAAAACCCCACGGTGGTCTTCACAACAAAAACTACATATAAAGGCCTCGACAACCTTATCATAAGTCAACTCCCTCAGAAGAATTTGAGGGGCTAAATAGCTGGCGTTGCCCTATGCCTAGGGCAAATTATTTGAAGCCCGTTGCAAGAAACCATCGGATTTGGATTCCAAAGGAGCCCAAATAAATGAAAATTTTAAAAGATGATTACAAGAGTGCAGCTTGTAGAGCACCACCTAAGAACGGTGACCAGAGGTCACATTCTGATAAGAAATCCCCCGCCAAGCCTTCTCTGCTTGTTAAGGGAAAGGCTATCTTGTATGAAGACAGTCCTGACTCTCCAATGATCCATTGGAGGCGTCGGAGCCGGCTAGAAGAAGAATATGAGGTCAATGAGGACTACAAGGAAGAGCGTTGGGATGAAAAGGCCCTCCCCAACAATGAGTATTATGATGAGGAAGAAATGACATAAAAAGACTACATGGACGTGGAAGTGGTTCGAGTGGTCAACCATACCTCTGAGCAGCCTAGCCAATGAATACAAACTCGTCAGAAAGTAGCTGCAAATCCCCAAAATGAAGAACAAACATGGGGTATGCAAGAGCAAGCAATTCCTGCGAATATGACACCTCCCTAAGTAGAAGATGCGGAGGAGGAAGAGGCTAGCGAAACTGTAAGAAGATTGCAACAAGAAATGCAATCTCTCAAATGGGGAAAGACCAGGAGATTGCCTAATTAAATGTTTGTCTTGATGAGATGAACTTTATAATAAAAGACCTACTTGGGAAACTTGGTCTAGCGGCTACGCTTGGTAGAACACAGCCTGTAAACCCCCAGGAGAATTTGGGTACTTCAGGTATTTGAGCCGCTCCTAATCTAGAGGTACCTAACCAAGAAATAGAGGTACAAGAGTCGATACTAACAACACTTAAAGAAGATGAAACAGTCAGCAAGACTCAGATTGAAGACCTCATCAATCAGAAAGTGAATCAGTTAACGCTGCTGAAACTACTGAAGCTTTAGTGGGTACAGGCCGCCTGTATCCTATTGAATACGAACACATGAAATATCCTAAAGGATACGTGGTACCTTAGTTCAAGACATTTTCTGAAACGGAAAACCCTAGGCAACATTTAGCCCAATTTAAGGCTACCTGCGGTAACATCGAAGGAAATGACGCCAATTTGTTAGCAACCTTACAGGCACGACAATAGGGTTGCTGGTGCCATAAAGAAGGTGACGATTGCAGATCTCTCCCTTGAAAGAAGAAAAAAGGATGAGTCTGTCACCAAATATATCACAAGATGGAGGAACCTTAACATGAGGTGTGAGCAGCAACTAACCGAGAAACATCCTGTGGAACTACTTGGAAATTTTGATGATCATATATAGGGGTGTCAATTACGGGTCACGGGTCGGGTTCGGGTCGAACCCGAAATTGACCCGGCACTATTCGGGTTCGGGTCAACCCGACCCGTTTTTAAAAACGGGCCTATTTATCGGACCCGAACCCAACCCGCTTCGGGTTCGGGTCAACCCGACCCGACCCGTTTAGGGTTTAAGGTCACGCGAAGAGTCTCGGATGGCGGATGGCTGAGTCGAGGACGCCAGTCACGCGGAGGCCGATCACGCCAGTCACCCGGACGCCTGTCGCGGTCGACGCCAGTCACGCGGACTATAGACGGCTGTTGTCACGCGGACGCCAGTCACGCGGATGCTGGTCACGCCGTACGCGGACGCGATGTTGCGATGCGACCTCGGGGCAGGCGGGTAGGCCGGTCAGGCGTCATTCCGTGTCATTCTTGAGTTCCCGGGTCAACCTGAACCCGACTCGGTTTTACAAACGGGTCAGTTTTCTAAACCCAAACCCGACCCGCTTCGGGTTCGGGTCAACCCAAACCCGAAATTTTAGGGTCGGGTCCAATATTGACAGCTCTAATCATATAGCTCCTTAGCAATGGCCACGATCAATACTTTCCAAGAATTATTAGATAATGTAGCTAAGTTCGAGAGGCTACCCAAGCCTAGGGGCATCACCTACAACTACAACAACAATTGCGCTAGTAAAGACAAACAACCCATAATTTATGATTCAAAGCGGCATGAAGTAATACTACATTTACTTCTCCTCCTGATAAATAGGAGAAAGGAGAAACGGCTGCACCTAAAATGACAAAACAGGTGAAGGAAAATTTAACGGTCCCTACCTTACAGGAGAAGATTAATAAGCCGTACTCTTTTAAGAGAGACTGTATTGATAAAATCTTCCGACATGCACTCAAGATTGGTTTACAGCTACCAGAGTCTCGCCGACCAGAACAGGTCGGTATGATTAATGACCCGAACTACTGTCCATGCCACCAGATCGTTAGTCACCCAATCGAGGACTATTTTGTGTTCAAAGATTGGGTGGAGATGAGCTACTGGAGTGGTGAATTGACATTGTCAGACAGTGTATTAACAAACCCGAAGCGGGAAAATGCCAATGTCATTTCCTCCAGTTCGTGCCAGGAAGATGTGGGGAAAGAACACCAAAAAGATGAGGGAGGTTGGGAAACCTACATATCAAAAAAGACCAAGCAAATGATGAAGGTCCTACTGGCTATCAAGGGCATTCGTCAAAAGAATGCTTTAGAATTAGAAGTGGATCCAAGACTCCTTCGCTTAAAGAAACTGACTGAGGATTCTATGCAAACTAAAAAGAAGCCCTTGAAATACTACAAGGACCAAGGAGGAAAGGCTTCTACGTCCAGATCTAAAAGAAGCAAGAAGAAGAGATCATTGGGACAGAAGACTGAAATCCAACGGTACATCGATTCTATCGACAAATACCAGAAACCTCCTAAACGACCTATCAGGTTGAAGGATTACATGGCTAACTTGCACCTCAACCAGGAATCCGAAGAAGAGATAAGTATTCCAAAAGAAATTTGTCGAGTTATAAGCCAAAGAGATGGAGGAAATAGGAGGGAACGATGTGGACCTCTCAATCCTCAGAAGGCCAATTCAAAAATTTGTCCTAAGGAAACGTGCCGTACGGCACGTCGTTTATGGATTCAGATGAAGAACTGTGTTTTCCGAGCAATAAGAATAAATGTCCTAAGCTCGGAAGCAGCTCGGATTCTGAAGAAGCCAAATGGGTGGAAAATACAGAAGACTACCACCACACTGAGGATGATTAATCCGAAGAGGTGACGCAAATTCAGCTTAGAAGCGGAAAACAAATTCTTCCTACGTCTCAGAAGAAGGCAAAAGAGCAGGATAACAATATCTAGCTTAACGAAGCAGCTATGCCACGAGATCCACCAAAGCTTAAAGATATCAGTACAAATGTAGATTATAATATCTTATCTCATCTTTGCAAGCTGCATGCATTGCTAAGTATATATGATGCCCTTATCATGTCCAAGGACCTTAGGGACACACTTATCAAAGCCTTGCAAAATCGTGCGCAATATGAAGCGTTCTTTGCTGAGCAAAGTTTGAAAGAAGCTTTGTATGTGCAAACTACTGCTATAATTACTTTCTGCAATAGTGATTTACTTTTGGGAACTGCAGATCATAACAGACCACTATACGTTACGACAAAAAGTAACAATATGGAAATTAACAGAATTTTAATCAATTCAGGTTCTTCTGTTAATTTAATGAGCCTAAAAAACGCTCAAAGGATTGGCCCTGGACGTTCAATATCTAACCAAAGCACAATATTCCTACAAGGGTTTAATGAACAAGGTCGAAGAACTTTGGGATCCGTGGTTTTACCTCTAAGCTTTGGAGGGCTACATACAGAGGCAAGATTTCATGTAATTGATTCCAATACATCATGCAAGACACTTCTCGGAAGACAATGGCTCTACATGTATGGTATAATGCCTTCAACACTTCATCAATGTATGAAATACAATCAAGACAATGAGGAACACATTGATGGTGATGAACAACCATTCTTGGTGCACGAAGTCAAAATATATGATGACGCCAAGTACTTTATAGCACAAAAGCCAATAGACATCGATCTTTCAAGAATCCAAGCCGCTACGCCGGATAAAGGAAAGCTGAAGGATAAGGGCAAGAATAAACTGAAGAAAAATTTGCTCAGTGCATCACCTCGTTAGCTATATCGAAGAGGAATATGATATCTCTACAACTTTTAAACCCCTAATCATAGGGAAAAGAATGAATGAGCTAGAAACCCGTCCTTTTTATTACAAAACTAATCATGCAAATAAAGTGCGATGTTCGAGCAAATCAAGTATGGATGAAGAAGAATAATTTCTTTATCAGCCTAAAGGTACTACAAAATTTCCATAGAAAGGGGACCAGGACTCAGTTATATATCTAAGAAATTGAAAAATATGTCAATTTCGATGATAAGGGTATCTGAAGAGCATATATATACAAATATCATCAAAATAGTATATATGCCGGTGGCGCATTCCAAAATGTTGACTACCTCGTTAAACACAAACATAGGAATATTAAAGACTTTCTATGTCCCTCCCCAAAGAGGTCTCAATGAACGCGGATCCCTTTTCTACGAATCAAATGTGATACTACACCATGTTGCTCACGAAATAGAAAGCTCGTGGAGAGAAATATTTTCTTTGTGCAAACAAACAAACGAGCTCGTTATTTCAGAGAACTCTGCATAATAAGCATGCACAAAAACCTATTGGCAATGATTTATCTACAACATAAGGGCTTGGATATGCTTTATAGTTATGTCTCACACGAGCAGCATCCTACCACTATCTTGAATACCCCTGACGTTTGCATCTTACGTATGCAACCTCCTACAGTATAACATACAAGTAGGGACCATCGGAACCTGAAAATCAAGCTGAATATTTAATAGTAGATCTGAAAGAAGCTCCAAAAAAATTCGAAGAAGGTTGTCAGGTTACTGTGGATGAGCTCAAGAAGATAAATTTGGGTATTGAAAAAGATCCAAAGCCAACCTTTATTAGTGCGAATCTTATGCATGATAAAACAAAAGAGACAAAAAAACTTCTTCTCGAGTATAAAGATTGTTTCGTGTGGAACTACACTGAAATGTCTGGTTTATCACTAGATGTGGCAGTGCATAAGCTCTCCATCAATGCGAAAATACTGTCTGTCAAACAGGCCCCCGGGCAAATGCAACTTGAGATCGAAGAGCAAGTTGTTGAAACTAAAAAGCTTATTGAGGTTGGATTTATATAAGAAGAAAACTATGCGGACTGGATTGCGAATATTTTCCTACTAAAGAAGAAAAATGGTCAAATTCACATATGCATTGACTATCGGGACCTAAACAAAGCATGCCCGAAGGATGATTTTTCCCTCCCTAATGTAGAACTTATGGTCGATAACACGTCAAACCACGATATATTTTCATTCATGGATGGATCATTGGGTTATAATCAGATTAAGATGGACCAAGACGATGAAAAACACACTGCCTTTCAAACTCCTATAGGCATATACTGCTACAAGGTTTTGTCGTTTGAATTGAAAAATGTTGCGGCCACCTATCAAAGGACGATGACCCACATTTTTTATGATCTTATCCAAAGCATGTGGAATGTTATGTTAACGATCTAGTTGTAAAAAGCAAAGATCAACTTGAGCATGTGAATGATCTCAAAATTATATTTGAAAGGATTCGCAAATGTAATCTAAAATTGAATCCTCTTAAATGCGCTTTTTGTGTGTCGTCCGGAAAAATTTCTTGGATTTATTGTACGCAACGGAGGGATCGAAATTGATTCTGATAAAATTCAAGCGATAGTGGAAATGCCACATCCGAAAACCCTAAGATAACTTCGTTCATTACAGGGAAGATTGACATATATTCGAAGATTTATATCTAATCTTTTAGGTACATTTCAAACCTTTGCACAGTTGATGAAGAAAAATACTCCTTTCGTGTGGGATGATGTTTGTCAGGAGGCATTTAATAGCATAAAGCAATATTTGTTGAATTCTCCAATTCTTGTTGTTCCTATTCCAGGTAAAACCCTAATTTTGTATACAACAGCCTTGGAGGAATCACTAGGAGCATTGTAGGCACATGATAATGCCGATGGCAAAGAAAATGTCATTTACTATATTAGTCGTCGACTAATAGGGGCTGAATCAAAATAAATCCAGTCAAACCACCTAAACTTTCAATAGTTCAGGTGGGCATCTTAGCTTCTAGGATTAAGTTGTAAGACCCGCCATTTGAGCTACTTCCAAGCGAAGCAGTAAGACCCTTGTGTTAGGGAATTGCTAAGTGAACGACCCTAAATCCAATAACTCAAAGCTCGGGCAACCTTGTTTATAAGAATTAGGTTCTAAGACTCACCACCCGACAACATCTAATAGAAGCCATAAGGACGACCTTTGATGGAAATATTTAGGTAATAATATAACCCTATACCTCTCATCCGGGCATCTTAGTTTATAAGGACTAGGTTGTAAGACCCACTATACGTGCTACTTAGTTTATAGGGCTAGGTTGTAAGACCTGTCGTTAGGCAACTTCTAAGAAAGCCATATGACTTATCCAACCAAAAATCTTTGGGTTACTTCTAATACAAGCCATAAGACCCCACTCATATCCAAGATCTTCGGGCCACCTCTAATAGAGGTCGTAAGTCCCATTATTAGGGCTACTTTCAAATGGAAGTCGTAAGCTCCTACCCAAATCTAAACAAATTAACAGACACCTCCTAATTGGATCCGTAAGCCCCAAACTAAACAAATTAACGGACAACTTCTACGGTATCCATAAGTTCCAACCCAAACTAAACTATATTAAAATCCACACATCTCCACTTCAGTTTATTCGGGATCCCTGAGAGGAGACAACCTATGGATGCTAATCAGATTCTATGGACACTACAATAAATGGTTGTTAGTGTTGGTTGACTGAACCCACGGTATGCCTGGGACGACAAAACCATGTGATCTTGATCGAGTGTACCTTTACACCCCCCCTAAAAAAAAAAAAAACTAAGTCTAAAACTCTGTTGTACATTCTCACACTCCTTGCACGAAGCTAGATTTATATCATCCTTAATCAAGTGTTCTTTTAATGCATTAGGAGGGGTAATTAATTATGAGGGTTTGCACTCATAGAAAGCATAACCCATATCTAAATAAACCCTGACACTATTTTCAGGAGAAATCTGGTTAAATGTTAAACTCAATCTACCTCTTGAAAAAATTAAAGGAAACGCGTAAGTTCGTAAGAGCAAGGTTCACGCCTGTTTTTTAAAGATTTTTCCCGAGCGAACAATAAGGTGGTTCTTTAGGAGAGGGATATTGTTACGGAGCCAACCAGAACAGCCCAGGAGGGGCCGGTCCAGTTCTACAGGAGGCGGGCTAAACCGCCTCCTTGAATTAAAATGCCCAGCATGTGGGACCCCCTTGTGGCGGCAACAGGAGAGAGAGAGAGAATGGGGCGGCTAGTGCATAAAGAGAGATTTTTTAAATTGGTTTATGTTAGGAAGCTTTTTATTAAGAAGATTTGTATTTAAAGATGAAGGGATGCTAGGGTTAGGGCATGCAAAATTTTGGTTTCTTTTGGAATCTCTTTAGTGCCTTGAGCTCTAGGCTTCTTGTCTGGAGATTGGGAGAGAATGATCCTCCTCTCAAATTGAGGATCAATTGTATCTTTGTTTCGTTCTTGATTCGCTTTGCTTTCTATAAGACTATCAATCGTTTTGATTGCTTTTCCACCCAAATTTCTTCTGTTTTCTCGCTGTTTTACTGATTATTGTTAGGTTTGCTTGCGAACTCAAGTATTTCGCATTAGGGTTACTTGCGAACTCAAGTATTTCCTATCAATATCCTGGACCCTAAGGCGTTGTATGTCAACTACATATATAGTTTTCTTTTTAAAACATCATATGATAGATTTTGGTGAGCACACTCGATGAAAAACACAAAACAATTGTCAAAAAATAGTTAAATGCAAATGAGAAGCTGAAGAGCGTAAAAAAATAAATTACCCGTTTGTAGTTGGCTGTGAAATACTGCCCAGGTTGTTCATTGTTTCCCTCATTTGTTTCTTTATGTAACACAAATTAGTCTGCATTGTAGTGATCATGTCATTTATCCGTTTAATTGCAGCAAAATTCTCGGGTGCCCCAATTTGGAAAGTGGGGAAATGATGGCAGTGTTCTATATACTCAGTATTTTGAGAATGCCTGGAAGGGAAAGAATGCAACAAAGCTGATCAATCCAAATGATCACCTTCAAAACCCAGAAGCATTTCACCAGGATGATCCTCTCATACCCTATGATGCACCAACACTTCTCCTCAAACATGCGTGCAATGTCCGACACCGTATCAAAACAAGGCATCTTAAAATATTTATCTTTTTTGCACGACTAGATATATACATGTGAACTTATGAAAAACTATGAGATTTGTTCAGGGAAGTAAAACTACAAAGTGAAATAAACCAGAAATAGAAAACGAAGTGGGTCGGGTTCGGGTCCTAAAAACCAGCCCATTTGCAATACCGAGTCGGGTTCTGGTTGACCCGGGAACTCGGAATGACCCGGAAACCCAGGTACCCCGCTACCCCGCCCCACTGCTCCGCACAATTGCCAACTGTCGCGTCGCCGACACCGCTCCGCTCCCGCTAGCACCGCTGCACCGCCCCTAAACCCTAAACGGGTCAGGTTCGGGTCCGAAAAATCGACCCATTCGCAAAAACGGGTCGGGTTGACTCGAACCCAAATAGTATCGGGTCATTCCGGGTTCGACCCAAACCTAACCCGTGACCCGAAATTGACACCCTTAATTAATATTACAATTAATTATTAATTAATTAAACATAAAATTAATAAAATATCAAAAAAATATTTTATCTTAAAACTTTTTATAGGATTTAAAGATTTTTTTTATTTGGTAAGATTTAGGCTAAATTATGTTTAAATACTGCTCAAATCTATTAATGTCTGTTGTTGTAGTATTTAAAGTTTTTATTTTTACTGTTTGATAGGATATTTATGCTTAAATTTTGCTCAAATCAATGTATTATTTGTTATTTAATAATATTTTGCATGTACCTAAGATCTTTAGTACAGAGTTATTGACAGAAAAGATGATGTTTGTATACATGCAACAGTTTTTTATTCATGTTTTTAGATCATCGGAGTTGGGTTTGTTTGAAAAGCGATTAAGACTCACTAGACTCGCTAGAGTAGGTCTATTCAAATCTGAAGCATGTAGAAAAATTATGTAGGATAATTCAAATCATTTGTAGCATGCATCTTCATCCTTTTAAATGGTAATCCCTCCATGAGATTTCATCTGGGATAACCAATCACTGGAAACAAGTTACTTTGTTATGCATTTTGTTTAAAGTTTTTGCATGATATTATAATATTGAGATATGCATATTATCTTTGGAATGAAGCTTACAACTTTTTTTTGCCCTCCACGAAATTTTACAAGTTTCGATTCTGACATTAATAGTTTAAATCATGAGACAAACTGGGTTTGTCTTCGTTATTTTTGATCGAGGTTCAAAGCTGAAGTAGATCCATAGCCTTACTCTAACTTGCAACTAAGATTGAACCTAATAATTTTTTTTTTTCTGTGTGCGTCATAGGAAATTACTCTCTTTGTTGTGTTCTTGAGGAGAAAATATGGGGAATTTTGATATAACCATAATTCTCCAAGACGCTGAGATTTATTTATATTTGATAATATATTTTCTATGGTCATAAACATCCAATCTTTAATTAACCCTATGTTAGGAGAGCCCTTAGTAAATTATATTTCTTTTAGCTTTCAAACACTTGCGCTTATGATGATGACGTTCTTAAATATGTATGTCTTGGTCAAGGTTGTCAACATGTAAAGTGCAATGCGATGCACAAAAGGGATATTTTCACTTTGAAGCATGAAACACACTTTTTCATTAATTGAAGCATATATGATGCAGGACTACTTAGATGCTAACGTTATGGTTTCATTTGAGCATTGCACAACTATTGAATTAGAATAATTTCAGGACAAAATTATAAGCAATTTTCAAACGACGATTAAGACAAATGAAACGATCCATTGCGTAGGCGAAATCACATGCTCCGAATTTGAACTATCAAGATAATTGAGGAAATAAAAACAGTACCGACTAGTAGTTTTCAAATTAAATCCTTAATCTAACAACGAGACGTAGGATGCATAGAAGATTACACTCAAGTCCTACAAATGACTAAGTTTGGCAAGAGCAATTTGAAGGAGCTTTCGTGATTACAATCTAACCAATTGAGAATTTAGATTTTAGCAGACTTTGAGTGCAAGTGAAGAAGGAAAAAACCTTTGCTCAAGGAGATACGGAGATCTTCCACTTGACATCAGCAATCTCGATCCTTGTTGTAGAGAAAGAAGTTTCTCTAATAAGGGGCTAAGGTTCTTCTTCCATAGGTTGGCATCAACACCTGAATTTAAGCTCAGATTTTGTTCCAGAAATCTGAGAAAATTCTCATATTTTTTTTTTTTGTATGCACGTGAGGTACTTGGGAGAAGAGGACTCAAGGCAATTCACTGGCTTGGCCTAAGGAGAGGAAATGAGCTGTTGATGAGAGGGGAGGATTGGCCAGGTAACGCAAGTCCAGGAAATAGGAGGGGGGCAGGATGATCCACCGTATTCAATTCCCTGGCTTAGAGAGGGAGAATGGCGGTGGGAGAGAAAGGGGAGAGAGAGGCGGCAAGCAGGGTAGGGAGTGGCGGGACTGCAGTAATGGGGAAATTTGATTTCCTGAAATCAAATGCTGACTTTAGGAAATAAATCAGGATTTAGGCGGAGAGAAAGTTTCGGCCAAGGGCTGAGATTGGATGCTTTCAATTATTTCCAAAGTAAGCTGTAGGAGTTAGGAAATAATTTGAAATTGGCATTGATGGGAGAAGGCAGGGAGGCCGGCGGTTATGCAAGGCTGGGGATTTGATTGATGCTAGCAAATAAAGACTTCCTAATTTTAAGTTCTAGGATTAGGAAAGTTTTAAATTAAATCCTCATGAATGAAATTACTCACATGGATTTTATTTAGCACTTTCCTAAAACAGAGTCGCAATATTAGGAAACAATTTGAAATTCAAATATTTAGAATTCAAATTTAAGAATATTCCATCATACATCAAATCCAAAATAGGAAACAAATCAAAGGGGAAAAGGAAAAGAGATGGACGGCTACAAGTGATTATGGCCGGCGGCTTAATGAGCTATGGTGGCGGCAAGGTGGAAGTTCTCGGGTAAAGGGGGACCGTGAGGTTTGGGAGAGGGGAAATGGTCAGGTGAAAGGGCCGGCGGTGAGAACGGATGGTGGGGAAGTTCGTCGATGAGGTGTTGATAAGATAAAGACGGTAAAACCACGAACCCGGCCGTCTCCAAGGTTGGTGGGTGGTGCGCTTATCTCCCTCTCCAAGGGGTCTCTCCAAAGCTCTCCAAGAACTCTCAAAACTCACAAACACAAGTGTAGGAAGAAAATTTTTTTTATCATCATTCATTCATTAGCTCAAAACAAAGGAAATGAGGCTATAAATAGCGGGGTACAAAGACTCAAGAAAATAAAAGACCAACTTGCCCTTTGGGCTTACATGCGACCAGAAAGTTAAACTCAAGAGTTTTTAATGCCTACCTTCAAGAAATTTTAGTTTGAATAGTAGAACAAGAGTTCGTAAGTCTCTCATCCAATGCCTTAAAAAGAGGAGAAAAAGCTAAAGGTATAAAATAAAGTGCAAAAAGAATACTTCATTTTGAAATGGAGAGTTGAGTCCACGTGAGATCATTATCATCTCTTGTTATTCATATGGGCTTCTCCTTCATTCTGTGTTACTTGGTGTTCACATGAAGATTGGCTACCAATTTGCGAGTCATTGCATAAAGTTAGTCATTCTCATAAGTCGGGGTACGATCAAATGCCTTGTTGTTGACTCCCTTTAATTCATCATGGGGGTACGATCAAATGCCTTGTTGTCGACTCCCTTCAATTCATCATGGGTGCTTCGTCTACTTTTGACTTTTGTAATATAATTATATATATATATATATATAAGTTTGCATGCATTTTGTGTTGAGATTCTTTCATGCACTTAACTCATATTGAACTTATTGGGGATTGAGCCTCAGTACTCACTACTCAGGTTAGGCCATTGTTAGGAATAAATATAAATGCATGATAGGTAATTATGTCTGTTATATTTTTTTTATGACTATTAGATTATTATTAAGTTATTAGTTGGTCATTAGGTTTCCTTTTATGATATACATAATCTTCCTTAGGAAGAATTGGGGCATGCAACCAAGATATAGTATAAATTGGGCTTTGGACAGCATCACCTGCCCTCCTTAACCTCTCACAAATTTATCTGGAGTTATGGTCATCATATAGCTTCCAAATCCCTTGGCCCCCCTCAACTATCTAGATTTGTAGGCATGCTTTTACGTTGTTTATCAATAATTTATTTGCTTAATGTGTAATTTCTATTTGTGTTTGTAGTGATGATGCTTTCATTGACCTAGCCTCAATTCGGGTGCTTCGCACCAAACCACTTGCTCATGGCAGCACCAAACCACTAGTTGCAATCACATATCTTCACCTCCCTCTTCCAAATCCCCATTTCCCATGGGATACCCATATCCTATTTTGTCTCCATCTAGTGACCAGATCTCTGTCTTCCCATCCAAGAATATTCTATATCATGTGAACTACCGTCGCATAATCAATCTCTCCGTCCCCTACACTTGTTAAAACCATAACCCCAAATCGTCACAGGTTCGTAACCTGAAGTTGTTGATATGTTCTTCTTGATACAACACCCGCCACCAATAAATTTGCAAATTTTCATATACGTCATTCCAAATTGTAGTTTCCACTTGATTCTTTTAATTGATGGATCTCTAACCATCTCCTTGACATCCTTCTCTCATAAAGAGTGTTTGGTTTCATGACCTTTCTAGATCCGCCATTCCAAGCCACAATTCCGCCTTCACAATGGCAATTATTGTTGCCTTTACCTGATATCACCATTATTTGCTCGACCTTGATGGCAAGTTTGTTGCGAAGAGGTGGGTAATATTAAGAATAAATATAAATTGGTGATCTAGTAGGTATCAGTTAATTAGTTCTATAAGATTATTATTGTGTTATTAGTGGGTCGTTTGGCTTCCTTCTCTTTTAGGGAGTAGTGGGTAGCAACCATGATGCAGAAGAAATGGGGCTTTGGCTAACCAAAAAACTAAAAATAAAAAAACCAAGAAACCCCGCAAAAAAAAAACAAAAAAAAAACTTTTTACTGTGGCCCACACTTCTCCCTTCTCACTATTTGTAGTTTTAGGTAAGTTTTAAGTTTCCTAATTGTCTTGTATTTTCCATAATTTTTTTAGGTTTAATGTATAATGTCTTGTTTGGATTCATAATAGCTATTTTGTATACTTCATTGTTTTGTTTGTAATTAACATCTTCTTTTATTGTAAAATTTTATTAAGCTGACTCTTATTTGTTTAAAAGACATGTAATATGACATTTATGCTGCATATAAAACAGTTGTTTTATGTATGGTTACTGCAAAGTATACATTTCTAGAAGCACCAAGTGAAAGCATGGAAAGTTTATCACTATTACTCTTATTAACTTCGCTTATATTTGAGGTCATTCCAACATTTCTTTTTTCCTTCAAATTGGCCATAGCATAATTTTACTAAGCAAAGAAACTAGAGCAAAAACTCTCGCTTTACCCATTCCAATAGTTTAAACTAATTTAGAACCTTGTACTTCATACAAAAAGGCAAAAAAAAAAAAAAAAAAACTTCCTTTTAAACTTGGTATTCAAATATGTTTGTCACATCAGAATTCCATTTTTTAGAATCTTTGATGCTATTTGAGCTTTCTGTCAATGGAAATCCGATCTTTATCTCCTTATTGTTATTACTTCAGGATGTGTGCTGCTTCTGTTTCAAGAAGTGAAGGTTATTTTCCGGATTAAAGATTTATTTTTTGTTTGTAAATATCTGGAAGAAGATCCGGCTAGTGCTTATTGTTCCTTTGTTGGAAAAGTTCATTCTTTTCCCAGCTATGTGCTCAACAACTAGAGTGTGGTTGCCTACAAGTGAAACTTTATAACTTGCTACATTAGATCAATATAATTCGAATTCCTAAAATTTACTTGTCAGTTGGAAAGGAAAACATCAAAGACTTACGCTTTCATCGCCAAAGAATGTTTCCCACTAAAATGCAAGAGGCAATTAAGTGAGATAGAAAAGTAGTTGCAGATTCAATGTTGTAGCAAGTTGCTGGAAATGTCAGTGTGGTTTTGAAGAGGTTGGTAGTTCCATCGGTTGTATTATTTACATTTCAGATCTTTTTGTTTTGTTTTGTTTTTTAGAAGTGTTCTATGATTGAACTTACAGCCAAAAATGACTTCTAGTGAAGTTCTTTCTATTTCTGAATGTGAGATTTTGCACTACGATGATGCTATTTCAGTGTGTAGGGATGAGTGTGTAAGTAGTCATCAGCATAATGGTAGAGGCCTAAAAATGGATAAATTATCCCGTACCAACTTTGAACGGGAAGAACTGTCCGGGCATGTGAGTGTTCACACTGTGTACACATTGTCTCAAATTTTTGTACACACTGTGCACAGTGTGCACACTCATATAATCATACGGTTTTTTCGTACGGACTCCGCACTGAATAATTTCTCTTAAAAACGACACCCTATGTTAAAGGCATTTATTTGAAACAATTATTTGATAATAATAATCAAAGTGGTTTTATAGTTTGAAATGATTGTTTTTAATGTGAGTGGGTCGAAGGCAAATTGTAGTCTGGATATTTTAGTAGTAATAAACACTTATTCAACATTATATGTTAGTGGTTTGGGGCAATTTTTATTAAAAAAAAAATTGAATCTCATTGGTGAGAGTATTTATTTTTACATCAATATGTTTTTCACCTATTTGATGTAATATATGATTAAATTCAATATTGATGTATCATAATTTTCTACGTTAACTTATATTCTTTATATTCAATATTGAGATTTTCTTGGGTGTTATAAAATTTATAGCATTAGAAAGAGAGCTTATTATATTAGGATTAAATGGGAATTAAATACACTTAAAATAAGAGCAGTTTATAGGAGAGTCTTTTACATGGGAAAGTCAAAATAAATAAATCGTGTAGTATTAGCCATATATTATAAATTATGCATTTTTTGATAGAATATTTTACGGTTTTTTTTCTATAAATTTAAGAGTTTAAAATTTAAAACATAAAAGAATTTTTTAAATTTTTAGAAATAAAACTAAATAATTATATTTATATAATTTTATTATTTTATTATAAATATCTTAAGTCACTGTCAGAATTCATTAAAGTTTTTAATCTACATATTCCCTTGGTTAACAAAGGAGAAATTAGAGAGAAAAGTGAGCAGATTGAAAATAGAAGTTAAGATTTGAAGGATGTAGAACGATTTTTATCTGTCGATTTTGTTGGGAGATATGTTCGTCTCGTTGTAAGGAATCATTTCTCTATTTATGATTTCTGATTTGAATAATTTTTATATATTTTGTGTTTTATGGATTTAAATTTAGTCAAAACTTGTAAAAGTTTTGATGCCTTGATTTTTAGCAAAATATTTTCGCATAACTTTTGATATGTTATCAATACCACTTTTTCAATCGTTTTGAGCATTTCTTTGAAAATTTTCATTGAGTGATTTTAGTAATGATTTTTACCAGTTCATAAATTTATTTTGACATCTAAAAATAGTGCTTTAGTTCAACTAAAGCTTTATATTATTGTCATGCGTGATTTCTGATAATTTGGTTAATTTTTGAAAAAATATATATCTTCTTAGTATATTTTTCTGTTACTTACAAAAATGACATTTTAACACTTTCTGAATTAAGTCTAATTATGCTCTATTTATTATAATGTATTAGAAATGAATATAAGTATGTGGTTGAGTAATTACTTTCTGTTATTATTTACTAGTTTATTGTCACTATCCGGATTTATTATTATTGTATTTGTTTATTGTTATTTCCAATGGTTTTATTGACAACATTATACTAATATTGAGCATGTGACATACTAAGCACATGATATGGTGAGCATGTGATTAAGATATTAATTTGAAATTGATATCAAATAATTGGATAGCATGTATACATCATTATAGGATTTTACTAAATTAATATGATTCCGACAGTCTTTACTGATGCTTTGGTTTTATCGCTTTATATGATTTATTTACGATTCATAGTATTGATACAATAACTACTTTATCAATTCGACATATGTACTGATTTACTGGTTTATGCATCATATTACTTTACTGGCTTTTATAATGTATTATTTTATTGGCTATAGACTAATGTTTATGCATGTACATTTTACTATTTTTACATCGCTTCATGATCATATGACTACTTCTATTTTGAACCTGCATATTACTTCTTTATCGTGCTTCTTGTCAGTTGTAGGATCATATGAATTTGATAGGCTTTTTTTTGCTCATTATACATGGTTAAATGATTTTAGGTTATGGAAGATGATAGCGGGTGTATGAGAATGATCAGATCATGATTCTTTAGGTTTACTATTTTTTTTTTTAATCTTTTAGCTATTCTTTTATACTCAAGACTGATTATGATATATCATATTTATTGTATTTGAATTTAGAATAAGAATACATATGTATTTTAATGTTTTGATTACTAATTTTGTTTTAGTATATTAATAAAAGAGAAATAAATAGCTCTGATATTAATTTAAAAAAACAAAAAGAATAATTCTTCAAAATTTTGATCTTGAGGCATTACACATCTAACCATCGTTGCTCACAAACTATGGTTCTTTTGACTACCATCGCCCGCCGACTACGATCCTTCCAACGTTCGTTGTCATCGACTACGGTCCCTTCAAACCGCGTCGCTTGCCGACCACGCCCCCTTCGACCACGTCGTCCACCGGCTATGGTCCCTCCGACCTCCATCACCTGCCAACTGCGATCCCTCCGACCTCTTTCACTGGTCAACTACGATCCCTCTGACTTTAGTCGCCCGCAATAACTACCCCTCCAACCACTAATGATATGCATGCTCATTTTAAATATAAAACATTTCTATTAAAAAAAATTCATTTTGAACATGATTATCAATATTAAGCATATATCAAATCTTTATCCTTTCTATAAATAATAAAATCATCATGATAGGCAACATATAAATTATAAATTGCTCTTGATTTAATTTGTCATATTTTAAATTAGTTTATTACTTATTTAAATTTCTCATATATTTTTAAGTTATATGTTCTCTTTTTCTCTTTCTAAATTTACTACGAATTTCAATTAAAAATTCAAAACTTAATGGATAATATTTTAAATATATTATTATAATTTATTTGCCATTAATTTTTTTTGCTTATAATTTATTTACAATCCAAAAAAATATGGGTTTAGTATGTAACTACTTTATACTAATTAAATAAAAATTAATTAAAAAAGATAATAAAATAGTCACATAGAAGCTTTTTTGCAATTATATAACATAAATAAATATCAATAAACTTATTCATTCAAATTGAAAAGTGAGAAGGGATTGTGTTTAATTAGTTTGAAAAAAATCAAAAAGCTTAAAACCAAACATAAATATTTATTTGAATAAGAAACATAAATAATCAAATTTCTTAATTTATTTATCTTATTAAAATTATGACATAAAATTATCTTGAATATGATATTTATATATTCTCTCACAAAAAATAAAACTAAAAAATTAATTATACTTTTTCTATAAACAAGCAATGAAATGAGCTTTAAGCTAATTATTATCTCTAAGTGAAATTATTTGAAAGTATGATATCTTTTAAGACTTAGGTTTCGTTTGGAATGGGCCGGGAGGCTTTTTTATTGCTTCTTAAAGTAATTTTTTAGTAAAAATTTAAAATTTATTTTAAGAAGTACAAAAAAAAACTATCACAACTAAAATCTTAAACTCATAAAAAGTACTTAGGTAACTTTCTGGCTCCCTTCTTCTGCCAAATCCCATAAATCCGCCGAACCGAGGGATTTTGTAAATCCGGGATTTACCCGCCTGGATTTAGGCTTTGTTTGTTTGAGCGTTTTTTTGCCTTCTCCGTTTTCGGAAACCGAGGATTTTTTTTTGTGTTGTTTGGTTCGTCAAATCATGTTCCAAGTAACCCTTTTTTTTCTGCAGTTTTGAGAAAGCTTTTTATATGTACTTCTCCGTTAGAAAACTGCATTTTCTGAACTAATATTTTTTAAAAGCAAAAAAAAAAAAACAAACGAAGCTTAAAGGTCGCACTGAAACCGCTTGGCTGGATTTAGCGTAAATCCGACTTAAATCCCGCTGTAAATCCGATACCAGACAGCCTAGAAGAGTAAATCGTCCAGTTCCTCTTTCCTGTCTTTCACATATAAGAAGAAATTGGGAGCAAGGATTTGGGCACAATTCGTCTACAATGATCGTTGTGAACACGCCGAGGCCGAGCCAGGAGCTTGCCTTCACCAACTACGCCTACTGCTCCACCGGAGATTTACGGAAGTTTGCAATCCCTGGATCCAGCCTTGCTCAGGTTATCATTGGAGATTCTGTCGTTCTTACCCTTGTATATCCTTCATCTGACCTTTTATACATTCAGATCCTTCATTTTTTTGGTTGGTTTCCTTAATTTTTCTTTAAATTTATTCGATTGCTGGTTTAATCTGTTTAAGATTCATTATGTTTTTTTGTGTTAATCCTTAATAAATTCATACTAGCCATGGTAACATTATGGATGGTCAAATTGCTCTGAATGCTGTTCAGCGTCGGAACACAAAAGTCTCTGTTGGGGATCAAATATCTGTTATCACGTGAGGCTTTTTTTTTTTCTCTACATCTTGTTTTCATTTGGCTGTTTTTTCTTAGCATTGCGTGTACCTCTGTGTTCTTTTTTAACATTGTGAGATATGGTACAGATTTTTTCCACCAGCTAGTTTTTTTCTGGCATTGCTTAATCTTGAGCTGGATTATGTTAAAGCAAAAGACAATAGAAATGAAGAGGTGTGTGCATATAAACAACATAAATGCCAAAGAGTAACTTATGATTTTTTTTTGTATTGCCAATGCTAAATGAATGAATTTCATTCTTTGATGCTGACTATGATGTTTCTATTGCAGTTAGATGCTGTTGTTCTTGCACAACATCTTCATAAGAAGTATAATAATCAGGTTAAACAATCATATTCCTTTCTATTGTGTTCATATTATCCTTTTCTAAATTCCTGTATTGATGATCATGGGTTCTGAACTTTAAGATATAGATTTTGACAAAAAAGTAAATATTACATTGAAGTTATATTGGAGGAGTGTAATCATAGTTTTTTTTCCATCTTTTAACCTTGCCAGTTTTTTACCACATCAAAATTATTTTTTTCTAAGTTATGATAAACTCTCTCTCACACATGTGCACGCATGCAATTTTCTAATTTTGTACACGCATAGAGATGTGTACGAAGCTCTGGTGTTATTTGTTTTGCTGCCTTTATGAATCCATCCCATGATAAAAATATAACATAAGGGCAGATTATTTATATTTTTACCATTTATGTTAGCTTACAATTTGGTTTGGATTTTTTAAAAATTAAGAGGCGATTTTTCCAAAGTGAATACATATTTTTAGGCAAATATTTTGATATGATGGAGACACTAGAGTATTGTATAAGTAAATATATAAGCTTAGGCATTAGATATATAAATGCATAAGAGTTATGTGGTATGCATGTAAATCCTACAAAATTTAATTATTGGTTATCTATGTCAAAAACAATTATTATAGTTCATTAGGCATTAGACATGTATCTCTCTTTTTGAACCTCCTATCTCAACTTAAACCCAAGGTTGGAAAAGGAAGATATGATTGCATTGCTCTTTCTTTCTCTACTAGCAAGACATCGTGCCACTATGAGGTTATATAGGTTCCCAAACCCTGATGTAACCAAAAATGCATTTCTCCGTTCCATTCTTTCAAATTGTTTTGTAGCTCCAGGAATTTGAAGGCAACATGTTGAAAATAATAGCTATTATATAATGAAGTCATTATAGTGGATTTCCTAGATACATTTAACTAAGGAATATAGTTGAAGTGCATAAAATGATAATCTTTCCATTAAATATTTTTGGCTAAATGATTAACTTAAAATTCCATCGCATGCAAGCTTTAAATTTTGCTAAGTAAACTATCTTAAATAAATTTAATTAAACCAATTTATTTTGTAACATATGTAGCCTTGCAATAATCTACATTTAACAAGTGTTGTTAAAGTTGATTTAAGTGTTTTCTTAGGTTTTTTTTATTGAGATAAGGTAAGGCCACAACGCTTCTCACATCTCTTATGTATGTGCCATAATAAAATGTGTTTATGGGCGTGCCATGCAACACTACCATTGCGAAGTCCCAAGTCCTAGATGAGATAAGTGGAGGATTGCATTAGGTAGTCGAAAACCAACATAAAACTTGTTGAATAATTATGACATGAATCTTTTAATATAATGTGTTAATGCTAGGACGTTCCCCGGAAGTGATGCATTGTATAGCCTGAATACAACGAGAAGTGTGCAAGGGCTGCTGCATCGCGCCCAGATGTAATGTTAAATAGGCAAAGGGTTTCTACATTATGGACGAATGTGAGCAAAGAAGCTAGTACATGAAACTAAAATTAGGTTAGGATCGTAGAATGTAGATTCATTTATAGACAAATTAATTAATAAAATTAATTGATATTATGATTCATAGGAAGATACATTCTATGCATTCAGAAAATTAAATAAGTGGGAGAGAAGACTAAGAAAATTGATAGTTTACGGTTTAAACTTTGGTATTATGGTATGAGTCATACTAGAAATGGTATATGTGTGATTATAAATAAGAGTTTGAAATATAATATTATAAAAAATGATAGAATTGTATATAGAATTATAGTTTTAAAAATTAATGTTGATGATAAGATTATTAATATTATAAATGCTTATATTCCTCAAATAAGTTTGGATATATGATTAAAATTAAAACTTTTGAATGACTTAGAATATTATTAATATAAAAGATACCTCATGAAGAAAGAATTTTTATTGGAGGAAATTTAAATGGACATGTTGGTAGCTATGACGCACCGACACGGACACGGCGACACGGACACGACACGGACACGGGACATGACATTTTTTAAAAAATATAGAACACGGGTGCGGCGTGGACACGTCATAATAAAGTTTTAAAATAATATACATAAATTAATGTGACATTATATTAAACATGACAAACAATAATAAATTTGTCATGATAACTTGTTTAGCTTATAACATAAAGATGTTTAATACAAAATGTCTAGTACAACCACAAAAATATAACCAAAAAATTATTTTGTATAACATGAAAGTTCAACTACTCAATAGAGGGAATGATAGAATTAGATTCGGAGGGTGGTCTTTGGCCTTCAATATCATCATCATTGAATATCATTGCTTCCAACTATGGTTCATCTAAAAAAATATTTGCAACCTCCAATAATCTCATATCATCAAGGCACTCGAACCCATCTCTAGCAACATCCCACATCTTGTTATCACCTGTCATATAAAGTGGGATTTTCCTTGATATAAGACGAAGATTTGTATGCACATAAACTAAATCTTCAGCTCGTTGTGGAGTTATTTTATTCCTTTTTATTGATTGAATAAAAGAGGATGTGCTCCAATTTCTCTCACAACAGGAAGAGGATGATACTTGACCAAGAAGTTTTAAGTGCCGACGCTCCATGAATTAACCACCACATTTTTGGATCTATCCTTCATCTATCAATCAAAGATTCTTGATCACAAAAATCCTCTACATATCCAAAGAACTTTGCAAGTTTTATATTAATTTTTTTTCTCTCCTCATTAGGGAAATATCGTTTCAAGCATATCTTTCTCATATTTGAAACTTCTAGATCTTTTTGTGGTGAGACACGTTGAGGATCTTCTAGAAGCCATTCTTTATTTGAATACCTTCAAATAATACAAAGCATATAAAATACAAAGCATATAAAATTATATGTTCATTAACTAAAAAATTTTAATTAATTTAAAATATGAATATGAATGTACCTTGGATTTAATAAATGAGCTAAACAATATAGTGGTTATTGCTTTTGCTCTTATCCTCTAGAATGATATAGACAATACTTCAAAAACTTGAGTCTTCTTCATGTGACTTTCTTTCATTTCTGTAAATAATTTTTTTCACTTTTGCTAACATAGAATCCCAAATCTCATAAATCAATTATAGGCATGATTTATCATTGTCAGCCTCTCTCAACATATCATAGATTGGATCAGTGAAAGCCAAAATGTAGTCTACATTATCCCACCACAAATCATCTAAGATCTTTTCTTTAATATACCTTGCCTTCCCAACATCATCTTCTCGATAGCAAGACCACTTCTTACTAATCACCATAGATTGAAGAGCATTTTTAATTTGCTTGAATCTTCTCAACATGATTATTACAAAGGCAAAACGAGTTTCAACAACAACTAACATTCTCAAGTGGGAGAAGTCATTAAACATTAAAAGTCTCATCAAATGATTCATAATAAAATTTCTGATCAGAACAGCATCATCTGCAGCCATTGTTATCCAATGACATTCATCCAAGGTTTAAAATTGCATAATTAAGCCTCGAGGAACACAGAATAGCGTAAGTGAGAAATTAAGGGTTTTAGCAGGATAATAATAGCAATATTCTATCTTACAATAAAAACATCTAAATGATATATGAAAATAGTGGAAAGTAACAAAATACAACAACAACAATAACATCAAGCCTTTATCCCACTATGTGGGGTCGGCTACATGAATCTTTTTTCTCCATTGTGTCCTATTAAAAGTCAAATTCTCGTTTAGATCTAATAAAGAAAGGTCATTCATAATATTTTCTAACCATGTCTTTTTAGGTCTACCCCTACTTTTCTTAACATAAGTCAAATATAATACCTCTACTCCTAACCGGGTCATCGGAATGCCGCTGTTTTATGTGACCAAACCATCTAAGGTGAATCTCTCTAATCTTATCTTCTATTGGAGCTACGCCAACCTTTCCACGTATATGCTCATTTCGTATCCTATCTCTAAGGGTAAAGCCACTCATCCACCTAAGCATCCTCATCTCTGCCACACTTAACTTAGTATTATGCTTCTCTTTTAATGGCCAACATTCGGCACCATAAAGCATTGCAGGCCTCACTACCATCTTATAACAAAATAGATGTAATAAAATATGTCTCAAAGTACAAAATCACAAAATATTAGTTCAACAAAACTCCGAAATTATAAAGAACAGAAAATGCAATCATATCCCATCACTAAATGGGTCTTCAAGGGAATATTCTTCTTCAATTGTATCTATGAATGTCATATCATCATCATCTTCAATATGACTCACTTTTCTCTTTCCTATTCAATAAGAGAAAAGATCATTATCATGTTAATTGCTCACTTGATATAAATATAATGCTATATCATATAAGAAGTTGTGGAATACTTTTACTTGATTGTTGTGCTGCAGAGCTAGTGGATGTGTGTGGTGTGGTACTAGTGGATGTGCCAACTTGATCTGCTTCGCCCCTCAAGACATCCACACTTAGATCTTCTAGCTGTAAGACATCCACACTTAGATCTTCTAGTTGTAAGTATGATAATGGCAAATCTGTCTCATATTCTAGCTGTATGCACTGACATTATCAGTCACTACCTGGACAACCAATTGTTCCTCAATCTCCTCAATAATCCCATCAAGTAAATTGAAAATGAATGTAGCATTTTTCACCTCATCTGAAGCTTCAACTGATCGTAAAAACACCGTGCCGTAGGGATTGTTGACAAGGATGTTAATCAAGCTCCTGCTCTTCATGTCAAACCATTCATCTCACATAATGGTAACACCAGTCTCAATCCATGTTCTTTTAATCTCATCAATGCTCCGCTCTGTGTTCTGCAGCTCCTCCTAGAAGGCGGCCGGACGCTTCAAGTTCACCGGAGAGAGGCGGCGCCGACGGGAGAGGCGGCGGGACTGGAGGCCGACCGTGCGGGATCCTCTGTTTCGCGAACTGCGACTTGCAAGAGGGGAGCTTTCGGGAAATGCCTGGAGCCGAACGGGTGGTAGGGAAAAAAAGGCTCATTTTAAGTAGGTGGGGTCATTTGGATGAGGCGTACGCCTCACCCATAATTGTGCAATTGAGGCGCGCCTCACACAAGGTGAGGCGTACGCCTCTTCCAGGATCCAAATTGCGTGCACCTCGAGGCGCTTTTGGGCAGAATTGCGCAAAGGCGCGCCTCTTGTTGCGCAATTTTAAACATAGCATTCAGCATAAATGATTTCATTTGCCTCTGTATTCTTTGCTGCACAAATATTTTTAGTGCAAGATTTAAAATGTGCACAATACAGGGTGTCCAGAATATATGGGAATAAGTTTGCTCAACTAATAATCCTGCAGCTCTGCATAATGGTGCATTATCTGTAATAACCTGCACAATATTTGAAGGTCCAATCATGACTATCACCTCTTTAATCAAATTGGCAATAAAAAAATTATCTTTGTATTCTCTTTCACAATTCACAACTTTAATAAACATAGGGTAATTCTCTGCAACGGCCATAAAATTTATGAGTGGTTTTCTTTGAGAATCTGTCCAACCATCACACACCAAACTAACACATTTTTCTTTCCACACTCCTTTTGTTGGTTCAAGCAATATCTCAATGTGTGCTCTTTCTCTTTCCAATAATTTCGATCTTAATGCATTGTAACCAGGTGGAACATATCCTGCAAGGTTGTTGTTACATGCAAAACTGAATGCATTTTTATAGTAAGGATTTCTTGCAAGGTTGAAAGGTAAGCCCGCTGAAAAAAACATCCTTGCTACTTCACCATTCAATTCCTCTCGCTGCTACAAGCTGAAAGCCTTCTCTAAAGGACTACTGACAACTCCTTTTCTTCTCTTTGTTTCATGTCATTCACCTCTAAATGATAAAGAATGATCAACTCTAACATATGAGGAAGAAGCGTGGGACGAACCATGGGTAGATGGCAAAGGTATCTCCTTAGAAAGTGCCCTTTTGATCCTACATTTAACTTCATCAACTTGTCTGCTCATTTCAATCAACTGTGAAGCAGTAATGTTGGGACACATTTTAATTCCATGGCCAGCTATCTTAAGTAGATGTGCTTTCACGCTAGAATATGATCCTTTGTAGGTGCCACCACAATAATTGTATTTGAATGACACATTCCCTCCTTCAAATGTTTTACCTAATTTGGTAACATGAAGCCATAAAGGCTTATCAGTTTCTACAGATTGTTCTTTTGAACCTTCGCCTAATCCACTCCCACCAGCCGTAGAGCTCATTTTACTTTAAAATGCACTGGTAAAATGGAAGTAATAAAGGCTTAATAGATGTCTGAAACTCATTTCAATAAAAACATAAAGCTCTCTCACAATAAAGCAAAAGCAAGAACTAGGATGACTTTCATACTAAAATTTGAACACTTTGATTACATCAACAATAAACAATGCCATATTAGTTAACCCATTCAAAGAAAAAGATAGAAACCCCAATATAAAGAAATTTGATAACATTTGGTTGACTTTAAATAAGGCAAACCAAATGGTTAATATTAGTTAACCCATTCAATATACGGGGCAGGGTATGCCAAGTAAAATCAACCATGCAATGTAGCTTGCAATCAGCAAACATGCTAGCTTCTCACATGGTATGGGTAATTGAAAAATTAATGCAGGATAACACTTTTTATATTCCCTAATCAAATAAAAATTCTTAGCCTTGTGAATCATTCCAATTTCAACATAATGAATAAGGAGCATAACATCAAGATTAACCCAATAATTAATAATGCCTAAAGTATAACAAAGATTGATAACATAATTAAGACCATGAAGCTTAGCTAAAATAGCTTAGGTAGCTGAAAAGAGGCTAGTAAAAAGACAAACCACTTTATCCTTATAATCCTTAATCAACCCACCAACACTAGCAAGTAGCAACTGACCCATCAAAAGACCCATTAGTTTTTAATTTAAATCAACCCTGATTATGTTTCCTCTAACTAGCAATCCTTTCCTTATTATATTTAGAGGAAGGCTAATCAAGGATACCAAAGTCAGCAACCACATAACTATAACATATAAAATAACCAACATTCATTTAATTAGCTGTATAGAATTATAGGATTTTTTATTATATATTAGCATTAATACGCATAGCATTCATGTTAATACCCTCATGCTAAGACTAATTACTACATCGCAAAAACAAAGAGAGTAGGGTTGCAACTTGTAAACTCTCTACCATTCTTTTGTTCTTGTCAACCAAAACCAAAACCAAAAAAAAAAAACCTACAATCTACAACCTAGGGTTTGGTTTAGGTAAAAACAAGAAAAATCGCACAACATGCTCTTGTGAACACAAATCCATATGATAAATGAGAAAAAAATGAGAGAAAGGATGAATGGAAAAAAAAATTGAAATCTAACTTACAGAAAATTTTTTAGGGCCGATGGTTGCTCGCGAGTGCGTCGGTGCGCGGAAGAACCTCGACGGCTGCTCGCGAGTGCGGCGACGGTGTGGGAAGAACCTCGACAGTGCGCGGGTGCGGTGCGAGTGCTCGCAAGTCACGTGAAAACTCTACTCCTTCGCTCGAATGGAAGCAAACAGCGGAAATGCAGGATTAGGGCGGAATAGGGAGTGAACCGGTGCTTCAGTTTTTTTTTTATTTAAAATATGAAATAGCCGGACACGCGTGTCCGGCTTAAGTTTTTTTAAAAGAAACCTGGACACGCTTAGACCGTGTCGAACACGTGTCCCCGCCGTGTCGGGCGCATGTCCGTGTCCGACACTGCGCTGCCTCTTAAAACGGAGTGTCGGTGCATCATAGGTTGGTAGTATTTATGGTGACTTTGGATTTGTAGCGACTAATGAAGGTGATATGACTATATTTGATTTTGCTCTAGCTTATGATTTTGTTATTTCTAATACTTTATTTAAGAAAAGAGATGAGTATGTCATCACTTATAAGAATGGATATAGTAAAACTCTTGTTGATTATTTTCTTGTAAGAAAAATAGATTGTTTAGATGGTAAAGATTGTAAAGTTATTTCGAATGAAAGTTTATGTATCCAACAACGCTTATTAGTTTTGAACTTTAAAATAAAGAGGTAGAGCATTAAAAATATAGTATATCGTTGTTCTAAGATTAGTTTGTGTCATTTAAAGAACTCAAACAAAAATTATCTTTGAGAGCAATATTTATCATCTTAAGATTTTTTCGGTACATGAGGAAGCTAATGTTATGTGGGAAATAGTATCTTGTAATATTAAGAAACATGCAAAGGATTTGCTTGGAGCATCAAAAGGAAGTGCTTCTAATGTTAAAAATAATTGATGTTGGAATCAAAATGTGCAAGATAAGATCAAAAATAAGAAGCTCTGTTATAAAAATTGGTAAATATATAAAATTGTTCGTAATCAGTCTAAGAAAGCATTCTGCGATGCAAAGACTTTAGCTTTTAATGATTTATATTATAGATTAGATACTAAAGAGGACGAAAGATATATGTATAAACTAACCAAACAAAGAGATAGGCTTTAAAAAAATAAAGTGTGGGAAAATTGTTGGACCTGATGATATTCCAATAGAGGAGTGGAAATGCTTAGGAGATGAATGAATTTCTTGGCTTACTAAACTTTTTAATATTATTTTGAAGATTTAAAAGATGCCAAATGTGGAGAATGAGTGTGTTGATTTCTATATTTAAGAATAAAGGTGATGCACATGATTGTGCAAATTATAGAGGAATTAAGTTGATGTGTCATACTTTAAAACAATAGACTCATATCTTTTTGCTTTAGTAATGAATGTTCTTATTTGCAAGAGGATATTCCCTGGTATATGTTTTTTGCTGACAACATTATTCTTGTTGATATGACCTAAAGAGGGAGTTGAAGGTAAATTTGAATTATAGAGGTCACCCTTAGAGTCTAAAGTTTATCATATGACTATATGAGTAGATCTAAAATTGAATACATGGAGTGTAATTTTAGTAGTAATAGATCTAGTGGGTGGTTTGTGAGTTTGAGCAATCAAATCATTAATAAGAGTACATGTTTTAGATATCTTGGGTCTATTGTTTAGAGTGATGGTGAAATAGATGAGGATATTATTAGTAGAATTCAAGTTAGATGGATGAAGTGGAGGAATGCATCAGGCTTGTTGTTCGATAGAAAAATACCACTCAAACTTAAGGGAAAATTCTATAAAATGGTGGTTAGACCTGCAATGCTTTATGACGCAGAATGTTGGCCATTAAAAGAGAAGCATAATATTAAGATAAGTTTTGTAGAGATGAGGATGCTCAGGTGGATGAGCGATTTTACTCTTAGAGACAGGATATGAAATGAGCATATATGTGAAAAAATTCTAGTAGCTCCAGTGGCAGATAAGATTAGAGAGAGTCGCCTTAGATGGTTTGGTCACATAAAATGGCGGCCTTCCGATGATCCGGTTAGGAGAGTAGATGTATTAGATTTAACCTATAATAAGAAAGGTAGAGGTAGACCTAAAAATACTTGATTAGAAAATATTAGAAATGACTTTTTTTATTAGATCTAAATGAGATTTTAACTTTTAACCGGACACAATGGAGAAAAAGAATTCATGTAGCCGACCCTACGGAGTGGGATAAAGGCTTGATGTTGTTGTAATTGGATGGTTGTGTCATTCCTCAGAACATTGGGTAATAAATTGAGCAGTCTTGATGGAATAGACACTGCTAATATTTCTCTCTCATAGGATGAGTTTTCTTTTCTTTATGAGAATTTGATATGAGTCGATGTAAAAAAGAGCTTCAACTATTGGAGAAATAAGGACACGTACTAGAAAACAAGTTAATTCCAAGGGAAATTGCATAATTTAAGTTACATAGTGGTAAATCTTTAGGATATTAAGATGAGTGTGAGGATATACACTAAGAACATTGGGTAATAAATTGAGCGGCCTTGATGGAATAGACACTGCTAATATTTCACTCTCATAAGATGGGTTTTCTTTTCACTATGAGAATTTGATATGAGTCGATTTAAAAAAGAGCTTTAACTATTGGAGAAATAATGACACGCACTAGAAAACAAGTTAATCCCAAGGGAAATTGTAGAATTTAAGTTACGTAGTGGTAAAACTTTAGGATTAAGATGAGTGTGAGGATATACACTAAGAGATTGTATCAATTACAAAAAAGAGTGCAAATTATAAGGAGATTGACTAGATAAGTCAAGAGATTGGTTCATCCTAGACTATGCATGAAATAAACTAAAGTAGTTTGTTTTTATTTTTTGAGATAATCTATCTACAAAAAATTTTGAACTTAGAATACAGAAATTTTTAGATTCATAAATTTTTCCTATGAATGTTATGCTTAACTCATCATACTCTTAAAAAATAATCAACAACAACAACAACAACATCAAGCCTTTATCCCACTACGTGGGGTCGGCTACATGAATCCTTTTGCTCCATTGTGTCTTATTAAAAGTCAAATTCTCATTTAAATCTAATAAAGAAAGGTCATTCCTAATATTTTCTAACCAAGTATTTTTAGGTCTACCCCTACCTTTTCTTAACATAAGTCAAATCTAATACCTCTACTCTCCTAATCGGGTCATCGGAAGGCCGCCGTTTTATGTGACCAAACCATCTAAGGCGACTCTCTCTAATCTCTTATCTTCTACCTAGAACGTACTCCAACCTTTTCACGTATATGCTCATTTCGTATCCTATCTCTAAGGGTAAAGCCACTCATCTACCTCAGCATCCTCATCTCCTGCCACACTTAACTTATTATATTGCTTCTCTTTTAATGGCCAACATTCGGCACCATAAAGCATTGCAGGCCTCACTACCATCTTTATAGAATTTTCCCTTAAGTTTGAGGGGGATATTCTTATCACATAACAAGCCCGATGCATTCCTCCACTTCAAACATCCAACTTGAATTCTGCGTCGATAATATCCGCATCTATTTCACCATCACTCTACCATAGAAAATATCTAAAACGTGTGTACTCTTATTAATGACTTGATCGCCCAAAGCTACAATCCCCTCACTAGATATATATGACTACTAAAAATTACACTCCATATATTCTGTTTTAGTTCTAACTCAGCGAAAACTTTTAGCCGCTAAGGTTGACTTCCATAATTCAAGTTTACCCTTCAACTCCCTCTCTATTCTTATCAACAAGAAGCAATATCATCAGCAAAAAGCAATCACCAAGGTACATTCTCTTGCAAAAATGTCTAGTGAGAACATCATGACTAAAGCAAAAAGATATGGGCTTAAAGCTGATCCTTGATGTAACCCAACCGAAATAGGAAAATACTTGGTCCAATCCACCTTGTGTTTGAACAACAAGTAATAGCTCCTGCATAACATATCTTTAATGATTTGAATATAAGCATTATTGACTGCCTTTTCAAGAACTCTCCATAGCACTTTCTCTTGGAACTTTATCATATGCTTCTTTTTAAATCAATAAAATCATATTGTAGATCATCCTTATTTTCCCTATATTTCTCCATCAAACCTCTTAATAAATGTATGGCTTCCATAGTCGACCTACTCGGCATGAATCGAAATTGATTTTGAGAAACATCAGTACTCACAACCGCAGCCTATGCTCCATAACTCTTTCCCATAGTCTTAAAGTATGAAACATTAACTTAATACCTCTATAATTCGCACAATCTGTGCATCATCTTAATTCTAAAAATAGGAATTAACACACTCATTCTCCACTCATCTGGCATCTTTTTAGTCTTCAAAATAATATTAAAAAGTTTAGTAAGCATGAAATTTCTTCATCTCCTAAGCATTTCCATACCTCTATTGGGGAATATCATCAGGTCCAACAGGTTTTCCACCTCATTTATTTTAAAAGTGCCTCTAACTGCGTTTTACTGCATACTGATGCATAAAAACAGTAAATCTTATTTATGCATTAAGGGTGCTAATATCACTATAGTCAATCTTATTATCACAATCTTCATATAAAAAATTTAGAAAATATCTATCCATCTTGTTGAATATCATCTTCAGAAAAATATTTTTTGATCTTCACTCCTTAATACACTTCACTTGAACTAAATCCTTACTACTACTATCTTATATATAAATCTTTCTCCCTCTTTAGTTAATCTATATATTATAATCACTAAAAGCTAATGTCTTTGCATCGCATATTGCTTTCTTAGCATCCTTACGAGCCACTTTATATATTTCCCATTCAGAATTTTTAAAATTAAACCAATTTTTATAACAAAACTTCTTATTTTTAATATTTCTTGCACGTTTGGATTCCACCACCAACTATTTTTAATATTAGGAGCTTTTCCCTTTGATACTCAAGAACATCTTTTGCAATATTCTTAATAACTAGCCACTTTTTTCCCACATAGCAATAGCATCCTCATGCACTGACAAAATCTTAAGATCTAAAATCTTATTCTCAAAAATATTTTGTTAATATTCTTTAAATGCCCCGCTAATCTTAGAAAATCGTTTTACTTTATTTTTTATTTTATGCCCCTTTATCTTAAAGTCCACAAACTAATAATCGATGTTGGGTACATAAATTTTCACTCGCGAATAACTTTACAATCTTTCAATCTAAACGATTTAATTTTCTAATAAGAAATAGTCAATCGGGTTGAACTATATCCATTTTTATAGTGATAAGATGTTTATTCCTTTTCTTAAATAAAGTATTAACAATTAAAAAATCATAAGTCAAACAAAAATCCAATATGGTCTTGCCACTTTCATTCGTCGTTCTAAATCCATGGCTACCATGAATGTTTTTAAATCATCTTTGTTGACCTGCTGTACCAAAGAAAAAAAGAGAAATAAAAAAAAATCAAAATCCCTTACCTGCCGCAGCACGCCGCACGATCTCGCACGTCAAGACCATGTCGACGTCGCCTCACGCACGTCGAGCTCCCCACGACCCCTCTACCTCATTAAAAATCGAGGAAATGAGAGAGACGCGGGTGTGTCTCTCACTCCACTCCCTCTCTCTTGCGTCGCTCCTCCCCGCCATCCCTCTCGCTCTTTCTCCTTCCAGCCGGATCGGAAGCAACTCGGGAGCTCGCTCGATCCTTCCTAGCTGCTGGACTTTGCTCTTCGACGACTCTCCTACCCGTTGGATCGAAGTTCAGCGACATTTTGTTCGGAAGAAACTGCGGGCGCTCGCTGCGCTGCGAAATAACTTTCTCCCTACCGCGCTGCTTCTTCGACTCCTCGTGGCTGTGCGACTTCACTCCCATCGACGACCTTCCCTTCGTTTGGATCGGAAGTTACTACATTTCGATCGGAAGCATCAACGGGAGCCCGCTGGAAGTGAAGGTAACTTTCTACCTTTCGCGTTCTTTTTCAGCCAATCCCGGAAATCAGCCGAACCAAGGGATTTGGTAAATGTCGGATTTAAGCCGTAAATCCTTAAATCCGAGATTTACCCATCTCTGGGATTTAACGCTGCACCAAAACCGTTCGGCTGGATTTAACATAAATCCGACTTAATACCCGCTGTAATCTCCGGCCAAATCCTCTGAATCCGTCAAACCCGAGAGAGAGAGGGAGAGATTACTTATTTTATATTGTATTAACTAATATTAATTAAATAATAAATAATTATTTAATTCATAATTATTATTATTATATTAATATATTAATTATAATTAATTATAATTAAATAGTATAGTATTATTAATTATATTTAACAATTAATTATCATCAATTACTTTAATTATATCAATTATATTAGGCATAACTAATTATAATTAATTTATACTTAATAGATTGATTATAATTAAATAGTTAATTATAATTATTTAATTAATTATTTAATTATTTTAGTTATAATTTATTATAATTAAATAACTTTAATTATAATTAAATATAATTACTGGTTAATTATAATTAAATAATTAGTTATCATTAATTGAAAATGCTTGTGCCTGCTCCTTCCGCCTTAGTTTTCGTACCCTCCTACCTCGGTCCACGAGCCACTACCGGACTTCAAGGTATAATTTCTAACTCCAATCCCGTTCTCGACGTTTAGCGGACCGGAGAACCACCTATACGCGCTCTTGTAGCACGCTGGAGGGAGCCCGGTGCAAAGCATACGACGGCGGGTAAGCCCTATACACGTTCTTGTAGCGTGGTGGGGACGACCCTCGACCTCGACACCGACATGCGACGACACTGCTACGCAAAGGTATGATGGTCCAAAATCTCATTCTCGAAGTTTACGACGGACCGGAGAACCACCTATACGCGCTCTTGTAGCACGGTAGGAGGGAGCCCGCTGCGACGCATACGACGAGGTGGGAGAGCCCTATACACGCTCTTGTAGCGTGGTGGGGAGTCACTGCTGTTCTGGTACGTCACTGTTGTTCTGTTGTACGGGTACTGCTGAAGGCCCCATACACGCTCTTGTAACGTGGTGGGATGAAAATACTACGGCTCGGTGTCTAAGACACCTACCATGCACGCTCTAGTAGCGTGGTGGAAGGCCCCGCTCCCCTATTTTCCCCCAAATGGGGATATGTCGGGGTGGCTGCCAAATTTTCACTGAAATGTACAAAAGCTTGAGCAATTCGAAGACCTTCTTGGGCAACAATGTAGAAGACCTGTACTCGGATAATAATACACATAAATTGAACTAGAATGAGCAGAGGACCTATACGAAGAACAGTGGACTTGTGGACTAAAACTCTAAGTGATTTCTAAAGATCAAAACCAAATGAGATAAAATCAAACTGTGACCAAATTCAAATCAATGTGAACATGAAACTGAACTTACAAGAACCCAAAAGACTTTGAACAAAATGTGAGCATGCAATTGAATTCAAAGGACTGAAGGGGACTTGAACAAGACTAGAACATCAAACAAAGACTTTGATTTGGACTGGATCTGAATCCGAATAAAGCAATTGAACTCGCACTTGAACTCAGGCTATATGATATCAAGTGGGGAATTGTAAACTTGATGAATTCAAGTCTGAATGAAACTGAATGGATCAAAACACATGCAGAGATCAAAAATTGGATCGCACACGAGAAGCTCAAACTATAAGACCTTAATGCACGAACTCCTACAAAAATTCCTACATGGTCAATGTATTATGCTTACAAGCAACAACAGATAGTTGCAAAGCATACGAGCAATCAAAGATCGGTCCCTGCAGCAAATGAAATCATCCTCCACCCGGAGGGTGGATATGATGCAGAAGTAATGGGTCTTCTACAAACATTTTCAGGAGGTCATAGTAGATGCAGCAATCCCCTGCAAATGGATACTTGTGGATAACAACAGTGTATTGAAAGTACAATGAATCACTGTGGACACAAGTACGAATATCACCTACGACATTGGTGATCAAGATCTTCATATGTCGTTACAAGGGAAGCCGGTGCATGAAGAGGGACCGTCCCCTGTAAACAAGTACAATTATCAAAACCACCTGAGATTGGTGAAAGGTGGATGTGATGCAAGAAACGAGGGTCTCCTACGAATATTCCTAGGAGTTCGTAGCAAACACTACGGATCCTTACAAACAAATACAAGCCACTTGTGGATAAGAACAGTTGTGTGTTGTGAGTACAATGAACCACTGTGACACAAGTACATGTATCACCTAAATAGTGTGTGATCCAAGTGCTGTCAGTGCACCGGGTATAAGGCAACCCGATGACGAAAAAAAGGACACCCCTGGCAAGGAGGAAATGTTTGAACAAATTAGAACCAAACTTCCTGGTGTTCCAAGTTTCTCCCTTATCCCATTCTTAGGGAGAAAACAGCTCTGGTATCCAAAAACACCGGAAATAACAGGTCTGCTACACTGAAGATCCTAAAAGGAGTTCTCCCCAAATCAATAGTCATTGACTCCAAAGTTCAGAAAGACCCTTCCCCCGGTGAATGAGAAAGGGGGAGTCAATATCAAGACCCACCCCACCGGATCCGCAATACTCGTGCTAGCGGACAAAAGGCGTGTATAATCTCTCAAATGAAAAGTTGTGTGCATCCAAACGATAGTTATCTACACAACTACAAATATTTCAAAGTACCCCTGCACATGCAATATTGTTTGTATACACATAGGTACACAATGGGGTACGTCTAAATCAATATAAAAATCACCCGCATGGGCCCCGGCGAGCGTGTTATTGATACACACGTGATGTCTAGGGATGTCGGCGGTGACCAGTGAATTCTAGTTCAAACCTGATCCTTCTATACGGATCAATAGAAGTCGACAGGGTTCGAACCTTTAAACCAATGCACAGTTGTAGCGACCAGTGTATTTGTTTTAATATAAAATCAAAGAATTCACTAAAAAAGGCATAAAGCCTGCGAAACCCAATCCTCCTAAGCAGGTGAATAGGAGTAGACAGGGTTCGAACCATCAGATAAATATGCGGTCACGAAGTCGATCGGAATATTATCTATTACATTCATATTCGGCCTTCAAGGCCTTCAATGAAGATCTCAACGGATGGGTCAATTTCAGGCATTCTAAATGCCTCCCAAAAGTCCAAAATCCAAGAACTATTCAAATTCCATCCCAAATATCCAGATATTTAAAACTGAAATTCAATCTATCAATCACTTAAAGCAAAATTCATCCACCCTCCGCAACAGTTTGCCGAGGTGGACAAAACTGAAAACTACTCTAGCTCACAAAAGAGCCAAATGCCTAGTCGAAAATATCACTAGGATCCATTCTCAAACAATCTCCTGCCAATAAGGACGTGGTACGTGTCCTCTAACCGGCGGTTGACCGTCAAATGGCACCGCAGGATAAACGGTTATGACCCGGGGCCCTCTGAACATAGTGGTTTTGCCGCCAAATGGCACCACGAAATACCGGTTATGGCCAGCGCCGTTCGTTCTTATTGGCATCAAATCCTTGAGATATGAATCAATAGGATATGATTGATAGGGCATAAAGCCCTCTGTCAGCTAAGGTTGATTCAAATTTGTCCCCTTAGACAAACATTCACCCCAGGTCTACAAGGTACCCTTGACAGCAACCCATGGCTGCCGACAAGGATCCTTCTATCAGGTTGGGCGACTACCTCCTCTGACTAAGTAGACCAGGGACCACGATGGCCCGGATGACGGAACCATAGGATCTTGATCGGGTCCATCATCCATTCCCCCACCATCCGCTTTAAGTATAGGATGGTGCAATTTCTACTTTAAATATCAAATCTTCCATCTCAAATTCCAAATCCAAAAATTCAATTCTTCAATTTCCAAATCCAAATCTATTGCTGCTACTATATGCCAGATAATACATATTCTCTACGTATCTGATTGACGACTAGCCTTAATTGAAATTTCTCTCTCGTGATCGGGAGGGGTAATTAACTATAGGGGCTTGCGCCTATAGGAAACCAGAACTCAGATCATAAAGTCCTCGCAAAATGAGGGCGAAATCTCTGGGTAGTGTCTTATCTACAAACCCATCTGCCTTCCAAAATTTACCCTGGAACTTAGTCCATTAAAACTCCCTCGCCGAATAAGAAAAGCGAGTGGAGGCCGAGGCCAAATTTTCGGAGCCCACAATCTACATCTCTACCAACATGTCCATTTAAATCTCCTCCAATAAAAACTCTTTCTTCAAGAGGTATCTTTTGTATTAATTCTTCTAAGTCATTCCAAAAATTTAATTTAGAACTCATATTCAAACCTACTTGAGGAGCATAAGCACTTATAATATTAACAATCTTATCATCAACAACAATCTTTAAAGCTATAATTCTATCTCCAATCCTATTAATTTTTATAACATTATCATTTAAACTCTTATTTATAATAACACCTACACCATTTCTAGTACGACTCCTACCCGAAAACCAAAGTTTAAATCCTAAACTATCAATTTCTTAAAAAATAATCATCATATTAAAAATTAGTAGAGACATAACTCTTTATTCTTTGACACATTTTTCTTGGGCAATCACCTAAGATGGCACAGAACACTTTTGGAATGAACAATTGTACTGCTTGGGAGAACTTAATGCTTTTAAAAAGACTGTTGTTTGCTACTATTTATTTTCAACTTCGTCCATCTATGTTCCCTGTTTTCCACTGATTTTGTAGCACTTTGCCTCTTCGTTTGCCACATTGAACTTATTATTTTCATTTTCAAGATTTAATATTCTGGAATATCAAGCTCTTATGACTTCAATTGTTATAACTTGTTTCTATTATCACTCCCTTATTTCTCCAACTTTTAATGCCATTTTGCATCATAATATGTCAAATTATTATTATAAAAAATTATCTCAGCTTCACCATTTGAAATATTAGCACCTAAATGTCAGGGCAAAATGCTAGCCTCTAATCTTTGTGCCTTTAGGCAATGCTTTTTTCAGGCACAACTTAGCATGCCTATGGCCTCATCTTGACTCACATAAGCAGCACCTAACCAAGGCTGAATTTTAACAAATGCCTGTCTTTCTCTCCCTCCCACACAAACTTTACTAGTAGTTTTCCCCATGTCACACCACATCGCTTTCCACTAGTCTCACCATTTCTTGATCCCACTTTTTTGGCTAATTTCTATTTACTCAATGGAGGCTAACAGTTAACCTTAGTGATGTATACATAAGATTAATCCTTGGATGCATTAGTTGGCATTAAGTAGGACCTAACATCATGAACCCATGCACAAGTTTTTGATGGTTATATGATGTAAAGATTTTAAAATTATTGATAAAAGTATAAGTTGATGTAAAATTGAAGAACATATAAATAATTTCTTTTCTTCAGGGTTATGCCATTATCAAGCATGTAATTATATTTACCTTTTGATTTTCTTATAATGATGAGTTTTAAAGCTTTTACTGCTTTACAAATTTGAAGCAATTGTGGAATGCAGGTTATGACAACTGGACAAAAGGTATTGTTTGAATTTCTAGGAACCAATTACATCTTTAATGTTAACCAAGCTTTGGTAGAGGATGAAGAAAAAGCAAATGACATTGAAAGAGGGATAATTACCAATGACACATATATTGTATTTGAAGCTGATTCAAGCTCAGGGATAAAGGTTGTATATTTGTATTTTTCACATGACTTATTTGTTCATATTACTATTAGAGAAAAATGTCAAAATGGTCCATAGACTTTGTATAGGATCATCTTTGTCGTAAACTATAAATGTGTTTAATTTAATCCCTTGATTCCTCAAACATGATCCAGAATACTCTATCTATTAGCTTATTTTAGATCTGATTTGGGGAGTCAAAAAAACTAGTTTAGTCATATTCTTGGACTAAAATAATCCACTATAAGTATAGTCGATGGACCATTTTGACTGAACTTATGCAATTTCTTATGCTTTTTTTTTTAATGTTTTGTTTTTATTTTTCTTAGCATATTTTAACTTTTTTTGCAAGAAAATGACAATTCGTTGTAATTTTAATTAACACGACTTCCTCCATGGATCCTCATGCAGATTATTAATCAGCGTGAAGATGCAAGTAGCAAGATTTTCAGGCTGAAAAACGTTGATCTCCAAAAACTTGGAATAGGAGGACTTGGTGAAGAATTTGGTCAGATCTTTCGTAGAGCATTTGCTTCTCGCGTTTGCCCTCCCCATGTTATAAATAAGTATGTGATTTAATTGTAGCTACTTTAATGAATAATCTTGGTATTCTCTTGTGTATTTTGAATGTCAATCACTCTTTCTTATTGTTCTACATAACAGATTGGGCATCAAGCATGTGAAGGGCATGCTGCTTTATGGGCCTCCGGGCACGGGAAAAACACTTATGGCTCGACAGATCGGAAAATTGTTCAATGGAAGGGAACCAAAGGTGCATCCTTAATTGAACAGCTCAATAGTATTTGGAACTTGAATAATGCTGTGCAGACATGCCTTCCCTTAAAAGAAGAAGTGCTTTGGCATAACAAAACTAGATATATATATATATATATATATATATGCTGCATATCTATACTCGTATGTCTGTCTTTATGTTAATTAGCTGGCTTTAAGCTATCCATTGAGTTTTGTCGCTACACCTTCAATATCAACGTTTTTTCTTCTTAATTTGATCAACCTAATTGTGCAAGGAAAAATAATCCAAGTTGAATAATCTTAATCAACCTACAAGTGATCAGAATTCTTTCTAATCCCTTTGACATTTACATTAGTAAATTATAAAATAGGTGCATAAATAGGTGACGTTTAATGATGATGATGGAATATTACTATCGACATAGATTATTTATGCTTAATACACGTCACATGTTATAAAGTAATATCTTCATTTGGCAAGGAGTTACCTCACATTTTTCACTAACAAATATTTGTTGGAGCTTTTCTCAACTTGTAGTTTGTACATGATTTTCTGCATGTTTGCTTAACATTTAGGTTTGTAGATACCTAAAAAGGATTTTTTTTGTAGCTCCTTCTAATGGTACTTTGGATTTGTAATTTTTTTTGGTGGATGTCAATTGTTGTTGGTGCTGATGTAAGTTGTAAAGATTTGTGTTTAAAAGGTCTATTGTTCTCAGATTTATCAAGGTCCATTTTGTTGTTATAGTTAGATTACCAAATTGGTATTAAGGGGTTGTTTTTTCTTCATCAGTGTTTGGTTTTATAGTTCATGCAGACTAAAGAAACTAAATTTATCAATGGTTAGTAGTTTCACCAGTTTTCCTTTAACGCTTTTAGCTTCTACTTATCGTTAATGCTCTATTCACTTATTGTTGCTTGTTCCTTTAGTTTTGTAGGGAGTCCAGAGTTCAAGCTTTTATTATGTTTTGTTTGTATGTTGATATATTGTTAATAATAAATCATGCCTATTTCGAAATGTTTAGATTGTTAATGGGCCTGAATTAATGAGCAAAGATGTTGGAGAAACAAAGAAAAATGTGAGGGATTTATTTGCCGATGCAGAACAGGAACAAAGGGCACGAGGTAAAAAACCAACATTTTAATACTATAGATGAATTCGATGGCAATAATATTGTCTTTTATATTATTGTTTCTTCTCATTTGATTTGCATTCAGGTGATCAAAGTGACTTACATGTCATCATATTTGATGAAATTGATGTTATTTGTAAGGTATGAGCAAAGTAAAATATCCTTTTGATATGCTTTTGACCTCTTTTGACAAATTTATGGAAAAGCACTTTTTTGAAGTTCCAAAATTTCATACACGATTGAAATTATTAACTCCTTTCCCCATTTAAAGGTTGTCTTTTAAACTATAATTCATATTTTAATATGACTTTTTCATGGTTTTTTTTATGCTTTTGAATCTTATGATGTTTGTGCTCATTCTTTGTGAAGGTTGGCCATGAACATCACAATTTTGTCCTGATCTATAGTTCTATATTCTCAACTTGAGTTTTTAGCCTAGGATCAAGCATAAATTAGGATACTAATTCTTATGAAATAGTCAATGGTAATAGTTTAAATTTATAATGACAACTGTAGGTTTTTTCTCAGATAGATGCACCTGCAATTAAACTTTTTGTTGCCTAATTTTTATTTCTAGTAATTGTCTCCAATAATCATTCTAAATGAACTTATCCTGTTTAATATTATTCATATGACTAGAATCCTTTTCTATTAGTTTTCCAATAGACAAGCTCTTCTCAACTGATGAATTCTTTTAATTCCATTTCATGTATAGGACTTGTTTCCATCTATCGATGTTTAACATTGGTTGTCCTTATTATAGCATTCACCATTAAGATTCCTTTATGTTCGGGTTTTCTTGAACTTTCACTTCCAAAGTATTGGTTTTTCAATTTATTAGCCTCATAACCATGCAATCTTTGTTTATGTTTCTGACATTTACTTTTTTTTGTTCTCATTTAGTTGTAGTTAAGCAGATTTCTACAAAAACGTTATAATAGAAAATTGTTTGGAGTTACATCTATTGAAAGATGAGATGGCCGAAATCAAATTTAGGTGATTTGTAGATGTAAAACGAAGGGTAAAAAATGTGCTATTAGACAAATTGATAAAATTACTGTTATAATTATAGGAAGATAGGTAGATTTAATGTTATATGGATAAATGTTGTGCAAAAAGATTTACTAAAGATAGGTTTAATATCTCAATGTAAATAGATAAAATATAGCGATGTAAGGTGCTTGTAGGTTCCTGCAAGGGAAGGCATTATATTCATTCTTTGTTATGGCTTTGGGTTGTATGTAAAAGACTTTTGAGAGGTGAGGTGTAGGTTTGGTTTGATTTTTTTGCAGGCCTGGAGGTTGGCGAATATGTCTCTTGTAGAGGATTGTTTTCTGAGTTTTTTGGGGTTGAGATGGGCTCGGTTTTGACTTGGGTTTAGTGAATCCAAGAGGTGTAGAGGTTGTGGTAGGGTTATGTGTACCTTGGAAGGAATTACGGAGGTGTTGGATGGCTTGGATGAGATTTTAAAATTTGATTTGTGGGTTAAATATGAGATGGTTTTTTGCTATGGTTTTCATTTAGGGGTGAGGTCAGGGGCTTTGGAGGTTATGGGAGACGTCTCTTAGGATTTGAGAGGGGTCATGGGTGTTGGCTTGCTTGAGTTTAGGAGAGAACCTAGAGGGAAAGAGGGAGAGAGAGAGGGACTACACACAATAGATAACTTGTTTACCAATCTCCGAGAGAGGATGTTCAACTACCAAACTTTTACTTATTGCCCACAAGCAACTATTTATTTTATATATTGATGAATCACAAGGTAGAACATGAGGGGTCTATTTATAAGCAATGAATATAAGAAAATAAAGGAGATGAGAATGCCAAGATCAACCGCTATTTATGCAAGGAGAGTGAGCATGAAATTAATTTTCCCTCCCTACTCATGGTACATGCTTGAATGTTTTCACGAAGCTGCCGACATCATGCTCATTTTCTTGAGAATTGTAATATTGTTGGTGTTGATTTTGTAATCTTAATATAGGGATTTGTTGATGATGATCGTGTTTTTTGTGTTGCTTCAATGAGGATTCTTAACAATGGGCCCAAAGTTGGGATAAACCTAATGTTGATGATTTATGAATTTAACTTCTTTTTTATTTTTATTTTTTTGCTTTGAATTTCACATGTACTTTGGGTCCTTTTTTTGTAAGTATTCCTCACAACCTTTCTTTTCAAAATTTCATTTTCTTAAAAAGGCTATTATTTTTTCCTTGATAGACTAGAGGGTCAACATGGGATGGTACTGATGTTCAAGATGCTATTGTGAACCAGCTACTAACTAAGGTGATATTTCTCAAACTCCATTCTACTAAGAATAGTTAGAATATCATTTCTTTGAATTGTCTTATAGGCTAACTGCCTGTATTATAAATTGATGAGGTTGAGGCCTTAAACAATGTCCTCCTCATTGGAATAACCAACAAGAGAGATTTACTGGATGAAGCATTATTAAGGTATGCAACTACCATATAGAGTTGGTTGTCTTCTTGTACATTATACTTATTAAACCGAAATGTTCCATTAAAGCTTGGATTCACTTGTGACAAAAGGCAGTGCATTCATGTTCCTAAAATAAGGATCAAATTACCAAAACCCATTTTTAAAAAAAAAATCTTAAAAACTATTTTAAATAAAATTGTAATTTGAAAATTTAACACATTAACTTAGCCTTGACATTTACCATGCATGAAGTTAAAAAAAATAGCATTTGTTACATAGAAATTTTGAAAAGCCTTATTCTTTAAACATTATATATAATATCTAGAAATAGGAACATTTTCCTTTTTTCCCTTAAAAATTAGTAATTTGCATAGCTTCACAATTGATTGCATGTGCTTGTGTTGCATAAATATAATTAATGATATGCTACGTATGGAACCATGAGTCATATGATATTAATAATCACACTTAAAAGGTAGTAAATTAAGAATTAGAAGAACTTATTATCTGAATAAATTATTTAATTTATTAGTTTAAATAATTTGTGTTTTATTTTGAGATTTATTGTATTAAAATAATTGTAGATTTTGACAGGTGGAAACATGTTATTTCGTTCATCCTTTGTTAATTACTTTTAAATTTTATTTTAGAAAGTTATTTAATGTTTATTATTAATATATAGGCCTGGGAGATTGGAGATTCTTGTTGAGTTCAACCTTCCTGATGAAACTGGACGTCTCCAAATCCTACAAATCTACACGAATAAAATGAAAGGAAACTTTTTTCTAGCTGCAGACGTAAATCTTCAAGAGCTCGGTATGTCCATCGATGATTTTATATTTGAGTCATAAAGTAGAATAGTAAACTTATGTATTGTGTGTGTTGTTATATTTTGTATTGTTTGTCAAATAGCTAGTGATCAAGATGAACATTTTTTTTCCCGGGGGGGTTGGGGCCTTGGGGGTATTTAGGCCAATAGCAAACTCACACACACATCACATACGCAAGATTCTAACCCAATACCTCTTGAGCTTTTATGAATAAGCATTATGTTGATTATTATTTTTGAACGTCAGACATGTTGATGTTAAATTTATTGTTCTCTTATATGAGAAATTATTCTCTGCGGATATTTTTGAACATCAGTATCACGCCGCAGCAGAATTCAAGTTGGATGGTTGAAGTGGAGGAATGCATCGGGCTTGTTATGTGATAGAAATGTACCCCTTAAACTTAAGGGAAAATTCTATAAGATGGTAGTGAGGCTTGCAATGCTTTATGGTGCCGAATGTTGGCCATTAAAAGAGAAGCATAATACTAAGTTAAGTGTGGCAGAGATGAGGATGCTCAGGTGGATGACTGGCTTTACCCTTAGAGATAGGATACGAAATGAGCATATACGTGAAAAGGTTGGCGTAGCTCCAGTAGAAGATAAGATTAGAGAGAGTCGCCTTAGATGGTTTGGTCACATAAAACGACGGCCTTTCGATGACCCTGTTAAGAGAGTAGAGGTATTAGATTTGACTTATGTTAAGAAAGGTAGGGGTAGACCTAAAAAGACTTGGTTAGAAAATATTAGGAATGACCTTTCTTTATTAGATTTAAACGAGAATTTGACTTTTAATATGACACAATGGAGAAAAAGGATTCATGTAGCCGACCCCACGTAGTGGGATAAAGGCTTGATGATGTTGTTGTTGTTGTTGTTGGATATTGGACACAGCTAACGTCCAGAGTCCAATGGAAATGCGCCATGTCACCCGGTACTGAGTGGTACCGAGCAGTACCGAGCCACGGTACCGAGTACTGGGTGACATGGCATATTTTCATTGGGCTCCGGACACCGTTCAGCATCCGCACAGAATAATTTCTCCTCTTCTTATAGCTATCATCATTGGCCTAATATCTATAATTTGTAGTAGAAAATTTTTTCATTCATTCTATATCAATGATTTTGATGTCAAATGGCATCATATATCAATGATTATGACCAAAGACCTTTGATCTAGAGGTTTTGACACAAAATAACATGAATTATAATTATGGCTAGAGCATATATGTTCCCAATGGCTAAAAAATCTTCAAGGAAAAGGAATTTAATTGAGTTTGTCATTATTCCCCTTACTATCAACTGTAATTGTAAGATGGTAACATTTAATAAAGAGCTCACAAAATGAGGCCGAAATAGTTTGGTAGTAATCTTATTTGAAATCTGATGTCTTATGAAAATTTGACCTAGTACATTCTTTCAAACTCTCCCAATTAGATATGTTGGGGTGCAAATTTTTGGAGCCCATATTTATATCATTCATTTACTCCATCAGGGACTTTATTGAAGAACATTTATATACTAATGACTATATCACAAAATAAACTATAAACTATAGTAGCTCAAAAGAAAAGGAATCATTTTGCATTTTAGCCGTCATTTTAACTACTAAGAAACTTAGCTTTCCTCTTTTAATAATAATGATGATTAGAAATATTATTTAGAGGTCATTCAATGTAGCATTAATGATGTAGACAAAGGGGGGATCAACACGAGTCCAAAATAAATCAAATTTTGACTTCCCTTGAGTCTAGTGGCTCAATCAAAATTGAGCTGAAATTTTAGATCATTTATGAGCTGGTCTTTAGTTCATTTATTGAACTAAGGGTTAGCTCATTATTAGTTATGATTTTAGTTCATAGTTATCTTTTTATTAAATATACTTTTTATGTTTTTAATGTTTTAAGTTATGATGTCTCTTGGAATTTCAAACCAGCTTTTGGAATTCTAAGATTTGCTTTTTTATTTTTCCATGTGTGGCTCCTTGAATTCCACCATGGTTTTATTGCTCTCACCCCATGGGATTCCGGCCGGCCGCTGGTTTTCCCGTGCCTGGGCTCTTTCCTGAGGCCATGGCCCCTTGGTTCCGTGCGGCTTCCTCGTCTCCCGTGGCTGCCACTTCGGTTCTTGGGTTGGGATGTGTTTTTTCGTGCAAAATTATTATGTGTTAATGTTGTGGTGTTTAGAATTCCTATGGGAATAAATGTTTGTGTCTTTTGGTATTCCTCTTTCATACCTATATATATGGGAGGATTTGTAATGTTTTGAATAGTTGAATGATAAGTTATTTTTGGAAGCTTTAACCTGCGGGTTTGCTTTGGAAATCCTGCGGGCTCTTTCCACCCTTCTTTCTCATCCCCTCCGGAAATCCTGCGGGCTCTTTCCAACCTTTCTTCTTGGGCTTCTAACCTCTTTCGTCTCTCCGCAAGTGCCACTCCACCTGTATCCCTCTTCTCTAAGTGCAGCAACTTTAGGGTGTCGTTTTATTTTGTTTGCAATAGTCGTTTGTATTGGTGTAAGTTTTCTTTTGTTTAGTTTAAATTGAAATGTAAGAGTTTGTTCTTTCCTACTTCTCGTCCTTAGTCATTTTCATCGGTAGAAGTCCGTCGTATCTTTGTGATCAAGAGATATAGGGTCCCCTATATTTTTTGATTACATCAATTGATAACATGAATATGAGCTGAAACTTGTCCTATCATAGCTTATTCTTAATACATTCCTTTTTAGAAGCACCTTTTAAATGTAGGCATGACTTGCCACAAGTTGATACATCTCCCATTGGCACAACTGAGCATAGATAATAAGTTTATTATTGCTTATGTTGGAAACTAGCTGAACTCATTGCTGCCCCCATGCCATCCTTTTTTTTTTTTACTATGGTGGAAAAGTTAAAGTCAACAACTCAATAATCTATTAGCATCACCAGCTAGTTTTATAAGATGACTAATTCTATCTTTTTCAAAATGCACAAGCAAGCATTTATATTTATCATTTCCTTCTCATTCTCCTAAATATATGATATCTATTTATAAGAAACAATACATATGATGGTATATGCTTTACTTAAATAATTGAAATAACATGGGGCACACGACATTCATTGCAATATATATAAAAGATCATTTGCAAGAGAGATAAATCATTGTAAATTATTTTGATAAAATTTTATAGAAATAATACATATTTTTTGCCTGTAAAAGAGTAAGAATTATAAATATCTTAAGTAAATGCATGCGTTTATGAGAAAGAAAACATTATGACTATCTAGAAATGAGATTATCCATATTACATCATCCGGAGTTCTAAGATAATGATCTAACCCTAAGACCTTGATCTTCCGAGAATTAGTTGGGCTCTCCTTAAACTTGGCTCCACACTTCAACTCTTCAATTTCAATCCAATCTATAAATCAGACATATAATTAAGTACATAACTCAATACAATTAAGTCATTTAAAATATGCTTTCACTTTTACCAATCATCTAGATATACTCGAAAATCTTTACCCTAAATAAAATGTATGCATCAATATTATTATCATGATTATTTTCATATCTATATTATATAATACATCAAACCTTATTTATAACTAATATATAATGGCTACAAGCTATACAATAATAACACATATCTTTAGATATTTATTTAAATAAGTGCATTTATTTAAATTGGCTAAAATTTAAATTTTTAAGTTGAACTCTTTATTTAGCTTACACTTAATAAAGTTACATATAATCCATTAGTATCTTTTATTGCATCAATTTAGTCCCTGAGCTATTAAAGATTGATCTAATTTGTTTTCAGGGCCAAAAATAGTTCACTTAACACAAATTAAATGCGAGTGATTTTAGATAGTGCAATTGTATATGATATTACATCGTTTATATTGTTTTATTTTTTCATTTATTAAATTGTAATAAATAAAAAATCAAAATAAAATTTAACCTACTAAATAATAAGGGTTAATAATTATTAAAATAAATATTATTTTTTAAGAAAAATCTAAATGAAAAATCATACAAAACTCCAAAATCCTTATTATAAAAAAATATTGTCGTTGATTAAAAATTTTCAAAATCTTTGCTACAAAAATAATATTATTTGTTACAAAAGAAATTTTCTAATGAAAAGAAAAAAAATTAAATTTTTTTATTTATATGGGAGATTCATATAATATTTCATTAAATTTTATAACTGAGAGATCAAAGTTGGATCAATTTTCAATAATCGATGGAATAAATTGGGATAGTGTGAAACTTAGAACCAAATTGAAAGCTTATTAATAGTTGGATGACTATTTTGAGCGTATTCTAAATTTATTTAAGTTGGCATCAATTGATTTATATTAATTACATGTTTAATTATAAAAAATAATTGTCTAGTTATAAATTATAAAATAATGTAATATATGATTTCATAAATCATCAATGATATTGTCAATTAATATATTTACATATTCTTTTCTCACTAATATTTATGATATCATCAAAACGCTTTCGTATTTTCATAAAAATAGAAAATAATCTAAGCCTTCATAATCTTTTATGCATTCTTATGAGTTCAAATGATAGATCTCTTTTGCTTCCTGGCCTTTGCCACTCATTCTTTGCTGGCGCTCTCGTATTAATTTCTTATATTATATGACACTTCACAATATATTTTATGCATTTATTTTATTCATGAAAAATAAATTTTGGACAAATCTTTTATGAGTAGATTTACTTCTAAAAGTTTTGTCTTTTATATAAATTGTAATAAATCATTTATTTTGAATACTTTGTTATTTCAATTTAAGTGGCTTGATCAAATATCAAATTTATTCAGAAAAAATTACGTAATAATATTGATGTTTATCAATTAAATACAGAATTTTTGTGGTCTTCACAATAGAAATGAAGGTCAAATATGATTCATAAAGCGGACTCGAAATATTTGGAAGAAGGCTAATGTTTATAATGACCAAATGAGAATTGTGTGGAATATGAATTTTCCACAACTTTTTTTATTGTAATGTTTTGAGGCATTGATTTTGGATGTTCATTTATTATTTGCTGGCTTTAATATGTTCTTTAAAAATTTTTTTTTACTTAAAAGTCTCAATAGACATTAAAGTCATTAATAAGAATATTGTTGATTATGAAAGAGTCATAGATTATGAACTTTAGAACTAACATGTAGCAAATACAAGAATGTTGTTGGTCACTCTTCCTCATCTTCGTTTTAATTAGCATCACATTTTAGTTCTCTTAGATGAATTTGGCAAAGATTGTTGCATAACATGTCAAAATTTCATCCCTTGCAATCCAAGTTAACTATCGAGCTAACATGTCTAATTGAGGATGCCAAAAGTTTTCTATGTCTTGTATAATTTATTTTTTCTATTTGTTTTCTAAAATCATTGTATTAAATGAATCTGGATTATTATTCTATCGAGCTAACATGTTCATTTTTTAATCCTAAACACACAGTTGCACTGACAAAAAATTATAGTGGAGCTGAGCTTGAAGGTGTTGTAAAATGTGCTGTTTCATTTGCCTCGAATAGACAAATAAACATGGATGATCTCAACAAAGAAGTGGATGAAGAAAACATAAAAGTTACGATGAATGACTTATTGAATAGCCTTCAAGAAATTATCCCTGCATTAGGTGTTTCCACATATGATCTCCAGCAGTGCAGGTATCACTCATTTTATAATATTTTTGTATGTTTACATGAAAAATTATATCATGCTCAATGAACTATTATTTTTTCCATGTTTCTTTTGAAAAGTCATGCTTTGCCTTCTGTGGAATATATAAGAGCTTTCCAAGTATAAGTTAGCTTATTTGGATTTGATAACATTTCATATATATATTAATATGTTGTGTGTGTGTGTGTATATATATATATATATATATATATATATATATTAAGGTTGTAAAAATTGAACTAGAGATAGATCCGGACAAGCGAGGTTCAAGGTTCAGATGTAATAAATATTATTAGTATTTAAGTGATATTTAAATGATAAGATAACTTTGTAATAATTATGAAATAATTTAATTTTTGGATTAAAAATAAATAAAATCCATACATAAATAATATATTCCATAATTTAAAGTTAAATATAAATATTTACTAAGTTATGTTATATATTTAAATATACATAATTAGTAATTTTAAATTTAAATAAAAATGTCAAAACTTTTATTTTAATTCATATGTAATTAAAATTTAATTTATATATAACTTGCACCTATAAATTATATATAATATTTACATTATAATTTTTTTTAAGTTAGACTACATTATTTATTTTAGATTTTTTTTCTTATTATTTAATTTCATATTTATACAAAGTTGGCTAAAAAAGTTTATTAGTATATTATAATCATCTTTAGAAATTCAGAATCTATTTTAAGATAATTATAATGAACAAATGATTATAAATTTAAGAACTTTAAAAAATAATATAAATATTTTTTTATTTGAATATTTCGTATATATTTACTATTTGTGGTGTGTGTGTGTGTGTATACATATATGTATGTATATTTATATGTAATTCATCAGGATAAAATTTGATGGCTTAGATTACTTTTTTTTTTTTACCAAATCATTTTTAGTTTCCAAAAGTAAAATCAATCCTTTTAAGGATGGTGCTTGCAATTTTTCCTTAAACCTATTTTACTTCATTATGTTATACTATTAAACATAAGATTAATATCTTACATTATATTGATTGCAAGTGAACTGATTTATTAATTACAACAACATCAAGCCTTTATCATATTATGTGGGATTGGTTACTTTTCTCTTCTCCATTGTGTCCTATCAAAAGGTTACATTCTCATTTAAATCTAATTAAAACAAGGTCATTTGAAGTATCAGCATGCCCGACATACATATATGATGGTGCTAAGGTGCAACCCTGCATGGCTTACTTTCATTCAATAAAACAATAATACCTTGGAAAGAAGGCATAAACTCAAGAAGAGAGCTCTTAAGTATAAATATGCTATTCGTCAATTTGGTGCATAATAAACGCTTAAATTTTAACAAGTATGCATACATGATATAATATTAAATAATTGCAATGAAAATAAAGAAATGAAATTGCTATAAAACAAATGTAATCACCCATTTTAGTGCTTTCCGTGTGCTGAAATTATATACAATTTTCTTCAATTCTTAATTAACCTTCCTTGAATGAAATCTAAGCATCAAGGGTACAAATATGTTTATCTTCACAGATAGATTAGAAATTTATTACTCATTAAATACAATTTAAATTTTCATTAAATAATTTGTTACCAAATTTCTCTTTGAAAATACTTGTATGTGACATTTTTGTTTCAATTATAATGCTTGATTCTCCCACAGTCCTATTACAGCAATTATGAATTTTAAATTACGATAAAAGTAATCAATTTTAAATTACTATAAAAGTTGCCTTTAACAAATCAAAGTCGCTAATACAATGTTTAATATTACAAACATCATCAAATATAATATAAAATGTGTTGAATGTTGCCAAAGACAACATCAGATGGAACGAAATTTATCTAAGTCGACATAAAATACATCATTTGATCATTAAGGTAGCATCAAGCATTCTACATAATAAATTAAATTTTCTAATTCCCTAAAATGATCGAACATTTTACTTAAATAACTTATATCTTTTACTTCAACTTTTCTTCTTCTTGTCGAATGGAGACTTATACAATTTGATTTCTTCCTATTGAGCAATCATATACTACTCACTTTAGATATCTCAGGTCTATTGTTCAGAGTGATGGTGAAATAGATGGGGATTTTATTGGTAGAATTCAAGTTGGATGGTGGAAGTGTAGGAATGCATCTAGCTTGTTATGTGATAGAAATTACCCCTCAAACTTGAGGGAAATTTTTATAAGATGGTGATTGAGACCTACAATGCTTTATGACGTAGAATGTTGGCCATTAAAAGAGAAGCATAAAATTAAGTCGAGTCTTGCAGATATGAGAATGCTCGGGTGGATGAGTGGCTTTACTCTTAGAGACGGAATACGAAACGAGCATATATGTGAAAAGGCTGGAGTAGCTCCAGTGGTAGATAAGATTAGAGATTCGCCTTAGATGGTTTGGTCACATAAAACGTCAGCCTTTTACTAGCCGAGTTAGGAGAGTAGATGTATTAGATTTGACTCATGTTAAGGAAGATAGAGGTAGAACTAAATAGATTGACTAGAAAATATTATAAATGATCTTTCTTAATTAGATTTAGATGAGAATATCTCTTAACATGACACAATGAAGAAAAATAATTCATGTAATTGACTCCGCATGGTGGGATAAAGACTTGATGTTGTTGATTAAGAAGGAGAAAACTGTAGGAGTAAGGCTTGGAGACAACATTAAGAAGCTCACAGAAACGGAATTATAGGAGAAGAGGGCGGATGGGGCTCTGTTTCAGATGCAACCAGAAGTATACTCCATGACACGGATGTAAGGACCGAACTCTTCAGGTTCTTACTATTTGTGATGACGAGGGAATGGATGAAGGTGTTATCTTTCCACCTTGCATACAAGGTGGATCTTTGGGAGGGGAGTACTATTAGATCGGTCTTCTCCTGCACACACGATTCGATTGCCCCAACTGGAAAGAGCAGTTTATGAAGGATTTTTAAGGAAATTAGGAGGGAAATTTTATAGTAGTGGATGTTTAGAGATTTCCTTTTGAATTTTATGTATTATTATTATTTTTTTAAATGAATATTATTTATTAAGTAGTATGTTTTGCTAGGGTTAGGGCATCTTGAATTGAGCTGAAATTTGAGATATCTTATTTTTCTTTGGGCTCTAGCGGCGTCTAAAGATTTGGGAGAGATCGATCCTCTTGAATAGAGGATCAATTGTATCTTGCTATTTTCTCCCATTAGTTTGGTTATTGCAATAAAAAATCTACTATTTTTTATTTTCATTGGAGTTTGGAAGAGTTTTCTCGTTGTTTTTCCGAAATTGACAGGATTTACTTGAAGTCTTCAAGTGTTTCCTATCATTTACTTTATTTCTTCCTTCCAAAAGGTTCTATTCTTTTGACAATCTCAACAATAAAAAAATACCCTCCCAAATTTTCTCCATAACAAAAAAATCTCGCACCCAATTTCCTTTCTTCCTCCTGGTTCCCGCCTCCTCTCAACTCCTTTCGTTTGTGCAACACTTTTGGGTAGAACGAAAGTTGATATCTCACACAAGGAGTCATGTTATATACTTTCATTTGCATTTGTTTGCTCATTCATGTGATCCCATGTTCGCCTGCTCATCCGTGTTGGCCCACTCGCTCTGAGCCTTGTCTGTGCTTTAGTTAGGGGACAATCCAATCGATTCTAACAAGAATGTCTTACTCAAACCAAACTCAAGTTACAGATGGTTGGGAGAGTCTAACAGCATTAACATCCCCTATTTATTTTAAAAGAAACCCATGCTAATTTGGAATATTAATATTATATATGAGAATAAGAAATTTATATAAGAAGAATTTTAACAATGAAGTATACCACATCTTAAATTTTCAAGATATGTTGTGTCCTCATATCTGGATCCTTTATATATTATGTAATAAAGAAAAGTGGAGAGAGAACCAAAAAGTAGATAAGCCATAAGAATGTTTCTTTTTGTATTGTCATTCTATTATGTTTAGATTTAAAATTTCAAAAAGCAAGGAGAAATAGCTTATCCAATAATTTAAAGTCTAAAAAATTTGGATGATATATTTTCCCTTCCTTTCTAAAATTTGATATCAAAAAAATAAAAGAACATGAATTAGTAGTGGCCACTTAAAGCGTTGTGGGGCTAATAATTTTTATTTATTTATTTATTATAGAGTTGTATTGGAGGTTTTCTACTCTTTTTTTACCATCATATTTTATTTTTTTTACATCAAAAGCATGACAAAATTTCAAGTTCATGTATTTAAGACAGTAGATTTATAATATTTCATATAAATTTATTATGCTATTCTATCTATAAATTTTAGTTTTAAAATTATATTCATAATTTGTTAAATAGACCGGGATAAATAGATGAAGAAGAACATAAACAGTCACATATAGATAAACACTCTATTTTAATGACTTTTTTAAGTATGATTTGCATTTGAATAAGTTGTACGTCAAGGTCATCATAAAGAGTGGCTTGAATACTGATTTGAATTTTTAATCCACGAAGTGATTATGGGTATGTGTCTTATCAGCCCTTGGATTACAGGGTTTCTATCTTGTGTGCGGCCTCATGTAGGTGCATATGGTTCATAGGTTTCACCAAATTCCATTAAAAGTAAGACTTGCTAAGAATGAGTAAACCTCTTTCAATATATTAAGAAGTCATGCATACACCAATCTTTGGTTTCACTCATCTACAAAATCCTAGCAAATTAGGGTAGATCCTTGTTTGTAAGGTACATAAATTAGTTTTTTCGAATTCTATGTAATGCACTTAAATCCATGGTCTTTGAGAGGATGAGATGCTTCATATATACTATAGACATATATTATTTTTTTTAATCTATAGCCTTAATTATCTCCATTTTTTAGATATTCTGATGTGCAAGTCTTTTATTTATACGAAGTTCGAAAAATTCTGAAAATTATTTTGTATTTGTTAATAATTTTTTTTGAAAGTGGTGCCTTTTTGTATAACACATGAAAGTACTTTCATTTGCAATAGTTACAGGTGTAACTCTCTTATAGTAAGATATATATCTTATTTTCTTACTGATCATACCTAATCTATGAATTAAAACATGTTACAGATTTAATGGAATGATTGACTGTGGTGAAAGACATAAGCATGTATATGAAAGCATCATGTTTCTTGTAAGTCAAGTTAAAAAGAACAAGCGTGTCGAGCTATTTGCTTGTCTCCTGGAGGGTCCTCAGGGAAGGTATAAGCATCTTAATTTGTAATGATAGTTCTTTGTTAAATATTTTTTCCTAAAACTTTATGCTTTGACAGTGGTAAGACAACAATAGCAGCAAGCATTGGTATTGACAGTGATTTTCCTTATGTCAAAATTGTAAGTTCATTTTGTTGTATAACACCTTAAAGGTTTTCTAGATTATAAACAAACTAATTTTATCACAGGTTTCACCTGCGTTGATAAGAGGTCTAAACGAGAGCAGTATATGTGCAAAAATTGTTCAGGTTTGTTTACTTTCAATGTTATGAATTTAGAAATCAGTTAAAAAGCTTGTTAATTTTCTAATCCTAGTGTTATTTCTTTGGTGAATGAGTGGCTTCACTCTTAGAAATAGAATGTGAAACAAGTATATATGTCACAAGGTTGGAATAGCTTCGATGGAAGAATTATTAGAGAGAGTCACCTTAGATGGTTTGTCCATAAAACGTCAGCCTTATGGTATATTTATTGGATTTGACTTGTGTTAAAAAGGTAGATATAAGTCTTGTTTAGAAAATATTTTTTGGATTTACCTTTTCTTATTTGATATAAATGAGAATTTGACTCTTAAAATCATATAATGAAGAAAAAGATTCATGTAGCTGACCTCGCGTAGTGGATAAGAATTATTGTTGTTCTTAGTGTTATTTATTTGGTAATAAGTTTTAGATTGTTGGGTCTTCTGATCAATCTATATTTTGAACTTATGCTATTCAAAATTCACTCGTTTATTTATTTTCTGCTCAAGTTCTTTGCCAAGTTTTCTAAATTCAAGAATCTTTATTTTCCTTATGTAGGTTTTTGAGGATGCGTATATGTCTCAGTTGAGCATCATTATTCTTGATGACATTGAAGTGTAGGTCTTGAACCTTGCATTTTGATTCACTGTTTTATATAGTTTCTACTTATTTTATTTTCAATGTGCTTTAAAATTTATTAATGATGGCTTTCATTAAGGAATGTTTTCCCCCTTAATCAATGTATAGTTATGGAGCATAGGTTGCGGCGTGATACTAATGTTTCTCAAAATCAATTTGGATTCATGCCGGGTAGGTCGACTGTAGAAGCCATACATTTATTAAGAGGTTTGATGGAGAAATATAGAGAAAATAAGGAGGATCTACATATATTTAGAAAAAGCATATGATAAAGTTCCAAGAAAAGTGCTATGGAGAGTTTTTGAAAAGAAAGGAGTCAATAATGCTTATGTTCAAATCATTAAAGATATGTATGCATGAGCTATTACTAGAGTACACGTTTTACATATCTTGGATCTATTGTTCAGAGTGATGGTGAAATAGATGGGGATATTATCAGCAGAATTCAAGTTGGTTGGTTGAAGTGGAGGAATGCATCGGGCTTGTTATGTGATAAAAATGTACCCCTCAAACTTAAGGGAAAATTCTATAAGATGGTAGTGAGGCCTGCAATGCTTTATGGTGCTGAATGTTGTCCATTAAAAGAGAAGCATAATACTAAGTTAAGTGTGGCAGAGATGAGGATGCTCAGGTGGATGAGTGGCTTTACCCTTAGAGATAGGATACGAAATGAGCATATACGTGAAAAGGTTGGAGTAGCTCCAGTAGAAGATAAGATTAGAGAGAGTCGCCTTAGATGGTTTGGTCACATAAAACGGCGGCCTTCCGATGACCCAGTTAGGAGAGTAGAGGTATTAGATTTGACTTATGTTAAGAAAGGTAGGGGTAGACCTAAAAAGACTTGGTTAGAAAATATTAGGAATGACCTTTCTTTATTAGATTTAAATGATAATTTGACTTTTAATATGACACAATGGAGAAAAAGGATTCATATAGCCGACCCCACGTAGTGGGATAAAGGCTTGATGTTGTTGTTGTTGTTGTTGTTGTAATCAATGTACATGATGGTATACCTTACTTATGTTGCTTCAAAAGTAGGTTCAATATACATGATGGTATTATATCTACTTCAAGTTACTAAATGACATAATATATTTCTTAGGCTATTGGATTATTTTGCCGTTGGTCCTCGATTTTCAAATCTGATTGCACAAACATTGCTGGTCTATCTAGAAAGCCCTCCTCCAAAGGTTTGTAGTTATTATACATATTTCTTCTTATGTTAAAGGAATTGAGAAATTGCATTCATGAATTGGAAGTATCTTTTGTTTTTTTTTTAATATTATTATTTTCAGCAGCAGCTACAAATATGCACCATTTTACATTAGTTCGATCGTTCGTATTTGCCTTTTGTTCTTACTTCAATGACTTTATGTCCTTCGAGCAAATCATATTTTTCTAGGATACTTTAACTGTTTTACGTCATTGATAATTTTTTTTTCCATTTTTTCTATCCTTCACCATTTACTTTTATTATTTTATGTCTAGAGTTATCATGCATATATAATTTTATTGCTTCATATTGATTTTGATGCCTTCACTATCTTATATTAAGGATATAGGGAATTTTTTTTTTAAATTTTTTACAGGGAAAGAATATGTTTGTTATTGGAACTACAAGTAAGGTGGAATTTCTCGAGTCTATTAAATTGTGTAGTGCCTTTTTTGTTACTTATCATGTCCCGGCATTGGCCAAGGCAGATGCCATAAAGGTATTTTTTTTTCTTACAAAGTTATTTGGAGCTAAATTAGATTGGCTAATTTTGCATTTTATCAACACTGCATAATTGTTTCTTTATTATTTAAATAGCATTATTGTAGGCAAATTTTTGGACTTGTGCCTCATTAGAATAATAGTTATTTTAACTTTTCTTTAACCCCATACAACTCTTTGAGATGATGTTAGGAATGCTTGTTAAGGGTAATGTTGTTAACTCATTGTTCTATATGTGAATTTTATTGTGATTTAAGGTTGATTCATAGCCATTTGCTCCAATCTTGATGGACGTAATGCCTAGATATAGGCATGCTCAATGTGATCTCGATTTGAGTTAGGCATGGCTTACTTGCTCGCTGTTCAAGTTGAGCCCAATCTGAGCCAAAAGCAATAATCCTTTAAAAAAAGTTTCACAGACTTTTTAGGGAAATTCCATTTCTACCATACACGCAAGCATTGATATATATTTTACATAGATGCGTATGTAAAAGTCTAAATGCATATACACAGGTACAAGTATAGTATAAGGATTTGGCTTCAAATTTTCCTAAACTATCCAAAATTTAGAAGCTCTATTAGACTTCAAAAGTATTAAAATTGAATTCATAACATTGGAAAATGGTTCTAGGGAGCCAAAAATGCCGTAGAAAACATATTCAGGCTCAAATTTTAATCCAAATCCACATCAACATGTCAAACTAAGTACAAGTTGTTTGCGACTATGTTTATTACACATGCCAGAGTGTGTCCTTGCATGCACACACTTGTCAAATAAATATTTTTTTTTTAAATAAAACATGTCAATTCCACTTAATTGTTTTCCTTTCCTCGAGTTGATATGAAATCTCCATTTTTTATAGCTTCTATTATCTGTATGCATAGGTTTTTTTTTATCATGTTAATGTACAAAAGTCTTACTTTATGGTTGCAAATTTTATTGCACGCAACAATATTAAATTGTCTTTACTTTCGTAAGTTTATTATTATGCTAGCAATTCAGCTAAACTTTGAATACCCTTTCATCCTCTTTTTCTCAATCTCTTGACTAATATAATGCTGTTTAGTCACCAACATTTTAAAAAGAAAGGCGACCCATGAATGTGATCATATTATGTGTAATATCTTTAATTTCAAAATGGTTATACTTCCTAATTATCACTTGAACACAAGTATCAAACATAGGTGTTGGTTGTCTGATAGCGGTGTGCAACTAAAGGTTCAAATTCGATTAATTAATAATATTCGAGATAAATTTGAATTATTCATTGAATGCATTATTTTACTTAGAACCATAATATATATATATATATATCCTCATTGGGGGGGAAATGAATAAGGAGTCTGTTGTGCAGTGGTTGAGGTAGGCCAACAATATGAGCATCGGGAACCTGATTTGTAGCTGAAACATTTCTCTTCTATGCTAGTGGGCATGGTGGTATGGGGAGACAAACTCTCTTGCCAACATTTATGAAAGATGAAATTCAAAGGAATTTGATCTAAAATATGGGTTTGTGTTTCCAACAACTTTGATGCTAAGAAAGTCATTGCGATTGTGAATCTCTAAAGAGGGAGGCTTCTTTTTGAACACTTTGCACTTCAAAAGTCTTCTAAAAGATTGATGTCCACCAAAGTTTCTTACTTTGCTGATGATATTTGGGAGGAGGAGAGAAGGATAAAAGCAAATGGGAGGATGGCTCGCCCCTCTACTTCTGGGGGTTTGTAGTAAGATTCTGGTACAACTCGAAGGATCAATTGCACTGATGTTGCAAAGTAATTAAAAGAAGAAGGAAATATTAAATTAGAGGGCCTAAAGAAAGATAGTGTTGCGCTCCTCAACTCTCATGCATTTGCTGGTGTAAAGAACCCCCCTGATGATATAAAAAATAAGAGCATTGCTGGAGAGAGTTAAAACTTTAGGATCTCCTGGGCACTAAGGTCATTGGTGTGTTCTGAAGACAACTTGGATGAAAGGCATTGGAGGACAGTTCTGAAAGCATTTTGGAACAGAATTCTATCCAATAAATTATATGAGTTAGAGCAGCAGTTTCTGCAAGTTAACTCATCTTTTTTCGGAGAAATTATTAGGTGAGAATCCTGACACAGCTAGCATCTCGGCTCCAATAAAATGAAGCCACATAATTTGTACCACCCTTCATAAAACTTGTACACAGGTATGTATAAGTAGAATTTACACACCTTCATAAATCTAGCAAATTAGACCTCGAAGAAGTCAAATCATTGCAGTGCCTTCACATATTCTTTGTCCTTCACTTCCATCAAGTTCATAAAAAGTATTCTGCTCCAAAAATAACCAGACCTCCCTCCCACTCTGTTTTCCTGAAAATTTTCCAAAAAAAACATAGGAT
>NW_021318835.1:156076-170316 GCF_001605985.2 Dendrobium catenatum | reverse complement strand
ATATATAGTAGTACTAATATTATATTATTTATTATATTATATCAATATATATATAATATATATATTAAATCTTTTATTTAGAATGTACAAATATTGTGGTTCTTGATTGATGTATTTTCTATACAGGTGTTAGAACATCTCAATGTTTTTGCAAGGGATGATATTGATGCAGCTGCTGAAGCATTAGACGGGGTGAGCTTTATTTCTTAAATTATTTTTATAGAAGCTTTTGGCTAGACACCTTTTTGAAACTTCATAATCATAGTAATAATAAATTATTTATTTTACGACCTCAAATTCTACCTCCTTCTTAAATTTGTTTGAACTCATTACATTTAAAAATTCTATAAAATGTATTTGTACATAGACGTTCAAAGTAATTCTCATTTAGAAGCTATAGATAAAGCTTTAATGTTCATTTTTTTACTCTTCTTTATACCCCCATCTTAGGTATATTTTTTCTTGGAATGAGCAGTCTATAGCATAGGGGGTTCTAAACAATAGTTATAAACTACTGATTTTCATTACTCTTTATTTATAGTAGAATGACCTCAACACCTTTTTTATTTTTCAGATGCCATTGAAGAAATTATATTCAGTGATAAACAGGGCTGCCACTGGAAAGGAAAAAGATTGATATAAATTACTTCTTTGAGTTATTGGGTGATGATGTATTATTACTTAAAATGCCATTTCGGGTTGCACTTTTTATTTACTTAAAAAAATTATGCATTACAATGCGTTGAATTTTCTGAAAATATTGATTCTAATTTTTTTTTTTAAATTATCTATTTATAAAGAAAACTGATAATATATGAGAAATAATCTTTGCATCTCCACTTGAATAAGTTGGTGGAATTTCACCTTTATTAATATATAATAAATATAATGATCACATATTATTATTATTTGTTTATTGGAGAAATAATTTGATTTTATTATTTGAATGATATTTTATTTGTGTAATCAAAAATAATTAATCATTGCATTATTTTGAATATTTCTATAATCAAATTTTTAGATGTAAGTGGAATTTAAATTTATTTTGTAATAAATAATATTGAAAGAGAGAAATTAAATATTTATCTTTTTTATGATGTTTGATGTTGCATAAGACTGAGTTTTTTATTTACTAAAGACATAATTTTCTTCATCACATGAGTTTGAGTAAAACATTTAAAAAGAAATTGAACTTAAATGAATATTATTATTAAAAATATTTAATTTAAATATTAAAAATAAATAATATAAAACAAAATTAAATATATTTATTCAATAAAATATACCAACAATTTAAATAATTTTATGAGCTAGATTTTTAAATGCAGTATATAAATGAAATAAAAAAATAAAACGAAATCAAATTTTATTCATTCTAAATATTAGATTTATATTTACATAATCTCTGAATTTTTATCAATGCTAATTAATTTGTGAACATGAAGTCGGTGCTTTACTTGTGAGGAAATGAAGCAATAGTATTAATGATGGTTGTGACAGGGGCCAATGGCTTTCAATTATTATAGTAATTTTTAAAATCACTGAAAATATCTCAAAATTATTTTGAGTATTTTTTTTTAGAAATAATTTATTTATTTTTAAATTGCATTAAAATAATTTAAAATAATTAAAAAACAATAACATCAAATAAGCCATTATTTTTTCGAAAAAAAAAAAAGTCTGATACAAAAGGCGCTTTGCAAATTGCAATATAGTTAATAAACAAATTATTTAGTTCCAAAGATCAAGAGCATATATTGTGATTTTTGTGCACATCTATGATCAAAAATTAAAGTTAAACATGCTACTTTATTCTTTGTAGAATCATATCAAAATAGATTGTTATATTTTAAGATATTTTTAAGTTGACATTTTAAATAACCAGTAATTTTATAAAGAAAATTAATTTTAAATTAGTCATAAATGTCACAAATACCAGCAAAATATATTTTTTACATAAACTTTTCTTGTTGGTTACACCTAAATACCTATAAGCATATGTATCATAATTTAAGATATATTAAGATATATTTTAAATTTAAATGTGAAAATGATAAGAATATGGAAAAAGAAACATTAAGAAATTAATTTATAAATTTAATTCGTATTAAATCATTTTTTACTTCTTAAAAATTTGATTATCTACTATAAAAATGACATTAAAGTTAGTACTAAAATTAATTTATTGAAGAAATAAAATACAAATAAATTTCATTGAACTTACTTTGGAATCATTCCGTATATGTATATCAAAATACATATTGACGTTATTTTCTGTTTTAGTATTGATACGTTACTCCAAAAAATTAGCTTGATCGGGAACGCAATCTCGAGGCAAAAAGCTAGTGAAACTCAAAAAATAAATTCGGCTGAAGCATATGAAACTCCGATTTTTCAGCGAGCTTTACAGTCAAACTGGAGCGTCTCGGAACATACGAAACCCAACGACACCAAGATTCAACCCAATCCGAGCCCAAATGAGTCCGAATCAAGGTTCAAAGCCGCTGTTCGCAAAGCGTCCAAAACCGCAATTTGAGTTATCAAACGGTCTTCCGATTTTTTGACGAGCTTATACTCGAATCGAAAGGGCTCGACGAGACGAATCCAAAAACGAGCCCAAGATCAATCGAATTCCCGACAACATTAAGCCTTCAAATGTCACACGAAAACGGTGCATTGATCAAAGGATTCATATCGGCCGTCCATTCAAAACCACATCCCTGTCTCGCCCTTGATCTCACGGCCTATTTACGGGCTATGCCCACTCCAGAAAAAAACTTTAAATTAGAGCCCTCCATTCTACACCCAAGGGGTGCTCAAACGTGAAGAGAGAGAGGAAGAAGGAGGAAGGAGAAGGAGAAAGGGGCAAATAGGAGATCTCACCTCCTCGACCACCGCCGCCGGAGGTTTTTCCTGCCGTTGAAGACGCCGACGGAACGCTGCCGATTTCAGGAAACTCAGGGAATTCGCAGGATTTTTGTGAATTTCGCTTGGAAAAGGACAAATTGTATTCTGGATTATCCCGACTTGTGGGAAGGAATCCGCCATTTGTAATCTACGAAAACACTAGTGGATAATTTTGCAACTGGGCCGAGGCCCCTGGTCTTTTCCCATTTTTGGCGGCTTCTTATTCCACGTAAAAAAACTCTTGGTGTTCATTCCTTTTTCCTGTTTGTGTGTTAAATTCATTACGTACAACGCTTCAGACGCGAATTTACAAAACTCTACCGCCGCGTATGTTTCTACACGCCCAACAGCTTTTTGGCGCCCGTCAACTGAGGGAACACAATCCTACTACTTCGAGTACTGCCTACGGATTGGTGAATAGGCGCTCAGCAGTCGTTTGGTTGGAGCTTTCTCGCCTCCAACTCATCGTTCAATCCAGAAACTCGTCTATTTAACCATAGACGACCAAATTTCGTATCTTTACACCCGGGGGCCCAAAATTTGCTGCCGCCGTGAAAGGGACGTCAGGGCCTTCTTTGGAAAGAAAGATTCGAAAATGGAAGAATCACAAGAACGAAATCTTTCAACTCCTCCGGGAGAATTCGACAGCCTGGATTAGCACTGGCAGGAGCGAAGCTTCTTTCCTCCCCCAAAATCCACCACGCGGGTGGAGGATGTCAAATTCGAAACATCCTCGAGCAGGAAGTTCATCTCCCCCACTTAGGAAGATTTTTCCCCAGTCTCGACAGGATAATGAACTTGCAATACGGGCTAAGTTCTACACATCCCTCCACCTTCGATTCGAACAGCCTCGCCATCGTCCCAGATCTCACTGAAAACTCTGCCAACCACATGGAGCCAGAACTCCCTCACCGACGGCCCTGCGCCCGAACTGCCGAAAAATTAGTAAGGGAAGGAATTCCCCCAAGAGATACGAGGACAAACTCTCCGACAGAAGAGACTTCTAGGAATCTTCACCTCTAACTGAGGCCATACTGCCAAACACCCAATTTCGGGCAAGATTTAAAGCTACCTAGCATCGAGTCCTATGGACGGGACACCGACCCATATGATGCCATATCCGACTAACTACAGAAACCATCATGCAATATTCAAACAAGCAATCAGAATGCGCTCCTTCTGCCAGGTCTTTCCCCCACCCTTAAAGACCAGCTACCGAACGTGGTTCTACTCGCTTTCACCTGAACATCCCCCTCTTTTGCTCCAAATTGCCAAATATTCGTTCGCAAAAACAATTTTGTGGCCAATCGTAAGAATTCTAGGATTCTTCCCACCTCTCCGGATTCGACCAACAAAATGAGGAGAATCGTTTTGAAGAGTATTATTTCAACGATTTTCCCACTGAAAGCACGACAGATTCCAAGGAGTTAACCCTTGAAATGCTCAGAGGCGTCCCTCCTTTCTTGGAGTACCCTCTTTTTTTTTTTTTTTTGGGGGGGGGGGGGGGGGATGGGTTATTAAGGGCAAAGCCCAATTTTCATTGATGTAAAAAGACTAGTTACATGTATAATAAAGAAGAGAAGAGAAGAGAAAAGAAGAATAATGGGGTGAAGCTAAAAATGCTCACCAAAATGGTGCAAAAATAAAGTTACGCATGTAAAAAGGTGATCAAAAGAGAAAAACAGCCTGTTAATGCAGTGAAAGATCAGCCACAAGAAGACAGAAGAATAGGGCAAAGGTAAGTTATAGGTTGCATCCAGGTAGCCATAAAACATCCCCCGATTGCGGAATTGCCATCCAATAGAAGTTGCATAAAAACCGCCGTCCTAGGGGATAAGGAATGCAACCCATTCATCATTGCCCCCCAGTCGTCAAATTCAAAAACAGAACAGAGAGATGCATGCCGCAGGGAAGAACCCCAAAAAAAAACAAACAGCCTACAAGAAGAACTAAGAACCAGGAACCAGAATTACAGCAGAAGCATAAATGTTACCCCATTCTAAGAACAAATTCATAAAGTTCCTCTTGTCGGATTTTCAAGTTCTTAATTTACAAAGCTAATTCAATTTCTATAATAAATCATGCATCTTGTATTATATTTCATATTCAATATGGAACTTGCCAAAAAAAGATTTATTGACCAAAACATTAAAATAAATTATTCCAATATCCTTCAGCCTTTGTCTCCATTCCAGGGCAACTGAATGACACCCGCTGCAACCTACATTCAGACCAAATCATCTTTATGAAACTTATGACCTTGTCCGAATGTGCAAAATGCAAAAGAAAAAAATGTAAATATTTTAGTAGTAATTATAAGTAAATTCAAAACTTCTTTTCATCAAAACTGCACCGATGACCTTTTCTGGCAATAGAGATCCAGAAATTTTTTTAATTCACTGCAAATTAGGATTTCTATGATAAATAATTAAAAGTAAAATAAATCCACATTGAGGTCCCCTCTCTCCTTGTCTGCAGCCCACTGAGTTACAAAAATCTTACTTCCCAAACATCTATAAGCCAAAGAGGAGCACATTTTCCTATTTGATTTGGTCATACGTGCAAATGTAATCCAGGATAAGAAATTATTGGACATAACCTAAAACATACAACTCCCTTGAAGTGCATGAAGTGATTCCAAAACAGGCCTATTTTTTAAAGAGATTCCAACGTAACTGTCAGGCCTATTTTTTTAAGAGAGACCACACCAATTGTGATCAGTTTGAAAGAAGCAGGTCCTTGCTTCTGGTTGTTGCAATGGCTATCAGGAATGTGGTAAGAGCCGAGGCCAGCCAAATGAAACGGAGGCGCTCTACCCGGTTGCACACTGCCTGTAAGGGTAAGGGAGAAGCAGAATAGGGATACCAAGAGTGTGCCATCCAAAGGGAGAACAACAGGCTTCCAAAATAACATCATTGCCCATATACCATTCAAGAAGAATGGGATTTTGCACAACAACATCAAGCCTTTATCCCACTATGTGGGGTCACTGGTCAGCGACAAAAATCGTTGTTTTCTCCATTGTGTCATATTAAGAATCAAATTCTCATTTAAATCTAATAAAAAAATGTCATTTCTAATATTTTCTAACCAAAACCTTTTAGATATACCTTTACCTTTCTTAATATAAGTCAAATCTATGACCCGGAAGGCAATTTTATTTGACAAAGCCATCTAAAACAACTCTCTCTACTCTTACATGTCATTGGAGCTACTCTAACCTTTCTAGTGCATGCTTGTTTTGCGTTCTGTCTCTAAAAGTAAAGTCACTCATCCACCCGAGTATCCTCATCTCTGAGGCACTTTAACTTAAATTTATACTTCTCTTTTAATGGCCAACATTCTGCGCAAGAAAATAAATAAATAAAAAGATCCAATGAACCCACAATAACAACCATTACCACCAAAATTAGAAGTATAAATTTGGAGCATTGCCACCACTATAAAATTTGGAGTAATATAATCAACAAGTTGAGGGATTTTTGGGCTAAGTAGACAAATATTTCCAAAAAAGAGAAAAACTCTTAAAACTTTTTTCCAATGCTTTTCATCTAAGCTAGAATTTAGAACACCATACATTTGCCAATGAATCTTAATTTGTGATGAATATCTAGGTTCTCCATATTAGCAAATGTATGGCCTTTGAGGAATTGTAAACAGCCATCCTCCTCCAAACCCTGTAATCTCAACATTTCCTCCTTTTCCGTCACCTTTGCAGGAGTTGTAGAGATTGCATGACTTCGGCTCCTTCGTAGCTGTTCGACTTCCCTCCTTCGACAACATTCCCCTCCTGTAGGATCGGAAGTTACAACATTTGATCGGAAGCAACAACGAGAGCTCGCTGGCTGTGAAGGTAACTTTCTACTTTTCGTGTGCTTCTTCGGCCAAATCCCACAAATCCGGCGAACCGAGGGATTTAGTAAATCCGGGATTTAAGCTGTAAATCATTAATTCCGGGATTTAACCATCGCTGGTATTTAATGCGAGCACAAAAACCGTTTGGTTAGATTTAGCGCAAATCCGACTTAAATCCCATCCCCTAAGCATCGGCTTCCTTAAAAAGAGAGCAGATGAAGAAAAAACCTAATGGGAAGTACAGCTTAAACACTACTTCATGCGAAGCCGAAGCAGCAACGAAGAAATGCCGCTGAGGAAAAGCAAACCCTAGGCAGCCCTAAGGTTCTAGGAAGAAGATAGGAAAAAACCAAAGAGAAGACAAATTATAGCGTAGTCACTCCTATCAGTTTTTCTTATTTTTGCTTCTCTTTTTTTTCCCAATCTTTACAAGCTACAGCAATAGTAGATCTCGAGGGAAAGAGAATCAGCCGATATGATAAGGAAATTCATGTGTGCCATTCGGAGCTACGTCGGCACTCCGCTCGTAATAATTTCTCCATCCAGAGACCGACAGCTTCCAGAAAAACAATCATTGCACAGACTTCGCGGCAAAGAAGAACATGCAAAGAAAGAAAAAGCCCAACTACATGCAATAGGGCCAGCACCCAAAAAAACCTCCATGATGAAGTAGCTTGAAGATCGTTCTCATAGCAAAAAAAAAACCACCGAAATTAGAGCATCGCCCCCTTCGAAATCAGAAGCAAAATATTCAACAAGCTGACGGAAAGTTGGGCGGAGCACAAAAATATATCAAAAAGGCAGTAAAAAAATACAAATATTTTAATCAGCTCGCTAGAGAAGCTAAAAAAGAAGACTTGATCTTTCAGACACTGAAAGACAATCTTTATGAGCTTCTCCATGGTTGATTAACAACAAACCATTCGGCTTCCACGGCACCGACCAAGCAACCGCAGAACAAGAAAGAGCGTAAGAAAGAAGAACAAGAAAGCGAAAGGACGATGCTGTGCATGCACATGGATATGATCAGTAAAGCGGGTGGGACCGGGGGGTAAAATATCTACAAAGTTGATGGCCAATGAATGTAATACTTATTAGTTTAACTTAATATTTAATATTTTATTTTTCCGATAACTTTTTTAATTTTATTTCATTATTATACTCTTATTATAAAAAATCAATTTTTACAACTAAAATAACTAAATTATTTTTTTCACAATAATTTTACACCTAATTATATGAAAAGTTACAAACATCTCAAACGGACTAAAAAATTTTAGTTCTGATCATTTTCTTGGTATTTTCTAAAGAAACTTTGTAATATAATTTTTTTTAAACCGACTAAAAAATTCTATGTTAGGAATAAAAGTGGTTATAGAATTGGTGAACTAAACATATAAATGAGCTTCAACAATTAAGAATAAACATTGAATATATAATAGATGCCATGGAAGTTTTGCTGTGCCAAGTTATGTAGATAGAGTAACCTCATGGATTTGTCCTTAGAACAAGGGTACATTGTGTCGAGGAACCTCACAGATTTGTCCTTCGAAAGATCATCAACACCAGCATTGAGTACCTGCAAGATCAAGTCAAATGGCAGACCGGCAGGAAATAGGAGCTACAATTGCTGAGAGACATCCACCCCAAGATCCAAGCTGTTGCCTTTGCTTCCAGCCAAGAACCGATCAGAGACAGAAAACCAGCTCTCCAAGAATGGCTATGGCAACTATGAGATGCCATTGATGAGATGACATTTTGGAGAAGGAAGAGGAGCAAGATAAAAAAGAAAAAAAAAATACATATTAAGAAATAGTAAGAAAGTTAAGGGGCTGCTTGGTAGCAAGATTTAGGCTGCATTTGAGGCGGATTTGAACGAAATCCAGTCAAATGGCCTAAAATACAAAACCAACTCTCACGGCAAATGAAAGCCGCCAAAGACGAAAAATTTCGACTTTTCGTGCTAAATCTCGGATTTCCAAAATCCTGTTTTTTTCCCGATTTACGAAATCCGTTGGCTAGAGAGGAAGAGTCTGCTCCCATTCTATAGTCAAACAGTAACACGAGATTTAATAGGATTTATCTTGAATGCTACCAAACAGTTTTCAGGATTTAGGCCCCTCGGGAATTCCAAAATCCAGATTTAGCGGATTTATGAAATCCTACTTAAATCAAATCCTGGCTTCTACCAAACAGCCCCTAAAGGTTATTAAAAAAAAGGGCTCTTAATCTGCCATCAGAAGAAGGCTGTAGAATCATAGAGCAGAGTATCTCGGTTACCAGGAACACTTAAAAGACCACACTCGCATATGTAGAAAAACAAAGCAGAAGAGAGGCCATCAGGCCATCCAGGAGAACCCCAAGGCTCATACGACACATCATTGCCCTCTCAACCAATCCATGAATAAGAAGGCAGCCAACGAACTGAAAAAGAGGCACAAGCAGCGTTAAATTACTTAATGGAAGAGAAGGAAGAAGAAGATAGCAGGCAATGCAATGATTCGAGCTCTTCAAACCCTAATTGTTTCCAAGAGGAGGGATGTTCTGCAACAGCTGAAACTATGGAACCTTTTTAACACAGATTCTTAGGGGAATAGAGGCTTCGCAAGAAGGAAAAGGCTGCAGGAAATTGAGCCATATAGAATTTATCTCACAAAAGGATGAGCTAACTTGCAGAAACCACTGTTCTACCTCAATGGGAAATGTTGATTTCCAACATTTGCATTTGGAAAGATTTCAGGAACATTTCAGGTCTTGCCTTTAGATGAGAAGGTGCTGAAAACCTTAAAAAACACAACAACCTAAAAAAACTGAGAAATGATGTATTTATTTGGCAAGCACAAGCTCAAGCCTTCACCGTAACATCAAGCAAATAAATAAAATTAATAATAATAATAAAGCTTTATTGATTTTTTTTCCTGCTTTTGCTGGTAAGCTTCCCTATCTTCTAATGAATTGCTAACATCAAAGCCCAAAGGACGTCAAATGCAGAAATACATAGTTGTCTACCACTTAATATTCTTGCTTTTTCACAAAGCTCCAAAAGCACATAAAAATTTGCAGTTCACAAGCATCACTAATTGACATTAACCACAATTAAGTGGAGTGTTTGCTACTTGAAAAATAAGAAGCTGAGAAGGGTGCGTTCCATGATAGGGAGGAGAATTAGAACCATACACTTCAAGCATTGAGTCCATCGAAATTAGAGGCAATATATTCAAAAAGTTGAGAAGGGAGGGTTAGGTCGTAGAGCTACGTCCGGACTCCGCACCGAATAATCTCTAGGCTGAGAGGACAAGAAAAAAAATCACTTTTGACCAGCTCACAAAAGAATCTACAGCACAAGACTTGATCTTTCAGATACTCAAAGCTAGTGTTGAGATTAGCACAACAGACCATATTGAACAATATCCTTCTCTGTATGGCTGGCGTTCGGTGGGAATATCGAGCTCGAAATCTGTGTTTGGCAGATGGGTGTTGCCTCTTGTGTTATTATTGTTAGAAAGAAAATCACACAACAAAATAAACAAGAAAGGAAATATCATGTTTCAATTAATTTGTATAGCACAAACTCCACTTAATCGTGGTTAATATCCATTGATGATGCTTGCGGACCACAAATTTTGACGTGCTTTTGGAGCTTTGTGAAAAAACAAGAATATTAAGTGGCAGACAGCTAAGGCTTTCTGCATGTGACGTCCATTAAACTTTAATGTCATCCATTCATTAGAAGATAGGGAAGCTATCCAGCAAAAGCAGAAAAATATTCAATAAAGCTTCAGTTAACCGTATGAATCAACAACAAGGAGGATTTGAGAAGAAAGGCCATCCTTCTAAGCAGAGACAATGAAAGCATAGCAGCAGAAAGGCCATCCTGATTCATTCTCTGCTTATGGTTGTTTCATTGTCTCTTGGCAAATTTAGAAAAGCATAGTAGAAGAAAGGCAATCCTGGAGAACCCCATGGGTCATATGACTCATCATAGCTCTCTCAAAAAATCAATCCATGAAAAAGGAAGCATTCATCGAATTGAAAAAGAGGCACAAGCAGCCAAAAGACATCACAGAAGAACATCAATCGTATGAAGCAGCCACAAGGAGAATGAGCCAAACCCAACCACCAGAGATAAACATAGCGGAAAAACTCACAAACACAGAAGAAGCCATCAACATTTATCAGAAACCACCATTGGAAGCTAATAGCCAATAGAAGCTGTGTTGCCAGAATTGTACATAAGAGGATAAGAAACTCACCACCTCCCCATTCTTGCAGCCATATGTGATGGGGACATCAGATCATCATGGAGAGTTTATCAGAGACGCGGCCGTCGACCTACGGCCACGATCGAGTCTTTATATTTTTGAGTCGATGTATTTTATTTTCATGCATTTTATTATTTGCTTATGTGTATTTTAGTATTTCCCGTCGTACCCCTTTTTATGGGAATTGTCATGTGTAAGCCTAAGGGCAATGGTGTCATTTTATTTGGAGTCTTTTGTATGAGGCTATTTAAGGCCCCTTTGTTTTATTTTGGAGGTTAATGAATGATTGTTGATTAAAATCCCCTTTTGCATGATCATTGAGAGTTTGAGAGTTCTAATGGAGAGAGCTTCCTAGGAGAGGAAGAAGATTGGCGCAATACCCATCAACCTAGATAAGTCGGGTTCGTGGTCTCTTCCTTATCCCGCTTCATTCCCATCCGTTGTTTCTTCTTCTCTCCCTCAATCCCAAAATTCGCCCGCCACCAAGCCCTTTTCATCGAGCCGAAACCCTTTCCCGTACCCCTTGCCGCCGGACCAAACTCATTGCCACCGAGCCTCCATCCCCTTTGCTTACCTTGCCTAGTTGGCGTGATAAAATTCATGGCTGAATTGGGATTCAAATTCAAAGCATTTTGAATTTCGAAATCTTTCCCAAATTAGCGAATTTATTTTAGGAGAGTTTCTTAAGTTAACAATATTTGAATTCAAATTCAAATAAAGTTACTTAAATAATTTCCTAAGTTTAAAAACTATTTCAGGCAAGTTTGTACGTTTGGCAACTAATCCAAATTCCCCTCATGATACAGCACCCGGCCCCCCTTCAATAGCTCACCAATTTGCAATTAATTATTTCCTAATCCTAAGTTAATACTTTTGGAAACAACCTCAATTCCTGTGATCTCCACCTGATCGAATTTTGCCTTCACGCCTAGGCTTTTATTTAATTCCTAATTCTATTCCTAAATCACAGCCTTGATTTAGGAAATAATCCAATTTTCCTATCTACCCAAAATCCCGCCGGCTCACCAATCAGTTTGCCGCCTCTCAAGTTTTACCGCCCCCCCTCTTCTCTACTAGTGGCTCCAACGGATCCTCTACTGCAGAATTTACAACTGGGAATTTATTTTCAGCCTCATCTCCTCCATTGAGGCGTGACTCTTTCCCAACCTTCACTTAATCCTATGCTACCAAAATCTGGAAATTCATCTCAGCTTTCCCTGTAAAAATCTGAACAGTTTTCAGATTTAGATAGGAGGAGGTTTGGGAGCTTACTTCCTCTTCCCTCTCAAAGGAAACTTCTTTCTTTTGATTACTATTCAAGAGGCGCATCAATTGCTAAAGGATCTTGCTTGCCATCACCCATGAATGGCGGATCCCGAGACTGAATACGGAATCACGTGGGACGACGACGGCTACACCGACATCTTCCGTTCTACATTCTTCGACGTGAACCCGGAGATCGATCATACAATCGAAGAATATGTAGATCGTATTTTGTTCCAACTGACGGAAGCCATTGAAGAGCATTTCGAAGGACTTGAGTGGAGGATTTCAAAGTCCTCTTGACGAAAGGTTTCTTTCTCTCTACTTGTCTTCAAATTCTTCTAACTCCAAATTCTCGCTTGGTTAAGATTGTACTCGCTAAAGGCTATTCCAAATGCTCTCGCTAAAGCTTAGCAAATCATAGGAATTGAGTGCGCTTTCTATGCATCCTAGATCTCATTGTTAGATTAGGGATTACGTTGGAAACTACTATTCTATGTTGTTGTTATTTTCTTAATCATTCTTGAATGTTCAAAATTTGGCGCATGTAATTTAGCCTATGCAACATTAACTTCCTCTTTGTTTGACTCGCCGTGGATAATTGCTAGTAATTTTAATCCGAACTTGTTCTAATCAATGAGTTGTGCAAAACCTAAGTGAAACTCATAACATTGCATCTAAGTAGTCCTGCATCAATATGACAACGCATTATGCTTAAAATAGAAGAAGTAAAAGAGATGAGATAGCCATATTTCCTGTCATTCAGTTCCCTCCATATATAATATATAAAAAAACATATGGGAAAGAGAAAATATCCTTCGATTATTTTCAACTAAGCAAGACTTCCAAGAAAGAAAGCGAAAGGACGATGCTGTGCATGCACATGGATAGTAAAATATCTACGAAGTTGATGCCCGATGAATGTAATAGTCTATTTACTATTTTATTTTTCCGATAATTTCTTTAATTTTATTTGAATATTATATTGTTATTATTTAAAAAAAAATTATTACAACAAAATTTTCATTTCTAATAATTTTCTTGGTATTTTCTAAAGAAACTTTGTAATGTAATTTTTTTTAAACGGACTAAAACAATTTTAAGCTGAGGATCAAAGCGGCTGTAGAATTGGGGTACTAAACATATAAATCTTGAATATATGATAGAAGAACCTCATGGATTTGCTTAGAACAAGGGTACATTGTGTCGAGGAACCTCAAAGATTTGTCCTTAGAAAGATCATCAATACCAGCATTGCGCACCTGCAAGATCAAGTCAAATGGCAGACCAGCAGGAAATAAGAGCTACGAAGGCTGAGAGACATCCAAGCCGTTGCCTTTGCTAACAACCAAACACCGATCAGTGACAGAAAACCAGCTCTCCAAGAATGGCTATGGCAAGCTATGAGATGACATTTGGGAGAAGGAAGAGCAAGATAAAAAAGAAAATATATATATATATTAAAAAAATATTAAGAAAGTTAAGGGGCTGTTTGGTAGTAGGATTTAGGCTGCATTTGAGGCAGATTTGAGCGACATCTAGTCAAACGGCCTAAAATGCAAAACCAACTATCAAGGTAAATGAAAGCAACCATAGACGGAAAATCCTGCCTTTTCGTGCTAAATCTCGGATTTCCGAAATTCTATTTTTTGCCTAATTTACGAAATCCGTTGGCTAGAGAGGAAGAGTCCGCTCGTTAAATCCGTTCTATAGTAGGTCTCCTACCTACTATATGATCTTTCCAACCTCTATCCCATCGACTATAGTCCTGCCGACCAAACAAACATATCTATGTAACTCCCACCATGTAATGTGCTCTATATGATGTACCTTTATGACATCAAGCCAAGGCCTTCTCCAAAGGAAGGGAATCATTTGTAATTGACTGCAAATACTAGTATATTCATTCAAACTGAGCAAAGCCCCGTGGTTTTTCCCCTTTTTCAAGGGTTT
>NW_021318835.1:111689-146119 GCF_001605985.2 Dendrobium catenatum | reverse complement strand
CCGGATTTACAAAATCCTTCGGTTCAGCGGATTTACCGCATTTTTGGAGGGAGGGAAAAAGAATCCCGACCGAAAAAGCGCGTGAAAGCGGAGAAATTTTGTTACCTTCAGGAACAACGTCGGAGGAGGAAGCGGGGAAGCTTGGACTCTTTCAGAACTCTACTTCACGAGAAGCAGAACATCAATGAATAAATGCAAAAGAGGAAAAGCAAACCCTAGACAAGCAATGTCAACTGACTACGCCGCGCGAACCAGCGAAGCCGAAGCAGGAACTTTACGCGAACGACAGCTAACGAACTGAAGAGCCGGCCCGCAGGATTAGATTTATTCTTAATTTTTAATTAGTCGTTAATTTAATTAGCTTAATTAAGATAATTTAAAATACAAATATTTAATTAGGTGATTAATAGTGTAAATGTTAGATAAATAATTAGTTAGTAATGGAATATTTAATTGATTTATTAGATAATTATAAGTATATTTAGTAAATAAAGTTTTATTAAAATAATTTTAAAAAATAATGAAATAATTAGTAAAAATAGTAATTAATGATTAATTCTTTTAAATTCTAATTAGATCATTATCATTATAATTAGCATTAAAATACTTATTAAAATAATAGCTAAATAAGTTATTTGTAAAATACTTATTAAAATAATACCTTAATTATAGAATTCATATAATTTATTGGTGTTAATTAAAATTAGAATTACTAAATAAATTACATTTGAAAAAGAAATATTATATGAGTTAAACCATCTTAAATCTTGAATAGAATTATCAAAAAGTCTTATAGGATTTGTCCTTTTAACATATTTTTTATCAAAAAGTTTATAGGATTTAACTATCTCAAAATTTAATTAATTCTAATTTAGAGAATTTACAAAATCCTGCTTAAATTACATCCTACGTGCATCCAAGGGCCCATTTCAGAGGTTTCATAGTTCAATTTATACTTTCTTTTGATCATTATCAACCAATTTAACAGCCTGTCTGGATGCAGGATTTGTGCGAAACTTAGAAAAGATTTAAGCTAAATCCTAACAAACGCCAAAAAACTCAAAGTTATAAATCTTCTTTATCATATATTATTTTTTTTTAGAAAGATTTCTTTATGGGAAGATACAAGGGCAACAAATCCATTGTGAGTTTGGTGGTTGTTATGTTGATATTTTAGAGTTGGGGGTGTCAAACATTACCATTATCCTTCATTTTTTTAGTTTGTAGACATCATTAAGATTTGATTAGAAAATTGGGACGAATTCATTATTAAGTATATAAGAAACTATAACACCTATTCTCTTTCTATAAATTTATTGAGAATCGTCGTATCATCATTGCACTTCATCTTGAGATTTTGGTAGTAATCTAATTCTTACTAACATATCTTCATTGAGTTGAAATATTCAATGATTTAACTTTTGATTAAATATATTTGATAAATTCTCAAATGCATTTTATGGTTATTAGAACATATTAAGTTCATTAATTTTAGGCATCATAGTGTTTTATAACATGATATAATCAGGATATTTACTTCATCGTAAGATGTAAATGTTGACCCTGTTTTTACATAGACTTGGGTCAAAGGGCTGACCTGGTCAAATTGACCAAGTCAGGTCCTAAGACCACCTTCTTTGGGTTCCATGAGTCAAACCAAGCCTCTTGAGCTCAGACTCATGCCCTGGGTCAATATGGTTGACCAGTTCAACTTAGGCTGACCCAATTCAACCCATTGAGCCTAAATTCAATTCAAACACTTCTTTGGCTCAAACCCCCATCTTCCTTGACCTAATTGACTAGGTTGACCAAGTCAAACATTGACTTGGTCAAACCAAGCCCTAGTTAGGTCAATTTGATATATTTAAGTCCATTTAAGCCCTTTTAATGCCTTGGAAGGTTTCCTAATCAACCCTAATGCAAACCACAGCTAAGGGGGCTTTGTTTTACTCCAGCTTAACCCTAGATGTGATCCTAGCCGCTTATCATAAGCTTGGGATTATAAATAGGAAGATTTTAGGGCTGCTTTAAGATTTTTTGCTCATAACTTTCTCCCCAAGTGCTCCCAAGCCAAAATATTTAGTTTGACAGCTCTCTACAATTCCTTCCACATCTTCCAAGTCAAATCCACCGGTCAAGGCTCGTCAGAGGCGAGATCTCTGGCCAACTGAGAGCTTGAATTTTGTAAAGCATCTTGCATTCATTCTATTGCATTTCGAGCCACGATTTCTTCTACAGGAGTTTGGACAGTCTACAAATACAACAAGCCCATATACGATCCAAACGTCCATTAACTAAGTTGAAATCCCTAAACCTAGTTCACAACACTTAGATTTAAATAACTTTGCACGTAATGCATTTTAGATCACATTTTTGGTCACCCATTAATACTCTTCATACCTATTATTTGTGTTTAAAATTTCATCAATTCCTATCATATCATTTGCGAGAACGAAATGAAAATCCCTTTGGGGTTTCAATTTCACCCTACTCTTCTAAAGTTTGTTTAGAATAATTTTCTTCCTAAATTAAAAATCAATTTCTTATAATTTTTTTTAAAAATTAATTTAAAAAACAGAAAAAATTATCACTAATAAAGCTTAAATCTCATAATATTCACCTCCTAAAACTCACATGGGGTTCTAGACCATCAATTTCTAAAATTTTTTGACAGTTTATACATAAATCAGAAAAGTATAATTTACATAAAATATTGAATTTTCATTCACAATCTTATTTGGCGGCGAATATACTGTAAAAAGCTTAACTGTAAAAACTATGCTTACATAATTATCATATTTTATTCTAATGTTCCCAAATATTTATGACTATAGAAGAAAAATCTATAATAATAATAATAATAATAATAATAATAATAATAATAATAATAATAATAATAATAATAATAATAATAATAATAATAATAATAATAATAATAATAATAATAATAATAATAATTTAATATTGAAAAAAAATCATATCAAGCACATCAACATAGGCTTCAAATCAATGCGATTTTATTTCCAGATCTTATTGGAGTTTCATAGATTTTCAGATCTGAAACAATAACGCACGGATTAAAAGTAATGGCACAGAAGGTTCCTACATTCATAAAAAGATGAGCTCATCACTCTTCTTCCTGTCCACCTGCTTGATGTTTTGCCTCAATAGGTTCGTTTCACATCTGGCTGCAACGCACGCTCACGGGATCCGAATGGTTCTCCTGTCCGGACTCCACATGTCTATGTTTCTTCATAGGACATTAGTTAAACTCTTAACTCAATAATTTCCATCTTCTCGCTCGGCAAGGTGTCGATAGTTACAAAGTTTAGTCAAATCTTTTCAAGTGATGTTGGATTAGTGTAGTAAACATCCACCTAATCTTCTGTTTTCACTTTTTATTGTAAAGATTACTTGCTAGCAATTATGAACATTTAGAGAAGGACATGCCAGATCATATGTTTCCTTCTTATTCACCACACAGCCAGCTCAAGCTAACTTTCATTATAAAAAATTGCTCTTCATGAAATATTTTCACCTTAGATGAATGCTAAATTGAGAAAAGCAACAATAACAAAAGATCCCTATAAGATATTTGTGGTTGCAGAACGCACCCATGTGTCCTCCCATGTTTCTATTCAGCTGTTCTTTGTGCTCCATAATCGGCACCGTAGGAGGGGAATCATCAATATTTTAACTTCAACGGCATTGAAGGCACCTCGATCTAATTCAAGATCACAAACCATAATTATCAAATGAAAATAAACATTAACAATAAAATAATCACTGTATACTAATTATTTAAAAAATAAGAAAACCTGACAAATTGTTCTAATCCCAATTACTCTCAAGCTATAGCTTTTGAATTTTACACAATAATGGGAAATTCCCAGACTGGGAAGCATGATTTAAATAAAAATAAGTATGTACAGATAGTTATTACTTATTACAATAAGTATGTGTATACCATGAATTTTACTAAATAACATGTTCTTGAATAATGATTGAAAGCATCTGATAGATAATGACCCGAATCACACAACTAATAAGCTAGCTTATGAGTTGAATTACTATATATGAAAGATTTAAATGACAATATTTGGTTACCTGTATTCATTATTTCCCTTCATCTCTTTCCTGCCTAAGTATTGCATGTTGGCCATTAATCCTCTGCCAACCACAGCTCTGGCTGAAACTTCACATTTTATATAAAGCAAATAAAACAAATGTAAAGTTCAATTCCCACACTTGTAAACCGGCATTAGATTAAGATTGACATAAGGAATGTGAGCTACCTTGTGCCAATCAGAACTGACAAACTTTCGGTAGCGCTCCTACAAGTCTGGATGGCAGTAGAGTATTGACAGAGATTTCGAGGGAGGGAGGTCTGGTAATTCCTGCCATTCCGTTCCTTCATAAATAACTTCTTCATCATAGCTAGGACTAGCATAGGCAATTTTAAAGCAAAAAAATGAATAAACACTAGACATAATAATTTATCTAAATTTACAAATCATTTATAAATCAGATAAATATCAATTATGATATAAAAACAAAGTTATTAATCAAGTTGGACATATGGGGTAGGCAATCATAGGGACTACATGGCTTTTATAGCAACTGGTGAATAAAGCACGTTATGTTGAAACCTACATATAGATACAGAAGTCCAATCAATAGCAAGAAGGTGAACCATGCAACATCCACGGCAACCCATACCAATTTATGAAAAAAAATATAAAAAGGTGTAGCAAATCCTAGTAGATGGCAATTATGAGCTTCTTTCACTTTTTCGATCACTTAGAGGCTTTGCTAATAGGATTTAGGCAGGATTATTGCTAAATCCTGCCAAACGTATTTCAAGGACATGTTAAATCAGGAAGAAATAAAACCTTAATTTTCCTCTTTTTGTCGTAAATCCAGACAAATAAGCAAATTTCCAGGATTTGGGCAGAACCAAGCAAAAGGGAAAAAAGATGATTACCTTCATAGCGAGCGAGCTCCCATCTTGACCTTCAATTCAGGAGAAAAAGCAACAGCAGTAACAAAGAAATGGAGATATTAATAATTAGTAATAAAATATTTAAATAACTAATTAGATAATTAATGATATAATTAAATTAAAATTTCATTAAAATAACACAACTAATTAATAGTACAACTAGAAATTAAATAATTAGTTATGAGTCTTTTTAAATTGTATAAATATTGCAACATAACTACAATGACTCTTTTCACATCAAGTTGTTGGAAACCCGTATCTACATTTTAAGATCAAATTCCTCTGTCATTTCATCTTAATAAACACTTTACACAAGAGTTGTCTTAAGCATACCACCAAGGCCCAACATAGATCGAAGAGAAATGTTGCTGTACATATTAGTGCCGATAAAATGAGTATGACGTTCAATTGATGGCTTCTTCATCCACATCATAACAAACTCCATTCACATCTTTTGCGCAACTCAGGTTGTTTCTTCTGGTATGTGATCTCTGAAAGATAAGGAAATTAACAACTTCAGCTGAAACTTTATCAAGTTTCTTCAGTCTCCTCCAGACTCTTCAAATTGGGATCAATTTGAAAAAAGCATAGGGTGGTAAAATATAAAGGCAAAATGGGCTCAGAAATGATTAGGTTGTTGCAATGGCTATCAGGAATGTGGTAAGAGCCGAGGCCAGCCAAATGAAGCGGAGATGCTCTACCCGGTTGCACACTGCTTGTAAGGGGTAAGGGAGAAGCAGAATAGGGATACCAAGAGTGTGCCATCCAAAGGGAGAGCAAAACAGCTTCCAAAATAACATCATTGCCCATATACCAGCAAAGAAGAACAGGGGATACAATCATTTCCAAAAACAACATCACGCTTTTATCCCACTATGTGAGGTCAACTACATGAATCTTTTTTTCTCCATTTTGTCATATTAAGATTCAAATTCTCATTTAAATATAATAAAAAAATGTCATTTCTAATATTTTTTAACCAAAATTTTTTAAGCATACCTCTACCTTTCTTAATATAAGTCAAATCTAATACATCTACTCTCCTAACCGGGCCATCGGAAGGCCACCATTTTATTTGACAAAACCATCTAAAGCGACTCTCTCTACTCTTATCTATCAATGAAGCTACTCCAACCTTTTCACGTATATGCTTGTTTCACGTTGTCTCTAAGAGTTAAACCACTCATCCGCCTGAGCATCCTCATCTCTGGCAAACTTAAACTTAATTTTATACTTCTCTTTTAATGGTCAACATTCTGCATAATAAAAATAAAAGATCCAATGAAACCACAGTAACAAACATAACCATCAAAATTAGAAGTATAAATTTGGAGCATTGCCACCACTATAAAAAAATTTGGAGTAATATAATCAACAAGTTGGGGATTGTTGGGCTAAGTAGACAAATATTTCCAAAAAGAGAAAAAATATTAAAACCTTTATCCAATGCTTTTCATCTTAAGCTAGAATTTAGAAATCCATACATTTGCCAATGGAACTTAATTTGTGAAGAATATCTAGGTTCTATGTATTAGCAAATGTATGGCCTTTGAGTTGTAAAAAGGCATCCTCCTCCAAGCCCTCTAATCTCAACATTTCATCCTTTTCAATCACCTTTGCAGTCAACATTGCAACTGAGCCAATCAAAGGCATAACCAAAATAATTCACTCATTTGCTTTTATTTTGCTTCTCCTCCTCCCAAATGTCATCCAGGACAAGTAAGAACTTCATGTACATAACCTTAGATTTAAGATTTCCTTGAAGTGCATCAAATGACTCCAAATCAGGAGAAGCTACGTTAGGATTTTTTTGGGGAAATATGGAGCATTGCCCACGCATTAAATGGAGAAAAAAAAAGAAATACAACTTATAACAAAAAAAAAGCATATAAAAAGAGAAAAGAAGAAAGCCCAAAAGGTAATACAAAACAAACTCAAACTCAAATTGCCAAACAAAAAAAGGCAAAGATGAGAAGAGAACCCAAAAACATCAGGATTTATCGAAGCAGCAGCACGAGATAGAGCCAGCAAAAGATCCCAGGTTGCCAAAAGGCCAGCCGAAAGGATAATCGATGGCACGAGGACCTCCATGGGAGCAGCTGAGCGGAGGACCACTGAGAGAAGCCATCTAGAAAAACAGAACAGTGGTGGCCATTAGGCCTTCCAAACAGTAAGATGGCAAGGGAAGGGCCACCTTCATCATAGTCCGGACACCCAAAAACTTCAGAAAAATCCAGAAAATCCACCTTGAATCTGATCAAAAGCTAAGTCCGCAGGCGGCACAGAATAATTTCTCCCAAATCAGGCCTCTTTATTTAAAGAGATTCCAACATACCCACAATGACTCTTTTCACATCAAAGTTAGAAACAGAAACCCACATTTAAAGATCAAATTTGTTTGTCATCACATCTTGCCAAGACCCAACCTAGGTAGAAGAGAATTGTTGCTGTACAAAGTACTGCCATTAATAGATCCAAGAGAAATGTTGGAAATAAAATATCAAAGCAGACAGATGTAGCGGTCGCAGATGCCATGAGCAATCTGCCAAGAGGCGAGGCCAGCTGAAGGAAGTGGTCGATTGCACACTGATGGTAAGGACTGCGCCAAAAAGGGGCACAAAGGGCTGTTTGGTAGCAGGATTTAACTTTGTCCAATCAGTAGGCGTCTAGGGTTTGCCTTTCATCTTCTCTTTTCATTGTCCCTGTTCGGGTTCGTTACTTAGCAGGTGTAGAGATTGCACGAGTCGCTTCTTCAGCTCCTTCGTGGTTGTTCGACTTCGCTCCTTCGGATCTTAAGTTAAGATATTTTGATCAAAAGCAACAACGGGAGCTCACTGGCTGTGAAGGTAACTTTCTAACTTTCGCACGCTTCTTCCGCCAAATACCATAAATCAGCCGAAACGAGGGATTTAGCAAATCCGGCATTTAAGCCGTAAATCCTTAATTCCGGGATTTACCCATCGCCGGGATTTAACGAGCGCACAAAAACCGTTTGGCTGGATTTAGTGTAAATCCGACTTAAATCCCAGACCATAAACGTTGGTATCCTTAGAAAGGAGAGAGCAGATGAAGACAAAACCTAATGGGAAGTAAAGCTTAAACTCTACTTCACGCAAATAAAAAAAAAACACCTAAATCCATAGAGCGACAGCTTCCAAAAAAAAAAAAAAACCCAAAAACCAAGAGAGGGAAAGTGCAAAAAAAAAAAAAAAAAATCATTGAACAGACGTTGCAGCAAAGAAGAACATGCAAAGAAATTAAAAAAAAAAAAAACCAACAACATGCAGCAGGTCCAACACCCAAAAAACCTCCATCATGACGAAGCAGCTTGAAGATCGTTCTCAGAACCAAACAAAAAAAAAAACACCTAAATTAGACCATCACCTCCATCGAAATCAGAAGCAATATATTCAACAAACTGACGGAAAGTTGTGCGCAGCACAAAAATATTACGAAAAGGCTGATTAGAGAAGCTACAAAAAAAGACTTGATCTTTCAGATACTGAAAGCCAATCTTGATGAGCTTCTCCATGGTTGATTCGACCAACAAACCATTCGGCTTCCACGGCACCAAGAGACCGCAGAACTAGACAGAGAGGAAGAAAGACGATGTTTTGTATGCATCTACCAAGTTATGCACGATGAAGTAATATGTATGAGTTTAACTTAATTAGCCTATTTACTATTTTATTTTTCCGATAACTTTTTTAATTATTTTATTATTATATTCTTAATATTTTAAAAAAATTATTATAAAAAAAACACATTTACAAAGATCAAGAAAATGAAAGGTTACACAAAAAAAAAGAAAAACGGAGCTCAAAGCAAATAGAAAGAGACCAATAATCTGCCACCAGAGGAAGTCAGTTAGACCCATAATGCAGGATTTTGAGGCTGTTTGGTAGCAGGATTTTGAGCTAAATGCCACTAAACGCAAAAAAATGAACATCTTAAAGCAAATTAAATCCCCCATTTCTTTTGCAATAAATTCTTGATTAACTAAATCCTATAGTTTGGCAAACTTGCAGGACTATACAGATTTACAGGACATGGTAGAAGAAACCGTTATTACTTCCATTCAACAAGATGCTTGTCCTCGTACTGTTTTTTTTTTTTTACATTTAGACTAATTAAGACAAATTGCACACATACATTTACATGAGTTTCAAACATAAACTCTTAATTCAGAAATTTTTGTATTCAAAAGTTTAAAAAGACGTTCCAATTGAAGCCCTAGTTAAATCCTGCTTGTCGCCAAACAGCCTTCAGGACGAAATTCTGTATGTAAAAAGCAAACAAACAAAAACAAATTTCTCAATGAGGCAGCCACCGATTTAAAAAAGAGAACATTTCCGATGAACATCGTACCGATTAGGAGGATAAGAGAACCATGCTCTGGACGAAGTAGAAACTGCAATTCCGTTCATGCCAAAAAATAATATAAAAATAAATTTTCCTTTAGTTCTTTCCCAAAGTCAACTTATTTGAATCCAACATTTGAGTTGATATTATCATCGAAAAATTATCTAGACCAGGGCACAAATCTCGAGGTAAAATCAAGCCGGAAACTTCAAAAATTAAATCTGGGATCACTAAACTACGATTTCAGTGAACTTACAATCAAACTGAGCGTCTCAGAATACGAATCAACGACACCAAATTCGATTCAATCCGAGCCCAAATGAGTCCAAATCAAGCACCCGAAACACTATTGAAAAGTTCAGACCATAATTTGAGTTACCAAACGGTTTCTAAATATGACGCGGTCACGCGCTTATTTGGCAAGCACAAGCTCAAGCCTTCACCGTAACATCAAGCAAGTAAATAAAAATAATAATAATAATAATAATAATAATAATAATAATAATAAAGTTTTATTGAATATTTTTTTCTGCTTTTGCTGGCAAGATTTCCTATCTTCTAATGAATTGCTAACATCAAAGTCCAAAGGACGTCAAATGCAGAAATACGTAGTTATCTGCCACTTAATATTGTTGCTTTTTCACAAAACTCCAAAAGCACGTAAAAATTTGCAGTTCACAAGCATCATTAATTGACATTAACCACAATTAAGTGGAGTGTTTGCTACTTGAAAACCAAGAAGCTGAGAAGGGTGCGTTCCATCATGAAATCCATGAAGAAAAGACTGTCAAAATTGGCAAACGTGCTCTCAAAATTGATCCCAACTTGAAGAGACTGGAGGAGGCTGTGCAGAAATTTTAGAGAGTTTCAACTAATGTTGCTTCTTTTCTTTATCTTGTTATAATAATAATAACAATATCATTGCTCATTGCTCAGAGAGCATCATATGAAAAAAAAAAAAAAAAAAGCAGCTCACCTCCATCTTCCATCTTTAATTCGCCTAACTGTCCAAAAAAAAAAAAAAACACCAACAGCCATAACCCCAAAATTAGAACCATACACTTCAAGCATCGCGTCCACCGAAATTAGAGGATATATATTCAACAAGTTGGGAAGCGAGGGTTAGGACGTAGAGCTACGTCCGGACCCCGCACCGAATAATTTCTCTACGCTGAGAGGACAAGAAAAAAAATCACTTTTGAGTTTTGACTAGCTCACAAAAGAATCTGCAGCACAAGACTTGATCTTTCAGATACTCAAAGCCAGTGTTGAGATTAGCACAACAGACCATTTTGAACAATATCTGACTGTATGGCTGGCGTTCGGTGGGAATATCGAGCTCGATATCTGTGTTTGGCAGATGGGTGTTGCCCTTGTGTTATTATTGTTAGAAAGAAAATCACACAACAAAATAAACAAGAAAGGAAATATCATGTTTCAATTAATTTGTAGAGTACAAACTCCATTTAATCGTGGTTAATGTCCATTGATGATGCTTGCAGACCGCAAATTTTGACGTGCTTTTGGAGCTTTGTGAAAAAACAAGAATACTAAGTGGCAGACAGCTAAGGCTTTATGCATGTGACGACCTTTAAACTTTAATGTCATCCATTCATTAGAAGACAGAGAAGCTATCCAGCAAAAGCGGAAAAATATTCAATAAAGCTTCAGTTAACCGTATGAATCAACGACAAGGAGTATTTGAGAAGATAGACCATCCTTCTAAGCAGAGACAATGAAAGCATAGCAGCAGAAAGGCCATCCTGATTCACTGTCTCTGCTTATGGTTGTTTCATCGTCTCTGGCATATTTAGAAAAGCATAGCAGAAGAAAGGCAGTCCTGGAGAACCCCTAGGAATATATGACTCATCATAGCCCTCTCAAAAAATCAATCCATGAATAAAGAAGCAGCCATCGAATTGAAAAAGAAGCATGAATCAACCACATGGAGGATGAACCAAACCCAACCACCAGAGATAAACATAACGGAAAAACTCACAAACACAAAAGAAGCCATCAACATTTATCAGAAACCACCATTTGAAACTAATAGCCAATATAAGTTGTGTTGCCAGAATTGTACATAAGAGGATAAGAAACACACAACCTCCCAGATCTTGCAGCCATATGACAACACATCATGCTTAAAATAGAAGAAGTAAAAGGGATGAGATGGCCATATTTCCTGTCATTCAGTTCCCTTCATATATAATATACAAAAAAGCATATAGGGAAGAGAAAAAATATCCTTCGATTATTTTCAACTAAGCTAGACTTCCAAGGTTTGAGTAAAACTGGTTCTCATAATAGGAAAAAACTATTAGCCTGAGTCCTACATTCGAGTAATAGTGAGCATTAAAAAATAATTCCAGGCCCAACATTTGAGTAATAGTGGGTCTCATAAAGTAATTTGTGGATGTCAGGAACCATAAAAATGTTACGCAAGTGGAGAGAAGAAAGGATAGAAAGGTAAGAAGGCAATCCAGGCTCTCAAAAAGTGCTAGTCACAGTCCAAACGAAGAGGGACGGTGTTCTGGCAGTTTTTGGAGCAGAATACTTATTAAGACACTTCTTCAAGTTCTAATTGTTCCAAAGAGTCCAGTAGATGTTTAACACCAGAAGCTGTAGCTGAGGAAATTTTTCCACACGAAGATTTCTAAGGAAAGAGAGGCTTGGGAAGGAAGAAGTGAGAGACTACTTGGATTTGTACCTTAACAAATTCAGCTCACAAAGGGATAAACTAACTTGCAGAAGCCACCACCCTCAATTGGAAATAAAACCAGCGCATCATTCTCCCTGATTTCAAGCATTTGGATTTAGAATTGCATATCCTGACTTAGAGCAAGCCGTCACAGTGGTAAGCCGAAGCGCTCTCTGCCTGGTTACACACTGAAATATGCCATCCAGAGGGAGAACGACAAGCTTCCACTAAAAAAAAAAAGAACATTGCTCAGACAGCAGTAAAGAAGAACAAGGGAGAAGGTCCAATCGCGCATGACAAGGAGATTGAAGCTCGTTCCCAGAGAAAAAATATAATCTCCGAAGACCACAGAGGACTCAAAGGTGAATACATGTTTGCCAATTAGCCACGGACGAGGACTTAGGGGCTGTTTGGATTCAGGATTTAGGCTAGATTTGGGGCAGTTTTGGGCTAAGTCCAGCCAAACGGCCAAAAATGCAAAACTAGATCTCACGGTAAATCTAAGCCGCTGACGGAAAATTCCCTCTTTTCGTGGAAAATCCCGGACTTAACGAAATCCTTCCTTCTGTTCGGCGGATTTAACGCATTTTTGGCGCGAGGGAAAAAGAGTCCCGACCAAAGAAGCGCGTGAAAGGGGAGAAATTTCGTTACCTTCAGGAACAACGTCGGAGGAGTAAGCGGAGAAGCTTGGAATCTTTCAGAACTCTACTTCACGAGAAGCAGAACAGCAATGAATAAATGCAGAAAAGGAAAAGCAAACCCTAGACAAGCAATGGCAACTGACTCGCTCGAAGCCGAAGCGGGAACTTTACGCGAACGACAGCGAACGAACGGAAGAGCCGGCTTGCAGGATTTGATTTATTCTTATTTTTTAATTAGATATTAATTTAAAATATAAATATTTAATTAGGTGATTAATAGTGTAAATGTTAGATAAATAATTAGTTAGTAATGGAATATTTAATTGATTTATTAGATAATTATAAGTATATTTAGTAATTAAAGTTTAATTAAAACAATTTATAAAAATTTAATGAAATAATTAGTAAAAATAGAAACTAAATGATTAATTATTTTAAATTCTAATTAGATTATTATCATTAAAATACTTATTAAAATAAAAAAATAAATAAGCTCTTTGTAAAATACTTACTAAAATAACACTTTAATTATAGTATTTATATAAGTTATTGGTGTTAACAGTGGCAGAGCCAGAAATTTTATTAAGGGGGGCCTAAATTAAACACTATAGAAAAATTATTTATTACCAACACAATTTTCCGGCAGTCAATTTTCCGGCGGTTTTCCGATTGTCAAATTTTCGGTGGTTTATCATCTCATTTTGAATGTTATAATACATTAAAATAGTTTCGGTCGAAAGCGAAAGGGAAACCGAAAGCCATGCTTGAGGTCGCGAGTTATGAGAGAGGAGCAAATGAGAAAACGAAGAAAGCCGTTTGGGTCTAGGGAAAGCAAGCCATTTGGGAGTGGACTCCATTTGATATGATATTGTAGTTAGAGTAAAATTATTTATAAGAAAGTTATAGTGAAAATTAGTAAGAAAATTATTCTGAACAAAGCCTAAAGCATATGCTTGCATTTTAAATCATAGAATTATTAATTTAAAAGTAAATTTAATCATCCTAATTGACTTAGCAATAGAAGAAAAGTAATTCATAAATAAATATCATAACATAAACAACTTGATTTCATTCGGACACGGCTTTTTTACTGGTTGTTAAAATAAATTTTTAGTATAAAAATTCAAATGAAACCTTAATCTTGAAACAATAAATTAGATACCATCACTTTTAAAGATAATTATAGCATAATTTTATGATAATCTATAATTGACAAATGCAAATTTATTTAAAATAAATTAAAATTAGATACCATACCGCCACTTTTACATATTAAAAATAGATTGTCCACTTTGAATTGCAAAGAGTGGCATATCTTTTATTATCATTATTATTATTTTAATGCATTAATTTATTAGCAACCTAAAGAAATATATTCACATAGGGTAGATTTGAGACGGCTTTCTTTCTGCTTCTTAAAACAATTTTTAGTACAAAATTTTTTAATTTTTTACTAGAAAGCTACTTTACGAAGCATGAAGAAAGTCGTCCCAAACGAAGCCTTAGAGTACCATCAATCCGCCTTTTTGTCCGTTTAATGATAATGTCTATATTTTGCAGGAAATCAGGAGACCATGCTTCTTTTTGAAATTGATCATGCATCAGAACCTATGATAATACATTTATTCTACAGTTATCTACTTCTCTTGTGATGTTAACTCCATTGATTGTCAAATCTTGTTTTTTGAGTATGACATATTTATAAATGATAGGGAAAGAACTGGAATCTGAATTGAAAATTTCGAAATGTAATAGATATTACTAGTAATTAGATTAGAGAGAAGAGATGAAATACTATGATAGGAAGGAGAATTTACTGTTATAGTACTGTAGTTAAATAGAAAATATTCTATTTTTACTAATGTGGATCTCCATACATTGTTAGGTAATTTCATCCTCAACCTGAACCAGAGGGGCTTTTCTTCAGTATCTATTGGTAATCTGGCAGACCCTTATGAATTAAATAAATTACATAATTGCTTGGCTGCTCAGCTCTGAAGTTGCCATTTCCCACGTTCATGCAAAAGACAAGCTCATTACTCTTTTTCCTGTCTGATGTTTTCGTCTATTTCATTTCACCTGCTTGATGTTTTGCCTCTGAAGGATTGCTTCACATTTTGTTGTTGTTGTTGTTGTATGCCAGTGATTCAATTATTTCTTCATGTTTATTAAAACAGCTTTCTTAATTTTTATACAACTAAACCGCTTTAAAAAACACTAAAAAAATCATACCAAATGAAGCCTAAGTTTACAAATAAATACATCGCCCAAAGGCATTCAGAGCGTGACGCATTCTCATTCGTCTACGGACAATCCAGTGTCCGCACATAATAATAATGTCCTTGTAATGAAGCTGTAATAACAACACCCTCTTTAAAATGAAAATTTTGAGTTAACTGAAAATGCAGGTGAACTCTCCAAAATATCTCTAAGGAAACAAAAAAATGAATATTATATACCTTCCATGAGTTTCAACCCCCAGAATGTCCACTCACTGTTTTTATATAAGACCTTTCTTCATAGGACATTAATTAAATTCTGTAACTCCATAATTTCCATCTTCTTGTTTCCTCCATGTTTCTGTTCAGTTGTTCTTTGTGCTCCATAATCGACTTCGTAGGAGGGGAATCATCAATATTTTAACTTTTAACGGCATTGAAGGCACCTCGATCTAATTCAAGATCACAAACCATAATTATCAAATGAAAATAAACATTAACAAAAAAATAATCACTGTATAATAATTATTTAAACAAATAAGAAAACCTGACAAATTGCTCTAATCCCACTTACTCAAATGACTGGGAAGTATGATTTAAATGAAAACAAGTAGGTACAAGTAGTTATTACTTATTACAATAAGTATGTATATATAACATGAATTTCACTAAATAACAAGTTCTTGTATAATGATTGAAAGCAATTGATAGATAATGACTCGAATCGCACAACTAATAAGCTAGCTTATGAGTTGAAGTACTATATATGAAAGATTTAAATGATAATTTGTGGTTACCTGGCTGTATCCATTATTTCCCTTCATCTCTTTCCTGCCTAAGTATTGCATGTTGGTCATTAATCCTTTGCCAACCACAGCTCTGGCTGAAACTTCACATTTTATATCAAACAAATAAAACAAAGTTATGAGCTAACTTGGAGAAACCACTGCTGTGTCTCAACTTGAAATGAAACCAACTCATCATTACCCTTAATTATTAGCTTTTGAATGGAGGTGACTGATGGATCCTGAATAATGAGTTCGTAGAGTATAAGCTGGGAATTCTCTGTAGTCCCCAAATCTTTCAGTCCTTCGAGATAGATGAGATCACCACTATTTCGAATTGTCAAGTTTCTTATTGCTGCAAGGCTTGAAATGATGTAACACTTGCTAGTGCCTTGTAGCAAGTTGAAAGTTTTCCACCCAGTGTTATCCATCTCTAATTTCCTGAGCTTAGGAGGCAAAGAGGGCAACTCTTGAAATTTGGGCAGTCCTTCAGGTACAGTTCAATTAAGCAAGGAAACAGACGATCATCTGTTGTAGCTAATGTTGAGTCAAACCAATCCTCCAATGCTTCTAATCTCTCAATGTGTAAAACCTCTAGTGAATCAAAAACTCAATCCAATTCATCCCTCTGAAATTTATTATAAAGCCGTTTAACTTTTGCATGTTTTCAAGGTACAAAGACTTAAGGAAGGGAAGCCACCAAAAGGGTGGAAGAGTTGCGACTCTAAGCAGCAATCCAATTGTATGCGCTCTAGATTGGAGATAAGATGGTCCTCGTTCATCCAAATTGCAGACCTGGCACCCATGTATGCGTTTATCCTTAATTACCTTAGTTTGTTGTGCGGTCGAAGGTTGTCAAGTACCATCTCATCTAAAGTCAGCATTTGATAAGATAGTTTGATATGCCTCTCAACTTATTGATAAGCCGGCTCACCTATTGGTATTGGCTGCTCCACTCTTGTGTACGGTTGTCTCCTAACCGTGAGATCTCTGCCATTTAATCACTACCGTTGGCTTGTAACCAACTCTCTGATATACACTGTAGCACGGCAACTTAAGAAATGCAAGAATGAATTAATACAGCAAATACTCTGCTTCCTTCTTCTTCTTCTCCGATTTGTTTTTCTACTGTTTGCTCTTTGCAGGTGTTAAAATTTCTCATGGTATCAGAGCTGTAGGTTGTTCTTTCGTCTGTTACAATGTCGTCAACCTCCTCACCGACGAACAACTCCGATGCACCACCTGCCTCCGACAATGTTGCAATACCACCTCAACTCAAATTTTTCATGGCCAATGTCAAGACCATGGTGACGGTGCAACTAAACACAGATAATCATTTGATATGGAAATCCCAACTACTGAAGTTGTTTGCAGCAAACAACTACGAAGGATACTTAACTGGAGCTACGGAAAAACCGGCGAAGCAGATTCTTGGAACAGACGGATCTGTCCGTGTTAATCCTCTGTTTACCATCTGGATGCTCATAGATCAGCACTTAGCCTTTGCGATTTACTCCACTGTATCTGCTTCCTTACTGCCGTATATTCTCAACTTGGAGTCTACGCATGAAATCTGGACTACACTTGAGCTTCGACTGAAGTCGACGCACCGTTCCAGATTACTTCAACTAAAGAATGAACTGCATCAACTTCAACTTGGAGATAAAACCATGTTTCAGTATCTCACAGAGATTAAGACTAAGGTTGATGCTATAGCAGCCGCAGGATCCTCTATTGATACAGAAGACATTATTCTGTACACACTCAATGGGTTGCCAGGCACATATCAGTCTTTTAAAGCTGTAATTCGCAATCAACTTCAACCCATCTCTCTCGATGATTTTTATGCGCTGCTTTGCAGTGAGGAACTGCACATTACATCAGATCATAGTCGTGAACAATCTTTAACCCCTGCCACAGATTCCAACTATGCTCTTACTGCAACTAGAGGCACTTCTCGTGGACAAGCGTCATTCTATCGAGGACGTCAAAATTATGGTCGCGGTGATGGACGTGCAGACGGACGTGGAGGTCGTTCTGCTCCAGGTCGTTCTAATTCTACCCGTGGTGGTCGCCGACCTCGAGCAGCAGTTGAGTGTCAAATCTGTGGCAAACCGGGGCACTCAGCCATTCACTGTTGGTATCGAAATGATTCTTCATATAATACTCCTCCGCAAGCCTATGTGGCTACAGACTCACACCAAAATGCTGATTGGTTTTTAGACTCTGGTGCAACTGAACATCTCACAGCTAATCCGACTCAGTTACAAAACATACAACCATACAATGGAAATTCACAGGTTCAAGTCGGTAATGGACAGCAACTGTCCATAGCTCACACAGGGCAAGGTTTGCTTCCTACTCCATCCCGTAAGCTTCAGTTATCAAACATTCTCCATGTTCCTCACTTATCTCATAATTTGCTTTCTATTCATAAACTTACCAATGACAATTCATGTTTTGTTCTACTTGATGCTAATGGTTTTGCCATCAAGGATTCTCGGACCAACAAACTTCTTCTCCACGGACCTCATCATCATGGACTCTACCCAATTAAGATCTCCAATCCTTCATCTTCCGACAACTTCAACACGGCATTGCTTGCTGCATCCACTTCATCTGCTACTTGGCATCAGCTTTTTTTTTTTTTTTTTTTTTTTTTTTTGCGTCTTATTTTTTATATAATGCCTATATAATATATAAAATGATGACATATTAACTTCCTATTAAATTATGAATTAACAAATTGACATATATATGAAGCAAAAAATTGCAAAAGAAATAAAGTGACATGTGATAAATATCCTGAAATAGAATCTAAATTCAAATATTTTAAGAGCAAAATAATATGAAATATAGAAATTACATAAAAGTATCATGTAACATGAAGTTAAACTTCAAATTTCTTCTTTCTCAACTCTCTACACATTTACATTTAATTTCTAATGAAAGCTAAAATAGTTGGCAACAACTTAGGAATCATCTACACTATCATCACTGAGGTGGTCTTTATCTGAGTTGTCGCCATAAAAAATTGGTCTATCTCCTGTCTCATTCTGTCGGTAGAGTCAAATTGCTCCCAATATGCTTCTTTTTAATTTATTTCAATAGTGTTCATCTTTTAGAAATATTTTCATCGACATAAATATGAGATTAATGTGGTGGTGTGCAACTTTTAAGTGATTATCGGTGACAGTTATGATGGTGTTGGCTATAGTGAAGGTCGCGGGCTGGGGATAGAGGCAATCTAGATGAAGTTGTTGCACTATAATATGCATGATGACGTGATTTATGTTAGTTTTAACAAAAATATATACAAATTGGGTGAGGCGTAAGACTCACGCTAGCGAGGTGAGGCGTGTCTCAAGGCGAGCCTCAACCAAGCTGAGGCGCAAGCAGCATAAAAGAGCTAGAGACATAAGCCTCGAGGTGTTTTCCACTAGAATTGCATTGACGCAGGCCTTAAGGCCAGCCTTATATTGCACAATTTTAAACAATGTGTATGATCAACTATCCCGTGGGACAAAAAGGTTTTAGGCCTTTATACTCTACATGAGCTAGCCAATGGGAGAGCAGACAAGATCATACATATGATTAACCATGGAGGATAGTGGCTCTCACTTACACACATCAACGTGTAGTAATATATATAACTCGATAATCATGAGATTTCCTCCATTTAATACATCATCTAAAATGAGATTTATTTGATGTGGGTGTCGGCTTCCCCCGGGCGCAAGTCCCTGTGGCTAATTATATCAAAGGCCTTAACCTATAAAAACTTTCAATTAAGAATTTTTTATTATTCTTTTCATGGTTTGGTGTACAAAGGAGGTTTCTGGTTCTATTCCAAAGAGAATAAGCTCTTGTATTTATTTTTAGTGATCATTAAACCTTTTTAAATATATAAAATTAGATTAGTAATTTGAGTTTAAAAGATCAAAGATTAATTTATTATCTTAAGAGAAATGATATATTTAGAATTTATCATAAGTTAGAAGAGACCCATTGAGGGAAGTACGATCTAGGCTTATAATTTCCTGGAGTGAGCTACCAACTAATATCCCAGGCATAATCAATCATCTTATGTATGCAAGATGGGAGGGCTCTATCCTACGGAGTCAAAGATTTTTGTTCAGAGATTTAAATTTGGAATAAAGAATATGCAAATGAATATATCTACCATCATATATGCCTAAAGTAAATACATAAAATAAAATATTTTATTCATTTACTGGGAAACAAATATAACCCAAGATCTTTAAGAAAGTAAGGTGGCCAAGCTCCACCACAACAAAATTAATTTCCACACCTATAAGATATATTGATTTAAATTCATTTGCTTATAATTTTCTGCCTATAGATTTTCTTATAGAATTCTAAAAGGGAATACCCTCTAAAAGAGAGAGAATTATCTTTTGAAATTCTATATGTGTATATAAACAAATATCTTTAAATTGTTACAGCTCTTGACACCTTACATTTACATTTGACTCTTTGCACATACATTTGCCTCTAAATATATTCTACTCTGAGTGTTCTTTTATAAACATCCTAGGTACATTATACTTTACTCATTTTTTGCATTAAATAAAATAACATGAAGATGCATATGCAATGTATATATGGTATGACATTGAGAGTGCATAAAATAAATAAACAAATATACCAAGGATACACTTTAGGTAAAGATACCTGCATCACACAAAAACACACTACAACCTAGCCTAAAACTAGAGTCAGTGGCCCTAGCAAACAAATTCTAGTGTGTAAAAAATTTCGTGTATTTTTTATGTATCCTAGGAGATTTATTGTTTAAGTTATTTATATTTGGAATTATTTGTTAGTTGTGAGCCAAGTGAGGTGTTTATTTAAAATTAAATTTTGATATGTAAAAAAGTTGTTAATATCTTTTAAATTTATTCATAATTTATTTAGTGTCTTAAGATACAAGCCTTATGAATCCAATATATATATACTCTCCAACAGAAATCAAACATAACATACGAAGGCTTTGAAATTCTTTTTATTATTAATTTTAATGAATATTTATTTAAATTAAACAGTAATCACCTTTGTTAGTAGAAGGCCTATGAGATTTATTTCACCCTCCTTGGGGCTAATTTAATATCCACTGATTACCTTGGTTAATTATATTAGATTTTTTATCAAATCTTAAATTTACTTTAATTCATTTGGAATTTATTTTAAGCTTTATAATCCAATGCAATTGTGCCTACCAAAAGGAGGTGAACAGAATGCATGCATGAAAGCAATTAGTTTATTCAATATTTATTGAAGACACCTGAATCTAATGCATATGTAACTTCCAAATGTAGTTAAATATAATGCATATATAAGGGTCTTTTGTTATTTAGAATTAATTAAGGATCTTTCATATCCAATGCTAATGTGCCCTCAAAAGGAATCAAATATAAAGCATAAAAGGTCCTTTAATTATTTATTTAGTATTTAATTAGTGAATTCATTTAATAAAATCAAGATTAATTATGTTAATTATTAAATCTTTTATTATTTGAGATGATTAAAATTAAATTTAATTAATGTTATTTAGTCACTTAAGTTTAATGGTTTAATTTTATTTTAGAATCTTATTAACCTTTTATTTTGTCTATTTAATTTAAATTAGTTAGAGTTCGTTATTAATTTATTTGATTTAAATCCATTAATAATTTTTATTTATTAGAGTGTGATAAATCAAAGTTTTTTATTATTTAATTGTCTTATTTTATTTTTATTGGCAAAGTTATTTTATTAGGTATATTATGATTCTATCAAAATCAAAATGGAAAATTTTAAGTGTGGGTAATAAATCAAAACTACACGTACCTAAATTTGTCATTAACGAATAAACTCCTACCTGCTACTGGGACAGTGGTTCTAAAAAATTAAATGTAGGATTTCTATAATGACCTAAAGTTTGAGGAATCTTAATCACATGCAAGACTTAAAGGACCTAAGGGGCTCTAAGTTTTAGGATTTACCTCACCAGAGCAAGCAATTGTGCAACCAATTGTAGCACATCCATTTGGAAGAAATGAAGGCAATTGATTGCTCTCTATCTTTGTTATCCAAATCACATCCAATGTACCTCACAAATAAAGCAAAGAGAGAAGTAGGTGTCAGAATTTGATGCATTTTCATTTTTGAATATATATGAATAGAAAATTTATAGAAGAACACTTAAAAAATAATCATGTATTTTAACACAAGATATTAACACATATCCTTTAAAGGCAAGTATATAAAAAATCAAGTGTGACACATTATCTATAATATCTTATTTACAAATAATAGAGTCACAAATATATACAAAATGAAATATGAAACTCTACAAAAAATATTTCATGCTCCATATTAAATTTCACTTGCAAGCGTAAGCAATAAGCTAAATATCATAAAGGAGAGATTGACCAAAGAATAAAAAATTGATGGCAGAAATAACAATGTAAATTAATCACTAATAAACCACAATGCAAAGTAAAAGAATAAATTGGTTAAAATAAATAGGTTTAAACTCACAAATCTTTTTATTTTTTTTAAACTCATAAGTCTTCTTGCGCTTAAACAAAGATATTAGTAATCATCACAATTAAATTTAATGTAATAAGAAGAGAAATATACATGCCCATAAGTCATTAACATTAAACTTGTATAAGATGGCGGAGCAACAAAATTCATCAATCTTAGCCACAATATATTAAACATTGGAGAATTAGTTAAGTTGCAACTATCACAATTTAATATGAAGTATATCCCTTCATTGATCAAATGACAATATTAGCAAAGAAAAAAAAATATTAACATATGCACAACTCTCCCAAAAGAGACAACAATAGCCTTATTCATTTATCACAGAATTTTTAAAGAAATAGTTATGAGAAGGAAAATATACATGATTTATTTGAAGCGATATCAAAGTATGATTGTATATCCATCTTATTAAGCATGAACATACCATCATTTATTAAAGATCATTGCAATCGCCATTTAAATGCGATATATAGAACTTTGTATCCATGAATAAATCTCATAGGCATTTAGACGAACAAAATTTATTCAAGAGATATTCATTTATTTTCATATTCTTAATTTTTATTTGAAAAATATTATGGTCGCTAAAATTAATTGCAAACAATATAAAATGAGCCATGAATCATTTCGAATTATATCGCATTTTATTTATATGAATATTTGATTGTAGATAATACTAATTGAACCACGAAATTGAAGTGCAGTTTCCCAATTATTTAATATATATACGAAGTTTGAATTGTAAATTACATAAACCAAACCATGAGTCAATTCAAAATCTCTCAAGTATTTTATATGTCAAGGTCAGAGTTAAAAAATGTAAACTAAATCTTGAAGTTAATTGCCATTTGAAGAACTTTCATCTCAAAATTTTTTTATATGACGTCTATAAACCAAACTGATATGAATGAAAATAGATAAATGAAGAATGACTCCAACAAACACTTGGCTGTTTTATTACTATTATTATTTTTGAAACTAGAATGCATACATATTTCTCTAAAATTAAGACTAATACAAATGGTTTGAAGTGATAAAATCATTTAATCAAAGAGGAGATAAAGCCTCCTCGCTCCTTTTTTAAAAAAAAATGAAATGTGCAGCCATTTATTCTCTAAGAGAAAGACTAATATAACCAAAACTTTTATTTATTGACATAGAACAACAAATCTGTAGGTACAATTTTAAGGTAAGTACAAAAAGTTTTGGATGACCTTCAATTGAGTTCTATTTGCCTAAGTATCTTCTAGATTTTCCTTATTTGACAGGGTTGTTTGTCCTTCTTTTCATTTCAAGTCTTCTTGCTAAAAGCATCATTGAAACAACTTCACACTTGACACAGATGGTTGTTACATTCTAATTTTTATGATGGCTCTATTAGCTTTATGTGTAATGGTTGGATGATATAAATGTATATAAAATATTTCTCTAATTTATAGGGAGTATTGAGTCTCTTTTTCATTTTTAAATTTAATTCATATAAAATGTGTAAGACTGAGATTTTTTTTTTCTTAAAAAGAAAAAAGAATCTTTTGCAAACCTTTATGAAGATGGTCATCATTAATTAATTTGAACAATGTCATAATAAGGTTTAGGTTTTTTAGGTGTAAATTTAAATTATAATTAACCGATTGTCTCTTTATGTAAATTTGTTTGTAATTAAGTAGCACTTGCCACACAATGGATTAGACTCCTTTTGTTATTCAGTTATTTAATTTGGTTCAAATAATTATTTATTATGATTGTGTTTTAAAAATAATTGCTTTTCTTAGGCTTTTTACATGTACTTTTGTCTTGAGTAGTTTTGTTTGACTCTAAAAAAATAAAATTCTTCTACATATATTTAATAAAATTACTCTAAATAACATAGACTGATAAATGACTAGAAGGATGTAAATGGCCTATGGTCAGTCTATATCTCATTTTCATGTAAATGAGGTAGATGTTGTTGACCTCATTTTTAAGTGAGGTCATTCAAACTATAAATCTGTGAACAAATCCCATTGTTTAGATCTAATGACTAGTCTAGATGCCTTAGATCTTTCCATTGAACCCCAAGCTTCTTTAACAAAATCTATGCATCCCTGAACCAGTTCAAAACCTTGCTTAATTTACATTGTTATTTCTGCCATCAATTTTTTGAGTAATTTATCTACTACTGGTTCAGGGATTTTCCACTTTCACATCTACTACTTGGCCTAGAGGCTGCTCCTGATTGACCATTGCCACTTGGTTTGGATCCAAGCAAGGTCTGTGATAAATCCTAGCCATTGGATGAACTTGGAATGGTTTGAATATAGTATAATACTCAATCCTTTCTTACCAACTTTATTCCTAAACTAGAGTTTCCCTGGGCGATTTCACTTTTATTTTTTCCTCCTAGAAGCTTCTCCCCATTTCCCTTATGTTTTCCAGTCATTTGGAGTTCACAGGTGGTGAGATCCAAAGAGGTCCAAGTGTTCATCCTTCTCAAGTACTCATACTCCAATCTAGCCTTCCTCCAGTTTTCCACTCTTCAACAAATTTGCTGTCGAAGAGACAATGAGCAAAATACGGTCAAGTATATGTCAAAACATTCTTTGGATTGAGGTAAGTCTTGGAATAGTTTTAAAAATAACTTCATATACATATTATGTAAAGCTATCAAACTTCATATAATGGTTTACCAGATCCCTAGGAAGCTTTGTAGAATGTTTTATTGCTCGGCCTGTATTTTATAATGAGTTTAGTGGGCTTTCTAAAATTAAGGTGTTTTGGACTCTTTATCGGGGAAGATGAGATCAGTAATATCCAGCCCACGTGTATTCATGCAGATGGTTCATATTTCATTGTATTGCAAGTTATTTTTGATCCCCTCTAAAATGACAAAATGGTAGGCTTGATCTCAACTGCCTGATAGATACTGCATGACAATGGACGGTCGAAAGCCTTGCTCACTTGTTTAAGTGGATGATTGGCACCATCTATGCGGTCTAATCACATGATGTCGTGTGTAAAGCATTTCCCCCAAATATTCCCAAAAAAAAAAGCATTTCCCCATCGGGGCTGTCACCACCAAACCCTTTTAAATTAATTATAAAATAATTTAAAATGGCCAAAACTTTAAAAAATTATAGAAAAGTAACCACTAAACAATTTTGCACAAATAAGGGTTCTATGGATTCAGGATAAATTTTTTTGTTTAAAAAAAAAATTATTGAGTATTCAAAGAGTAATTTTTATTGGATCTCCACTAATTTTTATTAATTGCTCTCTAAATACACACTTAATTAACTTTAAATTTTGCTGAGTGACTCTATGGGATGTCAGTGCAATAATTTTCTCAGCTATGTTTCAAGTCTCCATAATCCTAACTTGTATTTTCAAATATATGATTACAATTTATAACACATTAGGGTTTATGATTGGTGTGTATTGTTCACTTTCATGAAAGGGTTAGAAATATTTGACTGCAAGCCCAAAGTTACAATAGAGAGACCTAGGTAAATCAACTTAGGATTGTGTCTAGCCAACTTTGAAAATTTCTAGTAAATTCATTGTAAATCTAATAATGATGAAACTCAAACCTATTTTGCTTAGTGATATCATAAACCTTGGAAATTAATTTGACATTAATTAGAAATCATTAAGTCAGTTAAATTATAACCTTAAAATCAACCCCTATTTAGGGGAAAAAATTTCTAAAATTAATAATAAATCACAAAAAAGCCTAGAAAAAATTACCTTAGATCATCAATCAACCCTAAGTTTAAGGAAAAATAAAAGCCCTCTCCAATTTCATTTAAAATAAAACTTTAATCCAATTGACCTCAACATTTCAGTGATTAAAAATTCAAATTTAAATAAAAAAATATTGGAAAATTAAATAAAATTTAATCATTTGAATTAATTCTAATTAGATAATTACTCTAATTAAATTTAATCTAATTAAATTAAATAATTTCAACTAAATTAAAAATGACCAAATCATTAAGAAATATTTAATTAAAATTGATGCCCTTTATGTGTATGCTTAATTCCTGATAGAGGGCATAAATACATCAAAATTGATAGGCCTAAGATATTTTGGTTGGATGCTTTAAAGCAATTTGTATCTTTTAATTAACATATTCTTCAAAATGATAATAAATAAATTATTAAATAAAACATTTAATAAAACTCAGAGAATTATATGCAATCATTTTACCCTATATGGTGGAATTAATGCTTTATAATTATAATCTTTAGGATTTGATGATTATCAATCCCATAATTCACTTGGTGTTATTAAAAAATATTGATTTTTTATACTTAAAATTAAATAATTAAAAAAAAGCATTTTTAATAAAATAATAAAATATCAAAACTTAAATTCAAACTAAATATCTCTTTGTCCTATAATAACCATATAAACTTAAATTTAAAAACTTAAACATAAGATCTTCTAAGACATAAGAAAGTCCATAGCTTTTGCACACACTTTAGATGGTTTGCTAGAACAACAAACTATAGCCAAGCATTGGCTGATGGTTTGTTCTAAGCAGTGGAAATTAAAATGACACAAAGATTTATAGTGGTTCGGTCAAACACGATCTACATCCACTCCCTAAAAACTCCCTCTTCAAGTATTGCACTATACCAACAGTGACTCTCCTTTTGCCCCCATAACTAGGAAGAGAAGCCTTTACAAAACTCTCTTCCACCAATCCCCGGTGCGATAGAGAACTGTTGTCCTTTTACACCCTCCAAGTGTAGGTAGAGAATTTTCATCCTTTCACACCCTCCAAGTGTAGGCAGATTACCTTCATCTTTTCACACCCTCAAAGTGTTGGTAGAGAGCCGTCATCCTTTCTAACCCTCTAAGTGTCGGTAGAGAACTATCATCCTTTCACACCTTTTATATTTTTGTAGAGAACCGTCGGCTATTCACACTTTTCAAGTGATAGTAGAGAACAAGATCTTCTAATGAGCAATCTAGAAAGACAAGAGGAATAGTGATAACTATAATTATAAGGAGATCCTTACCTTTGAGTAATCTTGTGAACCTTTCACACTCCACTTGCAAGAAATCTCTCTCAAATACTCTCTCACTCTCTCCTTCAATTGCCCTTGAAAATTCCCATAGACAAAGATTTTGAAGTCAGACTTTAATGGATCTTTTATACAAAAAACATGAAAAACTATCCAGAAAACTGAATTATTTTATTTTGATCATACACATTCGTACTGTACGATCATATGCTCGTACGTACGAATAGTTCAGGCACTATTATGTACAAACATGTTGTGAATCAGTACGAAATCATTTTATATACGAACATCGTCCGGTACGAACTAAGTTCATCCAGGACGAACAATTAGAAAATTTTAAATTTTGTCTATATGAAATATTGGAACAAAAAGTGTGAGAATAAACCAGAGACATTCATCCTGGTACGAAATGGGGATCGTTCTATATGATCCAGACTTAGAAAAAATGTTTTATGCGAGATACAAAAAATAAAGGTGTTCGTCCCTGCACGAAAATTAAGATCATCCCATACGATCTTAGTGTGAAAATAAAATAGAGGTGTTCGTCCCTGTACGAATAAAAATATGATCCCGTACGATCTTCATGCGAGGGTAAAATAGTGGCGTTCATCCCTGTATGAACAAAAATATCATCTTGTACATTCTTCGTGCGAGGATAGAACAGAGGCCTTCATTCCTGTATGAAAATTAAGATCATCCCGTATGATCCATACTTTGAAAAACTTTTCTTCTCTCTATTCATTTAATTACTTGATGGAGAAATAATTGATCAGATCGTCCCGTATGAAGTGATATCATATAGTACAAGTCAGTTTAAAAAATATAAATTTTAAACTCTCCCTCGGTGTGTGTGCTTAGTTCCTCAATTATAATCACACTCTCTCAGACTCAATAAAATAAAAATATAGACTTCAATTACAATAATCTAAAATGATATTGATTTGAAGTCTTTAACAATTCAGAGTATGATTTCCTTGAAATATTAGTACACACAAGAGCAAAATAATTGTTCCAAAATATGTTAGAAGAAATAATAATCAAAACATTAGTATTTAAAATCGTAAAAAATATACATGTTGCAAGAATATCAAAAATGCAAAACTAAGAAGTAACTATCTCAATAATCTCTCACTTTTTGATGATGGCAAAATAATTATTATTTGAATAAAATTATAAAATCTAAATTTCTCCTTAACTCCTCATAAATAAATAAGCATGTGAATATAGGGAATTTCAATTAAGAACAAATATATAATTTTTTTTTTTTTTATAAAACCACAAAACACTCCAAAACAGTCACAAAAATATAAAAACACTAAAAATAAAACAACTCTAACAAACACTAAAAATTAAATGCAAACAAACATATAAACTAAAAATCAAACTAAAAACAAATAAACAAACAAACAATATTTCCCCCCCTTTTTGATAATAATAAAAAGAAGGAAAAAAGAAAAATAAAAGAAATGTAATAAGTCATATGAGAAACCTTTGATAATTGATCTTAAAAGTGATTGAATTATAAATACAATGATAAGATTAATGTTCATTTGAGAAAAATAAAGATTTATAATATTAAAATTAAAATATAATATAGACAAAATAAATATATTAAAGTTATGAAATAATCTAGACAATTTAGATAAGGAAAACTATTATAATAGTGACGAAATGAAGATTAATTAAAGTCAAATTCCAATAAAAAATATAATTAAATATTAGATTGATTTGAAATTGAAGATTAAAGGATAAAGGAAAGAACGTAATCAATACACTTGTTTGGTGACATTGCACATCTTTTCAAATATTTATGGCACACTTTGTGCATCTTTTCGTATTTGTTCTAATTTTGTGCCTCTTTTCAATTTGTAAATCATTGCACATTCTTTTGATTTTTGTATATTTATATATTTCTCCATTTTTTAATTGATCTTTCTAAAATAAATAATCTAAAAGCTCAAACTTCTTTAAGTACAAAGATAATTATATTGAAAAGAGAAATAAAAAATAATAAGACATCAAAATAATAATAATAAAATTAAAATTATGTATGCCTATAAAGAATATGAGATTGATATCTTTAAATTGATCGAGTTATAAATTAACTTAAATTATTTTTTAAAAAAATTAGATTTCATAATTAAATTAATTTTGTAATATAGGTTTAATTTATAAGACTTTTTAGATATGATTTTCATCATGTGGGTTTAATGTATCCAATCTTTTTATGATATTAATAAAAAACGTGTCATGTTTTGTTTAGTTACTTTTGTTCATTATTTGAAATGTGAGTTTACTTATATGAAAATCATATCTAAAAAGTGTTATAAATTAAACCTGCATTACAAAATTAATTTAATTATTAAATCTAATTTTTTTAAAAATAATTTAAGTTAACTTATAACTTGATTAAGTTAAGGATATCAATCTCATGTTCTTTTTAGGCAAACATTTGAATATCATTATTATAATTTTGATGTCTTATTATTTTTTATTTTTTTTCAATATAATTATTTTTATAATTAGAGAAATTTGATTTTTTTAATTATGGTATTTCAAATATAAAAAATGGTATATAAAAAAGAAATGTACAATGTGTACAAAAATAGAAAAAATGTACAATGGTTCACAGAATTAAAAGAGGTATAAAATTAGCACAAATAGAAAAAGATGCATATAGTGTCCCACAAATGTTTGAAAAGATACGTAATGTCATCAATTGAATATGTTCTTTTCTCTATCATTTAATCTTTAATTCAAATCAATCTAATTTTTATTTATATTTTATATTGAAAATTTAAATTAATTAATCTTTATTTTGTCACTTTTGTAATAATCTTCCTTATCTAATTGTCTAGAATGCTTCATGACCTTGATACTTTTTTTAATCTAAGTTGTTCTTTAATTTAAAATTTTTGAATCTTTTTTTTTTCATCTTTTGTTAATTAACTTTGTTATTGCAACTATATTTCAGTCTCTTTCACGGCCAATTATTATGATTTCTCATTTGACATCTTTCATTTCAACTTTATTTTTCCTTTTTTGTTGTTGTCAAAAGAGGGAGTAATATTATTTTTGTGTTTTCATTATTTTTGTGTTTTTGTGTTTTCATGTGTTTGTGTTTTTGTATTTTCTATTTGTGTGTGTGTGTGTGTGTGTGTGTGTGTGTGTGTATTATATATTTGGTGTGCTCTTCATGGAATTTCCCTATACTCATATGTTTATTCTTTTAGGGTGAGCTAAGGAGAAATTTAGGGTATACATATTAACTCAAATAATAATTATTTTTCCATCATAAAAAAAGGGGAGATTGTTGCAACATAGTTTTTTTATTATTAATTTTCTTACAATATGTATGTTTTTGATGATTCCAAATATTATTATTTTAATTACAATTTCTCCTAACATATTTTAGATGTATTATTTTGTTGTTTATACATTTCAGAGAAATCATATTCCAGATTAATGAAGGCTTCAAATCAAAATAGATTACCATTCATTATAAATAAAGTTTATATTTTTCATTTAATTGAGCCTGAGAGAGTGTGATTGTAATTGAGTAACTGTACACACACACATTGGGGGAGCATTTAAAATTTGTAATTTTTTAAATTGATTGTACTCTATAAAGTCATTTCATACGGGATGATGTGTTCAGTTAATTTTCACTACGAGCAGTCAAATGAACATAAAGAAGAAAATTTTTCTAAGTATGAATCATACTGTACGATATCATATTTGCACGTATGCCTTCCAGAGAACGAATTGGATAGGTCCTTTTCATCCAAACAAATTCAAAGTTTTTTTGAATTGATCGTACCATATGATGTCGTCATCATATGTACACCTTATAAAGTTTGAATTGAATGGGTCCCTTTTCATCCCAATAAACATAAAACTTTTCTGAACTAATCGTACCGTATGATGTCATCATCATACGTACGTCATCTAGAGTATGAGTTTGAAGGGTCCCTTTTTGTCCTAATAAACTTGAAAGTTTTCAAAACTGATCATACTGTATGATATCCCAAACGTATAGATGTCATCCAGAGTATGAAAATGTGGGGGGTCCCTTTTCATCCTAATTAAGATGAAAAATTTTCTAACTGTTCATACTATACAAACTTGGTTCATACTGGACAATCATCATATATAAAATCATCTCGTACAGATTCATAAAAGGTTCTTACGTACGTAATAGTTTTTGAACTGTTCTTACATACGAACATACGATCGTACTGTACGATCATACGCTCAAAATGGAAAATTTTAGTTTTTTGGACAGTTTTTTATGTCTTTCATATAAAAAGACCTTTAAAACTGACGTGAAAAGAGTTATTCTTTGTATTTTTTGAAGAGCAAGTGAAAGAGTGAGTGTGGGAGAGTGTTTGAGAGAGATTTCTTACAAGTGGAGTGTGAAGGGTTCACAAGATTACTCAAAGGTATGGATATCTTTATATTTTTAGTTATCACTCTTCATTTCTTATTTTTAGTTTCTCATGAGAAGATATTTGAAGAAGATCTAGTACTCTACTGACACTTGGAGGGTGTGAAAGGATGATAGTACTCTATCAAAACTTGGAGGGTGTGAAAGGATGATGGTACTCTACCAACACTTGGAGAGTGTGAACATATGACGGTTCTCTTATGACTCTTTGAGGGTTTGAAATGATGTCGATCAATTCTCTGTCACATCGGGGATTGGTGGAAGAGAGGTTTTGTAAGGGATTCTCCGTCTTGCTGTGGGGGAAAAAGGAGAGTCATTTTGGTAATAGTGCAATACCTGAAGAGGGAGTCTTCAGAGAGTGGATGTAGGTCGTGTTTGACCAAACCACTATAAATCTTTGTGTCTTTTTAATTTCTGCATTTTTATTTTATACAATTTTGTTATTGTGATTAAAAAACTCATTTCAAAAGATAATCAATTTTTGGAAATTTATTAAAATGTTTTTCTATTAAAAAATTCAAGAGAGTTTATAATTACCAATTCACCCACCTCTTGGTTAGCCGTGGGGCAATTGCTTAAGTTTAACTATCTATACAGAATCAATAATACTATGCTTGATGTAGCTAAACTGTTGAATTAATAAAATTTTCGCAAGTTTTGAATCAACTAGAATTATTCTCTTTTAAGTCTTAAATCTCAAAATCAGTTTTCTTTTCCTTAAGGTTAGGCTTTCCCTTTCCTTGGGGCTTGAATCTACTATTGATGGAGCACACCCCTTAAGGCGCCATCATAGTATCAAATTTAATATATTTATTAGGTGTAAGTCCTCTATCAATATCCTTCAAAACTTGAGGTTAGGTGATGCCTTCCTTGAAATTCAACTTTAATTTATCTATTAAATGTAACTCCTCTATCGACATCCTATAGAACTGAGGTTTGGGGATACCTTCTTAGAATTCAACTTTAATTTATCTATTATGTGTAAGTTCTCTATCACCATCTTATAGACCCAAGGTTAGGTGATACTTTTCTTAAAATTTAACATTAATATATCTATTAGGTGTAAGTCCTTTATCGACAACTTATAGACATGAGATTAGGTTATGCCTTCCTTGGAATTCAACTTTAATCTATCTATTTGGTGTATGTCCTCTATTATCATGCTATAGACTTAGGGTTTGGTGATGCCTTCCTTAGAATTCAACTTTAATCTATCGATTAGGAATAAGTTCTCTATCTTCATCCTATAGACCTATGGTTAGGTGATGTCATTCCTTAGATTTTAATCCAAAATTTGTCAATAAGGAAAAAGTTCTTTATCTTCATCAAGTAGTCCTAGGGTTAGGTAATGTCTTTCCATAAACTTTAATCTAGAATCTATCTATTAGGAATAAGCTTCCTATCAATTCCTTTAGATATGAGGTTAGGTATTACTTTCCCTCAAAATTAAAACTCAAGATTTGATCACTTTCCTTTCAGTCAATACATACATCAATAGTAGAATTTTGTTCTACCACACATATTGGGGGTCCTTTTATTGACCTCATTTTCATGAGGTCATTAGGACCTACCTACATTTCTCCATGGTAACTTGATGATCGATAAGTGTTAACTTGTCAACCATCTAAGTCCCAGTTAAATGTCAATCCAACTCCTAATAAAAAAAAAAATCAACTCCAGCCTTTAGTTCCAGATAATAATCCAGCCTTCAGTCAAGCTTCAATACTATCTAATCAATATCAATAATTTATTTGATTATGAATGATATAGGTAATTCAATCTCAATCCATTAAATATAAAACTCCAATTCAAATCTGTTAAGATAGTTGCTATTTGCATGCATTACATATTTTTGCCAACTTATTAAGTTTGATGATTGTCAAACATTAATTATTCAATGTGTATTATGCTCCTAACAATTTTGGAAGAGATTGTATTTGCTCTGTTGTGTACTAACATTTGCAGGGAAAAAAGAACTCCAGACTAACGAGACTAATTAAAATCAGCAATGAGATTACCTTGAATTTTTGGAAGCTTGCAACTTTGCTTAGAAATCAAATTGAAAGGGTGATGATTTTGTAACTTGAAGTGAATAAAAACATTGCACACACAAATAAGGAGATCATATTAAATTTGTATTATCTACAGGACGATTCTTCGTTCGTAACTGTGACGATCAGACAGTTACTTCCCTATAGAGCCATTGGAACGAATAGGAACTTGCTCGCAAAAATTTCTAATCTATTCGTCCAGGACGAAATAAATTTTCGTACAGTAGATGGCTCTCTGGAAAATTTTCGTCAGACGAAATTAATTATCTACTGTACGATTGGTCCTGGAAAAAATTTTCTCCAGACGAAAATTAATTATCGTACAGTACGATGGCTCTCTGGAAAAATTTTTGTCCCAGAACGGAAAATTAATTATTGACAGTACGATGGCTCTTCTGGAAAAGTTTCGTCCAAGAGAATAATATACGTACAGGACGATCTGTCTCTTAAAAAATTTGTCTAAGACGAATCAATTTTTCCGTCCAAAACGATTAACCGACTTAGACAGTTTTCAGCAGTTCTAAGATTCGACCTTTGTAATAACGCTTCATACTGGACGAACCTAGTTCGTACAGGATATCATCTGTATGAAGAATTTCGTACACATATTCAATGAGGGTCGTTTCAGATCGTTTAAGTAAAATCGTTCCAGGAGAT
>NW_021318835.1:82968-111589 GCF_001605985.2 Dendrobium catenatum | reverse complement strand
AAATAGTTTAAGCACTTAGCATTCAGTTGGGCTAACTCTCTATCCTCATTGCTCCATTCATTAAAACGTACAGGAGTTTTCAAACCATTAACAATTTTAAACGGTGCAACATATCCATCATTTACAAACATCCACATGCGGTAATCTATAGATTGAAAAAATGTAGATATTCTAATTTTCCAGAAATCAAACGAAATGTTATCAAAAAGTGGTGGACGAGTTATTGAATAACCCTTCGCAGTGTTACGATTACCAAAATTCGACATGATCATTTTTTCAAGGTTTTATAAAATACTATTTTTGAAAAACAAGCTCTGATACCAATTGAAATTACTAAACGCAAGAGGGGGGGGGGTGAATTGTAAAAAAAACTTTTTCTCAATAAATAGTAACCCTAAACAGGAGTTCTAATTTTTTGTTATTTTTAAAATTTGACAACAAAAACTTAAACAAATTTTCTTTCACAAATTTCATCACGCAATAATTAAAAAAGTGCAAGTAAAAGTAAATGAAGATAAGGAAAAAACACACCAAGAGTTTTATAGTGGTTCGGTCAAAATATGACCTACGTCCACTCCCCGGAGTCCTCCGCTCTGGGATTTTCACTACCAAATATAGTTCTCCTTTTGCCCCCTCGGCAAGGCGGAGAAGCCTTTACAAAACTCCCTTTCACCAACCCGGCGTGGCGAAGTGCCAAACTCTATTTTCTCCCTCCTAGCGACGGTAGAGAACCTTCTCATTTTTCTCCCTCCTGGAGAAGGCAGAGAACCTCAAGGTCACGGATGTAGACGAGCCTTTCCCTTGGAGATTCTCCCTCAAATTCTTCTAGGGCCACAGAAGGAGCAAGATGCAGCAAGTTTGGAGCAACCGTGTGATCTCCCTCACACCTCTTCTCCCACACAACGCTCACCTTATCCTTCCTCTCTCAACCCTAAAGAACTTCTCTAGATCTTTCTCCCTTGGAATCCCTATCTAACCACGTTCTCCCTCTCTGTAATTCTTACTGAAAAAAGGATGAGATTAACCCATAAAACCGGCTCCAAAATCCCTCTGATTTCAAAAGTAGCCGTTATTGTTCGTACAGTACGATTAACCATCGTACCGTACGATCTTCATAAACAGACTTCGTCCTGGTACGAAGATGTACAAACAGTTCAAAACAATTCATACTGTACGATATAATATCGTACGATACGATCCACAAAATACTATTCGCACAGGACGATGGTCTGGATGACCAGATATCATCTCTGTTCATTGTATGGTACGATTACTAACGTACAGTACGATGAGACAAAAACCAAGAGATCATCCAGGATGATATCCGGGATGATCAAACTTCATCTCTGTTCATCATATGGTACGATCTTGTTCGTACAGTACGATGTTCAAAATATAATTAGGCCTGGATTACATGCACTAATCATGGGTTAATTTAAGTAAGTATTTAAAATAAATCGTACAGTACGAAAAGGTTCGTACAGTACGAACGACGCAAAATCACTTACTTAAACTAAACTACGGCTAGGGTTTTGGATCTGAACATATCGTATAGTACGAATAGATTCGTACAGTACGATCTATTCACAAAATCGTCCACAAAGCTTGTATCGTACGGTACGAATTAAAATCGTATAGTACGATCTCCAGAGAAGAAATTATATTACATTTTGCATTTAAAAACAAACTCTCCCCCTGTGTGTGTGCATGGTTTCTCTTACTCTTATGCATTTTGTGGCCAGACTCAAGAAAATTAAAATATAATAAATAGAAAAATACAATATCTGACTCATACTCCTAATCTACCCGTTCTTGAGTCTTCCTTTCATTCTGAGTCACTTGTGATCTTCCTGAAATATTAGTACTCAAGGACAATAGCAAATAAAATAATATTCAACGAAAAGTTGTTTCAAAATAATCATTATTTGGCATCATCAAAATCTCAAGCTCGGGGTCATGGGTTGCAACATAGATCAACCATAAACCCAATCTACACTCATTGATGCATTAAATTTAGCCTGAACTTCTTCAAACTTCTTCAAGTACCAACCCTTGAGGTTTAAACCTAATTAGACACTTTGTCTTAGTTAATAATTTACTTGGATAACTAGACCCTGGTTTTGTAAAAATTTACCTATCGGGACTAAATCACTTTAAGCTCTAAATCAAGTCTTTTGAACCCTCAATCCCACTCTAATATATAGTTTAAGTGTATTAAAACTCTACCTAAGTCAAACTTTGATGAAATTTACCAAGTCAATTCCTTGGACATAGTGAAACCCTTATGCTTTTGGGCAAATCATCATACACATTCATTCAAATTTTCTCAGCTATTCAATCCCACTTTAATGCATGATTCAATTGTCCTAGAGCATGTCAAGTTGAAGTGGAATTGAGAAAGTTTAGGTTTGACCAAGTAAACTTATTATGACTTGGTCAAACATCACCACATATTCATTAATCCATTCATATACTCAATCCACCCACATAAACTACATGAAGTTCACCTAGCCAGCACTTTGCTACAACTTAAAATCCACATTATCCTTAGTTGACTGTTTGACCAATTAAAAGATCAAACAAATGGCTAAGTTAGCTCATTTGGTCCAAATTCCTCAAGTCATTAAATCCCTTTCAAACCTTCTAAGTTGTCTTTTCTAAATCAAGTCCAAAGCTTCCTTAAAAGCCCTCAAACAAAGCTTAGAGCCTTATTTTACCTTGAAAGGAAAATATGGTCCCCCTTTACAACTCAACTGCCAATAACAAACTAGCCTAACCCAAGCTTTTCTTTGCCCGTCCAATGACAATTACATGGGACACTTATCCCACTTCAAAGTAAGGGACATGATTAATCAGGACCATAAAAATCAAACCTTATGGCTTAACACAATGAAAAGAGCTCATTTTATACATTACATTCCTTCTCATTTTCCTTAGTTCTTCAAGCTTCCAACTCTTTTTATTTCAACTCTCTTAAACCCCTCTCTACATTCCCCAAGGAAAACCCACTAGTCAAACTCGTCAGTTATGAGTTTTCGGTATGAAGAGCCACCAACTCCATCTAAGGTATGAAGCTCAAGATCTAGAGCTTTTTAGACCACAATTTCTTCTAAAGATTAAGCGAGGATAGTTCACAAGCTCAACTAACCAAAAAGATCCAAAATCTAACCATTAAATCTTGATAAAATTAAAACCCTAGCCCAAATCACATTGGTATAAATAGCTTTACACAAAGTGCTTTTTAAACCAAATAAATAGTACCCCACTGATGCTCTTCATATCTAAATGTCATATTTAAAATTTTATTAAAAATGGTTGAGTGGTTATGGAGAACAAGACATTTTTAATACTGTTAGGGTTATCCGTGTACAAAATCTAGACCATTGATCTCGAGATTAATGTTCCAAATCTTATCTTTTTGAGTTACTTTTAAACTACACAGGTGAACTAGTCATTTAGATTTTTGTCTAGCATAATCTACACTGTTCAACCAAACTGTGGATGATCCAATTGGTCCAAGTCATTGCTGAGTTGGATAAGTGACCACATCGAGGATTCATCGCGTCATCCATTTAATGGCCAATGATTTCTTCCATGCAATTGTTGGCCATCATTACGCCAAGGGGCAATGATTGGCCCATGGTTTGATTCAACCAATTGGAAGCTATCGCGTAGCTTTCCATAGCCAACACCACCATTTTTCTATTAATTTTAATTATTTTAATTAATTTAAAGCATTTTAATTAATAAAACTTCAATTAATCATATTAATTTGAATTTTATTCCAAAAATTACAATTAAATACTAAATTTTCTCAAAATTACATACTCTTTAATTTGAAATTAAAATTGAATAAAAATGTGTTATGAATGTTGAGTATTTCTAATTAGTTGATATTGGAGATTTAATTAATATTTATTCATTGAAATTCCACATGTTTTGAAATTTGACAGTCTAATTTTGCATGTTATTTTCTGATTATAATAAATTTTCCAAGAATATTAAACATATAATTTAAAGTTAATTAAAATTTACTTTTCTTTAAGCATTGCTTATATATAATTTAGTTTATTTTAATGGGATTTTAACTTTGGCATCTTACCTTTCAATAATTTCTTGATTAAAATTTCAAACCAGAGTTTAGTAATATATGAGTAAATCAAGTCCAATGCAAGTCAAGGACAATTTAATGTATCCCTTTTGTTAATTTACATATTCATCATATAGGCAATTTGTCTTGCATTTTGGCTTGACTAACTAGTGTTATGGAAAATGTCATCTTGCCATGGCACTACATAGATAAGCATCATGTGTGGGTAAATTTGTTCTTGGGTGAACTTCCAAATGGATGGGCTATTTGTTAAACCAAATTATTTGGAAATTTACCAATTGTTATGCACTTAGATGTTGGTCACTTATTTATTGATTATTTATATAGTGTGGCTGGTTATGCTCATTTTATGGGTTAGAGACCTTTGATTGTAAACCCACATGATTAAGTGACATTTCAAGATAAAAACTATGGACATATTTTAGCAATTTTTGAAAAAATCATGGAAATTCAAACATATACCTAATAAGGACAAGACTTTGGAGCTTCAAACATAGTGACACAATTCACCCTAGGATATGAATTCACTTATTTTAAAAGTCATTAAATCAAGAAATTTATTGATTCAAAATTAAACACTTAATTAAGCCTAGAAATTCCAAAAATTATAATAAATCCAATTTAAATCTTAAAATTATAAATTATATATCAAATTGACCATAAATTAAATAGTCTACTTTGGAAAAATAAAAGCACTTGATTGGACCTCAATTTTCTGTTCAATTTAATTTTTAAGGAAAATCAATAATTAGTTAGTTTAATTAATTAATAAAAATTAAAAATTCCGAAAAATTCTTAAACACTTGATAACACTTACATAGGTCATTTTTGACCTTTCGGAGTGATTTCAAGCAATTTGAAATCAATTTTGATCAAAATCATTAAAATCTTACTAATTAAGTAATTAAAAGATTAATGAATTATCTAAATTAAACATAGTGTCTAATTACTCACCTTAATGTTTAGTACTTAAGAAAATTTATAAAATTCTAGAAATCACTTTAATTTTAAAAGTCAATTTTTGCCCCTTTTAATTTAATTAATTAAATAATTTTAAAAACTCCAAAAATGAAATAATTAAGTAAAATTCTAGAAATTATTAACTTGATTAATAAAATTGATTAACTCACCCTTAATACATAATAATCACTCCAAAGATGATGTTTTTAGGATGGTCTACCTTGAGCTATGGGGCTAAGTATCCCAAGGAGGCGTGGTTCCTCAAACCCACTATGACAACACAACAAATGGATTCGATGGAGTGTAAAACCTTAAAATTAATAGACTTTTAATTACTTAACTAAAATAAAATCCTTAATTGAACCATATCAGCCTGGTTTATAAGTTAGACTACATTGTGTTGTGATGTTATATGTCCTAAGGAGGCTTGGTTCCTCGAGCCCATTGTGATATATCCACGAATCAGTTAATAAAAAATTTTAATTAACTTAATCCTTAAAATTAGTAAATAATTAATTTAAACAAAATTTATCGATCCTTTAATTTCCATCCAATCAAGTTAACTTAATCAAACTGGTTACTACTGGGTAACCCGGGCCTAGGAGGCTATTGACTTAGCCCTAAAGAAGGTAAAATAAACATTACAACCCTAATATAAATAAAGGTGATAATCATTTAACACTTAAAATTTATCCTAAAGTTAAATTTAAAATCATTAATACTTAAATTCAAACTTAAATCCCTTAAACCTTCAACAAACTAAAACATTAGACAATTTTAATAAATTATCCAGTCTCTGATATATCCAAGCCACACAACCTTCTACACATACTTTAGTTGGTTTGCTAAAACAACCAACTCTAAATCGAGGCAAGGCAGGTATTTACTTTTCTATTATTATATGATTAGTTTTCAACAATTTTCATTATATATTGGTTTCAAATTAATTTGATTGATGTGATTATTTAATTATTATTTAGGTGGCCATGCTCATACATGCTATAAATTAAGGAGGCAAAAATAAAGATTTAAACTAAAATTTTTTTGCTGGTACAAAATGTTAAGCGCCCCTTAAAATTTAAAGAGTGTGGTCAAGTATGACTGCATTTAAAATTTAATGCAAATATATAACTGCTTGTGATACTTTATCATTTTGATTACATATGCTTAGGATAACCATGCTTGTGATTTAGAATTTTCTTTTATTTTTCAAATGTGATGTAATTCAAATGCAATTAAGTTAAGAAACTCAATCTTTAAGTTGTAATATTATATCCAAGTTAGAATCCAATGAGGAGAGAATATCCTTTAGGGGTGAGTTCTCTTCCATTTGTATATCAATGTTAGGATGACTTTAATATCCAAAAAGAAAAGAAAACATTCCTTCAGGGAGGAGTTTCTTTTCATTTGAATATCCATACCTAACAAATCAAAGGAGCTCATGAAAGGATGATTAAGTAAAGATAGAGAGTATCCCACTCAAAGTCATTTTCATTAGTCCTAGGATTAGAATCTGTGTTATTATCTGTGGTACACATCCACTTTTAATTTTTGTAGACCCCGAGTTATAATTAAATGGCACTTGCTAGTGGACATTTAATTTCGTTAAAAAATTGATTTGATTATTTTATTTATATTATTTTCCCACTTGAAATACCTGCTTAACTAGTTTTTTTATTGCATATTGTCTTTTATTTTAGCCTAGATACGATCATAGACTCGTGAGGGTACATTAAAAAATCTTTTCTATTTAAAATTAAGTAGAAATTTTAGGCTCTCATAATAAATCTAATAATTTAAGAAGTAAGCTTTGGATTTTCAGGAGTTTACATGAATATATATTAATTACTTATCTTCCTTGTTAGGCACCTCCTCGCCTACGGGTTCATGTAGACCACCTGACCTATTAGGGTGTAATTTATCAAGAGGATGTTATGCAATCTTTCGGATAAAATTATTTTTAAGCTTTTTTTTTTTAAATTGCTTCATATACTTTTCATGCATTCGAGTAAATTAGCATGCATTGCTTTAAAAATAAATTAAAGAGTTTAAATTTTTTATTGCATTATTTTAGCATAAACACCCTACATAAATTAAGTGGCAAATTAAGATATGCTCTAGACACCAGCCTTGACTCCTCAAAACTTAAATAATAAAGTCACTACCTATTTTTCAAAAAGAGACCAGAAACATGGTATGAAACCATTAGGGAATGATATATCTGCCACCTGAATTGATATATTATTCATAATGACCTTCAAATTAAAAACTAAAATTTCAAAAATTAAATTCTCCCTAAGAAAATTAACTTTTCAATCTACTTTTTAAAAAGTCTACCAACAAACACCACAGGGCATGTATTTGTAGAAAGAAGATGAAATTAAAGCCTTTTATATTTTTCATTTTAAATATTTGGCTCTAATTTTGTTGGACCAAAACATGCACTTCCATAAGAAATTTGGACAACTTTAACAAAATCCTTCCAATCTTAAATCAATTAAGTGATCAAGTGTTCTTTGTTATTGTGAAAGGGTATGCCAAGTTAGCACCAAATTTGAAATAAGCTAAGGAATTATTAAATAAATTTAAATGGTTAGGAATTTAAAACAAAAATCTATATTTTTTGCCAAAGTTTTGCAAAAAATAACTCTCAAGAAAAGGAAGTTTATCCCCTTTTGTTAAAAATAGTTTAAATGGATTTTGAATAATCATGCGCACTAAATATAATAATTATTATATATGATTATTTAATTAATTAACAAGTGAAATGATCTTTAAAGGACCACAAACATTTGATGGTGAATCTTAGGGATGCCGCACACCTACTTGATTTTTCCCATGACTATTTGAATCAACCTTTTTCCTTAGTTGAATTTCTAAATTTTGAGGTCCCTAGTTCACCAGGAATTTTGAAAATTCAAATCTTCTTATACATACATATGTTTTCTTTGAATTTTATTTAAGAAGTGTGTTTAGTTTTAGTGATAGATAGCCTTTGATTTTACTCAAACCCAATATGAAGATCATCTTGAATAATTCAATCAAACCCTATATCTAGCTGGCTTAGGAAAAATTTAGAATATTTTGAATTGGTCCAAGTGAATTCAATCTCTTACAAAATGTTCCTAAGATCCATAGGGACCCTTATTATTAATTTCAGGATGGTTTGAATTTAATTAGCTACCTAATTTGTAAATCCTAATTTCAACCCATATAGGATAACTTTATAAATTTAGAATTAGAAGATTTTCATCATACATAGATCTTAATAGGTGACAGTGATATCCAATAAGTAGGCATCTTGGAGGCAAAATAGGGTTTTGCTTCCTGTGCTCCTTTCTCTTCCCTTATAGTATGGATTGTTTGGATTTTTCACAAAGTTTTCTTCTTTTTTAATTTGTTTTACTTGTCTTGCGATTGTTTTGAGGTTTTTTCAGGTTAGCTGGATCTGGGAGATGATGACTCCGAAATCATTTTTCCCTGCATCTTCTTTATTTCCTGATGGTATATCCTGATCTTTTAAGAAGGTTTTATAATGTTTATATCCTTGTGTTGCTTGAACCTTTTATTTCCTCTGCTAAATTGGTTGGTGCTGCTAGATTTTTAGGTTTTAAGTATTCTATTTCTAATATGTACAATAAGATTTGGGTGTTATGGAAGGATCCTATTAGGATTGATGTTATTGGAGATTTTATTCAAGTGCTGTATTGTAATGTTAAAGTTTTAAGTTTTTATTGTTGTGCATCTTTTATTTATGATGGTTCTTCTTGGTACACAAGGAAGTTTTTATGGGAACAACTCAATAATTTTCATAGTATTTGTAATTTACCTTGGCTTGTTGGTGGTGATTTTAACACTATTTCTAATCCTTCTGAATAGATAGGGTGTTCTTTTCCTTCCTATCGGTCTATGGAGGATTTTAACAACATGATTATGGACTACTATTTAATTATTATGGGTTTCTATGGTACTAAATTCACTTGGAATAGGGGTAACTTTTGGTAATGGTTGGATCAAATTTTGTTTAATGATTCCTAGTATAACTCTTTTAATTCTATTACTGTTGCATCTGATCAGGACTCTTTTTGACTATTCACCCTTATTAATTAGCCTTAAGAGTAGGAAAATTAATACTTCCCATCAATTCAGATTTTAAAACATGTGGTTACTTCATGATTATGTTATGGACTTGGTTCAAGAAAATTGACAAGCTCCCTTACATCCGAATAACTCCATCTTTTGTATAAGGAGACTTTGGTTTAGGCTGAAAAGGCTTAAGCAAATTTTAAATTGGTGGAATCATAATGTTTTTAAAAATATTTTCTCCAATATTTTGAATGCTGAGCAGCAAGTGAATACCTATGAGACTAACTATCAATTGACTCCTTCTAATATTAACTTTAGCCTATAGAGGGATGCTAAAGATTACCTTTTTAAAGTATAAGCCCAGGAGGAAGCATTTTGGAAATAAAAAGTTATTGCAAAACACCTTGTTGAAGGTGATAATAATACCAAATATTTCCATGCTTTGGTTAAGAGGAAACGTGCCAAAAATTACATTAATAAAATTCATTAGGAGGTTGGTTTTGTGTCTAAGGATAGCTTGGAAATTGCTAATTTGGCAGTTCAGTAGTTTAAAAAATGTCTCAATAAGGATTTTACTCCTGGTCATATTGATAACCCTGCTATTATTCTTAACCTTATATCTTAAGAGGATAATGAGTTTCTTTCTAAACCTCCTTCCTTAGAGGAAGTTAAAGAGATTATTCATGGCTTTAATGATGATTCTGTGGCTGAGCTGGATGGCTTCACCACTATGATTTTTTAGAAATCTTGGCATATTTTTAGTAATGACCTTTATTTTGATGTTATGGATTTTTTTCTGGTAATTATATTCCAAAGTTTTTTACTTGAACTTCTGTTATGCTTATTCCCAAAAATAACTCTGCAAGTAATTGTAATGACTTTAGACTTATTAGTTTATGCACCTTTTTTATAAAGTGCTTTCTGAAATTCTTATGAGTAACTTAACATCTATTCTGCCTAGAATTATCTCTCCTTTTCAAATGGGTTTTTGGAAATGGCGGGCCATTACTGATAATATTCTATTGGCTCAAGAATTTTGTCAAGACCTGGATGTTGCGGTGAGAGGTGGCAACATGATTTTGAAACTTTATTTCTCTAATGCTTATGAAAATATTGATTGGAATTTTCTTTATAATATTTTGCAACTTTTTGGATTTGATTCAATTTTCATCATGTTTATTAGAACCTACATTAAAGGCTCTTATTTCTCTATTATATTTAATAGAAAAAGCAACTATTTTTTTAAATCCTCTCATGGCTTAAGACAGAGGGACCCGAATTCTCCTGCTCTCTTCATTATTGCAGCAGATTACTTATCTAGAGGCCTTACCAATCTCTTTGAGAATTCCCCTAGCCTTTATTTTAGAACTTTGGGTGGTATGCCTATCTCTCACTTATATTTTGCTGATGACTTTATTATTTTTACGAATTCTTATGTTAAAAGGATTAATAAACTTATGGATTTTTTCATCCATTTGAAATGGTTAGTGGTCTTTCTCTGAATAAAATAAGTGTTGCTTTATTTCCTCTAAGAGAGTATCGAATGATCGTATTGTGGCTCTTAAAGATTTAACTTGTTTTGTGCATGGTCATTTACCTATTAAGTACCTTGGGGTTCCTCTTTTTAAAGGCAAAAAGAAAACTTTTATTTTTGATTATTTATTTTCTTCTGTGCAGAATAAGCTTTTTCCTTGGGATTCTAATTTACTGACTTTTGGGGTAGATTAATTCTTGTCAAAAGCGTCCTTTGTTCCTTACATGCTTATATTTTTCAAACTATTTTTCCTACTTAAGCAATTCGTAATATAATAGATAAACTTATTAATAAATTTTTCTTAAGAGGGGCTAGTAGCAATTCAAAAATTATCTAGTTCGCTTGGGACAATTATTTGGTATGTTGGATAAAGAGGCCTTAGGTTGTAAGAGCATGAATGGTTTGGCCTATGCTTTTCCCATCAAATTGTAGTATAACTTTCATGTTAAAGTGAGCCTTTGTGCTAATTTTATGTTAGCTAAGTACTGTGTGGGTAAACACCTTACTACTTGTGGTTTTAACCTAGGCGATTCTAAAGTGTGGCAGAGACTTTGCAAAGTTAAATGGGCTGTTGAGCTTTTTATCTCTTGGGGACTTAGTAATGGCAAGACTATTGGTTGGGTGACCAATCTATTGATTCTATTATTAAGACTTCATCATATGTCTCCATAAAGTTGAATTACTTCATTATTGATAATTGTTGGTACTATGAGAAACTAGCTAATGTTATTCCTGACTTTATTATTCAACAAATTTTGAATCTTCCCCTGAATACTGACTCTCATGATTTATTTTTATGTGCTTTGTCCAAGGATGGTGGTTTTAGATTAAAGTATGATTGGCATGCCTTTAGATCTAAGAATGAAGTTTCTAATACTTTCTCTATAATTTGGCATCAAAGTATTCCTTCCATTTAGATGTCTTTGTCTGGAGAATTTTGCATAAGTTCATTCCTACGGATGAAAACTTAATTAAAAGAGGTTCTATTTTGCCTTCTAAGTTCCAATGTTGTTATCATGTGGAGAATATGCATCATGTGTTTATTTTTGGTTCTTTTTAGCTATTAAAATTTGGGTTTATTTTGATGACATGTTTTAATTGAATTGTTTTAATGCTAAATTGCCTATTAATTCTATGCTTAATTATTGGTTCATTAAGACTAAATACCATACCAAAAATTTTATTCCTTTTCTGATTTTGTTGTATTTATGGTTGGATAGAAATAATTCTCTTTTTAGTGGTGTTGGAATGAACCATCATAGGATTATTCAAAATATGAATGACATGGTTTTAGCTCTTTACTCTGTTAAACTTCTTTATGTCAAGAACTTTAAAAATTATCATTTTGTTGCTTCTACTTTAGGTATTAAATGGGAGGTTGGTCATATTTCCAATGAACCTAGGTTTACATATTAGACCAAACCCCCCAATAATTCTTATAAGCTGAATGCGGACAGTGCTATCATTGGTTCCTAATTGGAGTGTGGTGTGGTTATCAAAGACAGTAATGGTATTCTTATTATAGCTTTTGTAGTCCCTTTAGAGAATATTGATGTGAATTATGCTATCATCTCGACTGTTCTCTATGGCTTACGTTTATGTATTTCTCTTGACTTAACTAATATTGTTATTGATGTCAATTCTAACAAAAGTTTTCAATTTTTTAAATTTTGTTGTTAATACCGTGTGTAATCCTGAATTGTTCTATCAGATGAGGGATATTAAGAATTTGGTTGTTTTTATGAACTATTCTTTCTATTATGTTTACTAGGAGGGTAATGATTGTGCTAGTTGGCTTTCTAATTAGGGTTGTGGTTTGGATTGTTTTCCTAATTTGCTGAAAGTAATCTTCCTACTTTGCTGGAAAGGCTCTTAAGATTAGATGAAATTAATTTTCCATATGTTAGAATTTATGGGTTTCTGTTGGCTGAAGCCTATGGGTTTATTTTCCTTGGTTATGGAGGCTATTTTTTCATTTGTCCATTGGCTATTTTTTGTGTGGTGTTGTTTTTTTTTTAGCTGCTTAGTCACTGTTTGGTTTGTTACAGTCTCTCTCGATCTTGGTTTATTTATCCTAGATTGTTCGATTTTTATAGTTTTTTGGTGATTGGTTGTCGGGGTGCTAGGGGGTATTATCTTATTACCTTCCTTATTTTATCGTGATGTGATGTATTTCCTCTAGCTGTTGCAGTGTTGATCCCTGCCTGTTAAAAGGTGTTCTGTCTCTCTTGTTGCTTTGTTTTCATTCTTGTTGGTGCTTCTTTTAGAGCAGGTCCTGGTATTTTGTCTTGTCACTTGTGTTCCTGGTGGGGCCTTTGCTGGAGGTTTTTACTTGGATCTTTTCTATCTCTATTTTCTCGGTTCTTATTTGGTTGGGGTTCGGCTGTATTGCTAGATGGGGTTTCTTGTTCTTAGGCTATTTTATTTTTCTTGTCCCTTGGGATAGGTACGTGGAACTTCCTAATATTTTTTGTTTTGCTCATTTTCGGGTGCTCTTTCTTGAGCGCCGTAGAATATTCCAGGTGTTTTTGTACTTCTGATTAATAGGGAATTCAAGCTCATAGGGTTTTTTCACTTTCATTTTGTAGTTTTTTTGAGGAGTAGCGAGCTTGAGTTCCTTTTAAGGACTGTGTACTCCATTTTCTTAATCAATGCATAGGCCCCTTTGTGGGTTTTTCATAATAAAATAAAATAAATTAAAATAAAATTATAAACCTAAAAAAAATTTATAAACCTAGGATTAAAAAAACACTTAATTAAATCAAGAAAAATCCTAAAGATATGAACTAAAATATATTGAACTCCTAACCTAATAGAGAATTGAAGAAAAATTCTCAATATCTATAAACATATTAACTCACTTTATAATAACTTAAATAAAATTTATTTATATGTTCAATAAATCATTAAAAATAAAATATAATTCTAAATGCATTCAAAGAATTAGTGTTGTTATCGTATGTTATTATTAAACTAAGGTTAAAATTTCAAGAAGGTTTAAGGTTATTTTGTGATCAAAATGACAAAAATTAATTCATCTTTTAAATGAAACCCTAATAATAAAAGACAACTTTAAGAATTCATAATAAATTTTCCTTTAAGGGCTTGCTATCAGGTTTTTCCTATTTTGCTATTCTTTTCTTGTCAGGGTTGCAACTTTGCTGTCATTTTTGGTGTTGTGATTACTAGTTCTCTAGACCCTTGTAGCCCTATTTTCTTGAGGTTTCAGGCTGGTTGGAATTTTTTATTTTATGGTTCTATTTCATGCTTGTTTGATCCCTTTTACTGTTGCTTGGGTGGCCTATTTTTCTAATTGTCTGGGTGATCTTCTTCTACCTGGAAGAGGTTTTCTATGAGTGTTTGAAGAGGTTTTCTGGGTCACTTTTGTGTGTGGTTGGTTTCTCTAATTTCTAGAGCAATCTGTTTGTTTCTGTTGTATTTTATTTAGTCTCCTGGAGTTGTTCTATGTGGCATCTTCTCTTTTTATTTCTTGGTTTTTGTTTGGATGACATGGAGTTATATTGGTCTTACTTTTAGGTGATCCTTCTTTTCTGTTGGTGGTTGAGTAGTTTGGATGATTCTTGGGCTTGTTCTCTAAATCCTTTTTAGGACTGCTGGTTCGGTTCTGTCACTAGACATTGTGGCTCTCTTATATACAGCTCTTTTCATTATAGTTTGGGTGTTCTAATTATTACCTGGTGCCTTAGCATGGAGGTCTGGTTGATTTTTCAACTTATGGGGAGATGGTTTTGGCTCTCTGATCTTGTGGGCTTTATTTGGGTGGCCGGTATCCTGGGCTGCCAGAGGATCTACTGTCTTTATTTTTTCTGATTCCCTATTTCTTCCAATGGTTGTTTTCCTTTCCTGATTATCCCTGGCTTAGTTTATTAGAGGTGAACAACTGTGGTGATCTTTCTTTCATTACTATTGGCCCTACTATATTTATTCATAAGGATGATGTTGTTTGCTCAGTTTACTCTACTGATAAGGTCTGGACTCTTGTGATAGTTCCCTGTTGGCCTTTTTTTATCTGTAATAAGCATACATGTTGGAATTATCACTTAGCTGGATATTTCTGTTTCTTGTTCTAGTTTTTCATGGACTTCACCTTTTTTGTAGGATTTTATTAGTGCAGGTGTTCGAGGTGGTGATTTTTTGGATAAGAAGCTGGTGTTTATTGCTATTTTTTGTTGTCTTCCTTCTTTTTGGGTGCCCTTAGTTGTGCACCGTAGAATGTATCTAGGTGTTAATATTCTTTTGCCTGGTAGGGATCATGAGCACTTAAGTTTTTTTTTTTTTATTTAAATTTTGTAGCTCTTTTGAGCATTAGTGAGCTTGAGGTCCGTTTAAGGACTCTATAACTTTTTCCCATATAAACGCATAAGCCCCTCTATGGGTTTCCCCTTAAAAAAATAATCATAATAAATTCTATAAATCATAATAAATCTAAGACAACTATAAACTAAACATAACTCAAACCCTAACTTTAATAAATCATTAAAAAATATTTTTAACTCCAAATATGTTCAAAATTTTTTTGAATGATCTTTGTGTTAGTAATGATTCATGGTTAAAATTTGATAATATTTTAAAATTATTTTGTTCTTTAAATATTAATTCCTAATTCAAACATTATACATAAACCCATTTAATTTAACAAATTCATAAATAATTAAAGAAAAGTTATAAAAATAAAAAAATACATTAAATTCATTATCTAAAATGTACTTTAAAAAAGTAAAACTAATAAAATTATAATTAGAAATATAAGTTATGTAATTCAAATCTAAAATAAGATTAATGGACACTTAAGTCAAACATGAATTTAATAATTTCGTTAAATAAAGTATGTATCAAAAGAACCTAAAAATTCATAAAATTACTTTTAGGTTATTCTCATCTTCAATAGTGATTCTATAAGTCTATCCAAATAAGTTCAAAACAATGCTTTAAAATGTGCTTAACAAATCTTAAATAAAAAAGCCTTAATATATAAAATAATTAAAATAAATCTATGCTTTATCATATTCTTTTTTATGATTTCATTTGTGTGTGATTGGACTTAGTTATTTTTGAACTCATTACACTATGAGTTATTAATTAATATGTTGCTAAAATACTACAAAAAAAAAACTTAAACGAGAAACACTAAAAATGTCAAGAAAATCTTTAATACATTAAAACTTAAATTTAATAAATTTTTCTTTGGAACCATAAATCAATTAAACCTAAAAATGTTAAAATTTTGAAGCCAAATAAGATTGACCAAGCCAACAAATTTACCAAAGATTGCGTAACGTTGCGCTCTGCTCTCTCTGGCGATTCTGGGGCGATTTAGGGTTCACCTTCGGGAGCTTGTGTTCTTCGATTCTTTGGATTTCTTGTTTGGTTTTTCGACTCTTGTTCTTTTTAGCTGGCCATATTTTTGTTTCCCTGTGGCTTTCGCTTGAGTTTTCTTTCGAGTTTCAGTTCGGGAGATGATGACTCTGTCGTCATCTATCCCCCAAATCGCTTGTTTAACTGATAGCCATTCTCAATCATTTAAGGATGTGGTTTCAGGATTGTCATCATCTGCTCCTAAGCTTAACTTTATGCATTCATCTTTTAAGGGTTGTCCGACTCTTCTATTTGATGACTCAGTTGCATCTCAGTTAGCTGCTTCTTTTGCAATAACTCTTGTTGGTAAATTTGTTTTGAGGCGTCCTAATTTGGACGTAATTCATTAGTTTTTCATTAGCTTGAAATTTTTTGGTTCCTTACATGTCGGTTTGTTGGATCTGCGCCATGTTGCAATCCAATTATTGAACAATCTTGATTATAGTCATATCTTCGCTTGAAGATCTTACTATATTTGAGGATTTCAAATGCGTCTTCTCAAATGAACACCAAACTTTGATGTGAGGGAAGAATCACCCATAGCGCCGGCTTGGATTGCTTTTCCTAACTTGAGATTTGATTTTTTCAATTCATAAATTTTGTTTGTCCTTGCTCAATTTTCACAAGACCCTTACAAACTGATCAAGCCAAGGCTTCAATTTCTCGGCCCTCCGTAACTCGTGTGCTTGTGGAACTTGAAGTTTCTAAAAAGCACCCGAGTGAGGTTTGGTTAAGCTAAGAGCTAAACAGTTACTTTCAAAATTTTGATTTTGAAAATTTGCTTATATTCTCTTCTCACTATAAAATGCATGGTCATGGATTTAATGAATGTTTTAGATTGCATCCCCACCTACATAAAGAAAATGTTGTGTCCAAACAATCTCAATGAAATGTTGCTCTTTCGTCTGAGAATGATAACTTGCATCTTGTTGAGATTGAAGGAATTACTTCTAAGTTGGGTGATGCGCCTATACCTATAGTTGATGCTTCTTTAGCTTTACTAAATGACCCTTCCCCATCCACTTTGGAGGCTTTCCCTTCTGAGCAGACCGTAAGCACTTGTATTTTGGAAGGGACACCAAGAGTTGGAGAAGGGTTAAATGACTCTGCTTCTTTAAATATTAATACCTTTGTTGTTCCTATTATTAATTGCTCTTTAAATACTAACAGACCTACTATTGTTGATGATGTTCCTTGCTCTAATCATAATCAGGAAGTTGTTCTTGCTAATATCCAGATTAATTCTGACATTAACGTGGTTTCTAGTGAAAAGGATTTGGTTGAATCAGAAAATATTGATCTTGGTTTAATTAGCATGGTGACGGAAGAGGAAGAATTGTTTGAGGAAGGTGAACTTCCTCAAAATGGTTAATGCCTTAGATGTGAATCTCAACTGAAAGTCCCCTTCTACCTCTCAGGTCAATTATGATGTTCTTACTTATAATGAGGAATTGCAATTTTCGGCTAAATGCTTTGCTAGAGATGACATTGACATTAGCTTTGCTAAAGGACAAGTGAAACATGGTAGGAAGAGAAAAAACCATGTTCTACAATCAGGTAGAACTACTAATCTTGTTCTACAATCTGGTAGGAATATGTTGAGTTTAGTGAATAGGTTGTTAAACCTAAGTTAATGTCCCACTGCTATCAAGAGGGGGGGGGGGGGGGGTGAATTGGAAGTTAAAAATTATCCCTCTTTTTGATGAGTTGAATTGAAAATAACTTTAGTGAATTTTTAGAAAAAAGTTTTTCAACCACAACTTTTTAAACAGTAAAATGCGTAAAATAAAAGAAACAATAAAAAATAAATGATACAAGATTTATAGTGGTTCAGTCTAAATCAGACCTACATCCACTCCCTAGAGGCACCCTCTAAGTATTGCACTAATACCAATACTGTCTCTCCTTTTGCACCCACAGCAAGGCGAAGAAGCCTTTACAAACACTCTTTCCACCACTACCCAATGCGACAGAGAACCGTCATCCTTTTACACTATCCCTAGTGTTGACAGAGAATCGTCATACTTTTACACTATCCCCAGTGTTGACAAAGAACCGTCCGTCCTTTCACACTCTCCTAGTGTGGGCAGAGAACCCTTCATCCTTTCACACTCTCCTAGTATGGGCAGAGAACCTGATCTCCTTGACAGATCTCCTCACAAGAAATATAGAAGTAAAGAAAGAAAAGAGTGAAGATTATCTCAAATCACAAATAGGAAATCTTACCTTTGAACACAAAGTAAAGCCTTCATGCTCCAGTGGTAGAAATCCTTCTTTGAAAGCTCTCACTCACTCTCTCATTGAGTCTTATTTCAATAGGCATGAAGATCAATGACCAAAAAGATTTGGTGGCAGTCTAATTTGGACTATATATATGAAAGACAAGAAAAACTACCCAAAAACTGCAAATTTTTAATTCTGTACGTAGTGGATCGTCCCATACGATCGTGGATCGTCCTGGATGATTTTACTTAAAGTGTCATAAATGATCCTAAAGTATATTGGTACGAACTATGTTCATACACGATCATCGTTCTGTACGAACTAGGTTTGTCCAGTAAAAAATGATTATTTCATAGGTCGGTTTCCAAATCCCTACAGGACGTAACCAACTGAGGTAAGTCGGTTCGGTTTGTCCTAGGATGAACAAGTTTCGTCCTGGATGATTTTATACAGAGAGTTTCATCCAGAGACGAAGGTTAATTTCATCTTGTATGATTTTAATTAGAGAGTTTCGTTCAGAGACGAAGGTTAATTTCATCATGTACGATTTTAAACAGAGAGTTTCATCAAGAGATGAACCATGCATTTCGTTTAGACGAACAGTGCAACGTGAGAATCCAGAGCCGTTCATCCCGGGACGAATATTAACTTCGTCCTAGATGATTAGGACTTAGAAAAATTTTCTTACTACCTTTTCGATCCATTGCTCTTCCGAGGGCTTAATTGATATGATCGTCCCCTACGAACTATGTTCATCCCGTACGATCAGTTCACAAAAGTTATTCCCCTATATGTGTGTGTTGTGAATATTCACTCAATTACAATCACTCCCTCTCAATTCAAAAACATTTTTAAAGCTTGATGCTGAATTTGATTTGAAGTCTTCATAGTTTGGAGTTGATTTTCCTGAAATGTTAGTACACACTAGAGCAAAAATAAATCTTACAAAAAGTGTTAGGAGATATCTATACATAAAATAATAATATTTGTAATCATCAAAATAATACAAGTTACAAGAATGTAAAACATGCAAATAGCAACTCTCTTAACAATCTCCCCCTTTTTGATGATGACAAAATAATTATTGTTTGTAGGATTTTAAATTCTAAGAATCTCCTAAACTCCCCCTGAATTGATGAATACATAAAAAATAAGGTGGCATAAATTCAAAAATTTTTATTTTTCAAAAATTTTATACAAAACAAGAAACATACAAAACATACAACTACAATAATGACAAATATAAAAGGTCTATCAAAAAACAAATAAAATAAACAAAACAAACAAACAATTTCTCCCCCTTTTTGACAATAGCAAAAAGTGAAGAAGAAAAGAAAACTTGAAATGTAAGCAGAAGTATGAAATTCATTTGATAATTTAATCTTGAAAGTGATTGAAATAAGGTATGAAAATAAAATTAAAATATTAGAGAAATCATAGAATTTCATATAATTTAAGAAGTGATATAACATAGATAATAAAAAGAATTTATCAAAGACATGAGTCAATTTAGACATTAAGATAAAGAAAATCATTGCACTAAGGATGAATAAAAAATTTTATATTTTAAGGTGTGTGCTCTTAATCCTTCAGTCCTTAAGTTTAGGAAGATACCAAGGTCAGCCTTGGTGATTTCAATTTTATTTTTTAAAACAAAGGAACTGATGATGGAATGGTCGGAGTTGACGACATGTTTGCCAAAAAATAATGAAAGGTTTCTCTATTGTAGAAGTGTATTAAAGTGAGGATTAAACCAAAATGAGTAGAGACAAATAAGTGCATTACCTTAAAAGTTAATTGTTCCTGTAGGAGTACTCTAGATGGGGTAATTTTCGCAGAGACAAACCTAGCATAGGATTCTTCATTGGCTTTAGAAAGGAAGTTTTCAGACAAGTTTCTTGGTGGACCCTTAGTCAAAGACTTTTGATGCTTGCTAGAACTTGCCATTGAGAGATCTTAAGAGAAGAAAGGTTTGAAAGAGATGTGTGAAAGTGACTGTTCAGTAAAAAAATTGCCGTCAATTTATGGAAAAATGACTGTTCATACCAGACAAAATTTTTGTTTGTCCCGTACGAAAAAATTTTGTATGGACGAACGAGTGAGTAAAAAAAGAAACAGCTTTTCGTAAACACACAACTTATGAAGCATCCTTCCGTACAGGCTTTTGACCAAAATGATTGTACAGATGAACATGTGTTCATCCGGACGATCAAAAATTCAATTCGTTTTAATGGCAGTTGAAAATCGTCCCCTGCTATGAACCGACATATGTTCGTCTGGACGAACCAAAGGTTCGTACAGATGAAGTTCATATTAAAAATTGTCTTATCCATTCAAATGTTTCATTCATTCATCCCGTCGTTTGAAAATATTTCATCCCGGACGATCGTGACGATCGTACAGATGAAGTATATTAAAACTCATCTTAAAACGGTTCAAAATCTCACAGTTTATCATACTACACAAATCATCCTGTATGAAACATTTTCGTCCCGGACAATGATGACCACAAATTTATATTTTCACACTCAAAACAAAAATAAATAAGATAATACTTAAACACAGACCTTATAAGAAGAAAATATCACATAAACAAACTAAAAAACATAATGAACACAAAACAAACACAAAAAAATATGATGTTGCAGAAAATATTTTTATCTAAGCATTTAAATCAATCACTCCAAGCTTTATTCTTAATGTACTGAAAGTATCAAAGGCTAAAGGTTTTGTAAAAATGTCTGCAAGTTGATTTTCAGTTGAAACATGGGTAAGTTCAATTTCTCCCTTGGATACATGATCCCTTATGAAATGATGCCTTATGTCAATGTGTTTGGTTCTTGAATGTTGAATGGGATTTTTAGAAATACAAATAGCACTAGTGTTATCACAATAAATAGGAATAGTGCCTATAGACAATCTTAAATCAATCAACTGTTGTTTTAACCAAAGTACTTCTGCCACACAAATTCCTAAAGCAATGTATTCAGCTTTAGCAGTAGATAGAGCCACTAAATTTTATTTTTTACTAGACCATGAAACTAATGAATTTCCAATGAACTAACATATTCTAGAAGTGCTTTTTCTATCCACTCTACAGCCTGCAAAGTCAGAATCTGAATAACTAATAATTTGAAATGAAGAGCTAAACTTAGGATACCAAATTCCTAAGTTCTTAGTTCCTAACAGATATCTTAAAATCTTTTTTACTGCTGTCAAATGTGATTCTTTTGGTTCTGATTGAAATCTAGCACACAAGCAAACACTAAACATGATATCGGGTTGGCTAGCAGTCAAGTAAAATAAAGATCCAATAATCCCTCTAAATTTCTTTTGATCAACAGATTTTCCCTTAAGGTCCTTATCCAACTGAACTGAGAAACTCATTGGTGTACTAATAGGTTTAGCATTGTCTATTTCATATTTTTTGAGGATGTCCTTAACATGTTTAGATTTGCTAAGAAATGTACCTTCCTCAAGTTGCTTAATGCTAAAGCCTAGAAAGTAATTTAAGTCTCCCATTAGATTCATTTCAAATTCTTTACTCATTGTTTTAGAAAATTCATCACAAAGATTTTATTTAAAGATTCAAAAATGATATCATCCATGTAAATTTGAATAATGAGTATTTCTTTTCCAAATTTCTTCAAAAAGATAGTTGTATCCACACTTCTTTTTTCAAAAGATCTTTCAAGTAGGAAGGTGCTCAACCTCTCATACCAAGCCCTAGGTGCCTGTTTTAATCTATATAATGCCTTTTTCAATTTGAAAATATGATTTGGGTATTTTGAATTTTCAGAACATGGAATTTGTTCTACAAAAAACATCTTCTTCGATTACCCCATTTAAGAAGGCATTTTTCACATCCATTTGATATAATTTGAATCCTTTAAAACAGGCAAAGGCCAGCAAAACCCTAATTGTTTCAAGTCTAGCTACAGGGGCAAAAGTTTCTTCAAAATCAATCCCTCTAATCTGATTATACCCCTTAGCAACTAATCTAGCCTTATTTCTAATGACTACTCCTAAGTAATTTATTTTGTTTTTGAATACCCACTTAGTTCCAACAACACTTTGATCTTTTTGCATTGACATTAATTCCCAAACTTTATTTCTTATAAATTAATTCAACTCTTCTTACATGGCCAATATCCAAAATTCATTAGAAAGTGCTTAATTAATATTAGTGGGTTCCATAATAGAAATAAAGGCTGAATGATTGACTTCCTTATTTAATACATGCCTAGTTCTAACACCCTCACTAGGTTCACCTATAATCAATTCCCTTGGGTGGCTTTTAAAAAATCTCAAATCTCTAGGCAAAGGGTTTTCTCTCTCCAATTTCTCTTTCACATTTTCTTCTAAGTTTATTTTATAAATCTTTTGGGAGTTATCTTCAATCTCATCTTCAATAACATTTGGCTCTTCCAAATTTTTAGAATCATCAAATACAACATGTGTGGTCTCTTCAATTATCAAAGTTCTTTTATTGAATACCCTATAAAAATTTCCAACACTTGAGTATCCAACAAAAATTCATTCATCGGATTTTGGATCAAATTTTCTTAAGGCAGATTTTCCATTATTATGAATGAACACCTTACAACCAAAAACATGCAAATGAGACAAATTAGGTTTTCTATCTTTTAGCAACTCATAGGGTGTTTTATTTAATTTAGATCTTATATTCACCCTATTCAGAACATAATATGTAGTGCTAACTGCCTCAGCACAAAAATATCTAGGAAGTGAGTATTCTACCAACATTGCTCAGGCGGCTTCTATTAATGTTCTGTTTTTCCTTTCGACTACCCCATTCTGCTGAGGGGTTTTAGGTGCAGAAAAGTTGTGATCAATTCCCTTCTCCTTACAAAAATCTTTAAATCTCTCATTCTCAAATTCTCCTCCATGATCACTTTGTATAGAAATAATTTCACACCCTAATTTCCTTTGAATCCAAGTCGAAAAATTTCTAAATTCCTCAAATGATTCACTCTTATGAAATAGAAATCTAACCGAAGTGAATCTTGAGTAATCATCCACAATAACAAATCAGTATACCTTCTCTCCTAGACTCACAATTCCAACTGGTCCAAAAAGATCCATGTGTAAAATTTCCAATGGTTTACTCATCCTAAGATCCTTATTGAACTGAAAAGAGGACTTCACCTGCTTTCCTAATTGACATGCATCACAAAGGTGGTCCTTAGCAAAGTCTAGTTTTGGTATACCTCTTACTAAATTCTTTTGGGTAATCCTCCTAAGGTTTTTCATGCTAGAGTGACAAAGTCTCCTATGCCAAAGCCATGACTCATCATAAATAGTTTTCAAACAAAAAGCAGTAGGAGTCTGAATGCAATTTAAATCTAGCATATAAACATTGTTTACCCTTTTACCATTTAAAACATCTTTATCATTTAGGCTTAATATGCAGCTAGTAGGAAAAAATTTTACACTATAATCCTTATCATATAGCTGACTTATACTTAATAAGTTATGCTTTAAACCTTCAACTGTTTATCTTCTAAGGGATTCCATATATTTAGGATAAAAATTAGTATTTGTAAAATCTTCAAGTTTGGGGTGTATCCCATTATCCTCGAGAGCTTTTATTTTCAACTTATAAAATGAATTCATATCTTCCAAAATTTGATATGTATAATTGATTCGATATGTTTTGCTCTCTGATTCATCCTTAAATTTTTTAAATTCTTTTTCAAGATCAGCATAGGATGATTTTAAATTCTCATGATTTTTATTCAAGTCATCAAATTCATCGAGTAGTTTCATATGGTTGTCATCTATTAAGGCATGATCTTTCCTAAGGATTTCATGTTCTTTTTGAAGTTCTTCAAATTTTAAACTTAGACTATCATGTATTTTCTTCATTTTCTTATATGCATCATGCATGTGTTCAAAAACTTCAATTAATTCATCATAAGTTAAGTCACTTACCTCTTCTTGATCTGACTGATAAAGACTATTTTCCATCAAGCAAAGATTGGTGACTTCTTCTTCCTTTTTAGTCTCTGATGAATCTGAAGTTGAGTTCGCCCAGAAAGCTCTTTGAAACTTCTTCTTGTCCTTCTTTATAATTGGTTTCTCCTCTACCTTCTCCTTGCTAGGAGTGGCTTTGAGTTTTGGGCAATCAGTTTTAATATGACCAGGTTTCCTGCATTCATAGAAAATTACTTCATTAGAAACCTTGTCATTTTTATTAAATTTACCTCTATTCCATTGCTGGCGTCTCTTTTGTTTCCTTTTTAGAAAGCTTCTAAACTGTCTAGTTATTAATGCAATGTCGTCTTCATCCTCAAGTTGTGAGTGTTCACTCTCAGACTCTTCCACTTTTAGTGCTATGTTCTTTTCCTTTTGTGGTTCACATGCATCAATCTTTCTTTGGCTAACTCCTTTCTCGTAAGCAGTAAGTGAACAAAGAAGATTATCAATTGAATAAATATTTAGATCTTTAGACTCTGTAATTACAGTAATTTTGGCATCATAAGTAGTGGGTAAACAACGAAGAATCTTATTAACCATTTTAGCATTCGTTAGTTCCCTACCAAGTTCATGCAAAGAGGTGACTATTTGAGTAAATCTTGTATACATATCAGAAATGGATTCATTAGATTTCATGCGAAACAGTTCATAATCATGCAACAAAATATTAAGTCTAGAATGTTTAACCTCATTAGTCCCCTCATATGTTATACAAAGTCTATCCCATTTATCCTTTCCACTTCTGCAAGTGGAAACCCGCATGTAGTCTTCAGATTTTAAAGAACAAAAGAAACTATTCAAACATTTAGTGTTTAGTTGTGCTAAGTCACATTCTTCTATAGTCCAGTCTGCAAAAGGTGTTTCAACTCTACCTCCATCAACGAATCTAGTTGGTTTTATATATTCTTCCTAGACTAAGATCCACATACGATAATCAAGGGATTATAAGAAAGTAGACATGTGTGTTTTCCAAAAATCAAAAGATATATTGTCAAACAGTGGAGGTCTAGTAATAGAGTAACCCTCATGTGTGTTTTGGTTTCCAAATGTAGCCATCTACGTTAATCAAAAAGTAGTTTAAACTTATGATTGGGGGGGTGAATTGAAAGTTAAAAATTATCCCTCTTTTTGATGAGTTGAACCGAAAATAACTTTAGTGAATTTTTAGAAAAAAATTTTTCAACCACAACTTTTTAAACAGTAAAATGCGTAAAATTAAAGAAACAGTAAAAAATAAATGAAACAAGATTTATAGTGGTTTGGTCTAAATCAAACCTACATCCACTCCCCAGAGGCACCCTCTAAGTATTGCACTAATACCAATAGTGTCTCTCCTTTTGCACCCACAACAAGGCGGAAAAGACTTTACAAATACTCTTTCCACTACTACCCGGTACAGAAGAGAACCGTCATCCTTTTACACTATCCCTAGTGTTGGCAGAGAACTGTCGTCCTTTTACACTATCCCTAGTATTGGTAGAGAACCGTCCGTCCTTTAACACTCTCTTAGTGTGGGCAGAGAACCCTTCGTCCTTTCACACTCTCCTAGTGTGGGCAGAGAATCCAATCTCCTTGACAGATATCCTTAGTAGAAATCTAGAAGTAAAGAAAGAAAAGTATGAAGTAATCTCAAATCACAAATAGGAAATCTTTCCTTTGAACACCAAGTAAAGCCTTCATGCTCCAGTGGTAGAAATCCTTCTTTGAATGCTCTCACTCACTCTTTCCTTTAGTCTTCTTTCAATAAGCACGAAGATCAATGACCAAAAAGATTTGGTGGCAGACTAATTTGGACTATATATAGGAAAGACAAGAAAAACTGCGCAAAAACTGCAAATTTTCAATTCTGTACGCAGTGGATCATCCTGTACGATCGTGGATCGTCCTGGGCGATTTTACTTAAAGTGTCAGAAATGATCCTAAAGTATATTAGTACGAACTATGTTCGTACATAATCATCGTCCCGTACAAACTAGGTTCGTTTGGTACGAAACGATTATTTTATAGGCTGGTTTCCAAATCCCTGCAGGATGTAACCAACTAAGGTAAGTCGGTTCGGTTCATCCTGGGATGAACAAGTTTCATCCTGGGCGATTTTATACAGAGAGTTTCATCCAGAGATGAAGGTTAATTTCGTCCTGTACGATTTTGAACCGAGAGTTTCGTCCAAAGATGAAGGTTAATTTCATCCTATACAATTTTAAACAGAGAGTTTCATCCAGAGATGAACCATGCATTTTGTCTGGACGAACAGTGCAACGTGAGAATCCAGAGCCGTTCGTCCCGGGATGAATATTAAATTCGTCCTGGACGATTAGGACTTAGAAAAATTTTCTTACTGCCTGTTCGATCCATTGCTCTTCCGAGGGGTTAATTGACATGATCGTCCCATACAAACTATGTTCGTCCCGTACAAACTATGTTCATCCCGTACGATCAGTTCACAAAAGTTATTCCCCCTTATGTGTGTGTTGTGAATATTCACTCAATTACAATCACTCCCTCTCAATTCAAAAACATTTTTAAAGCTTTATGCTGAATTTGATTTGAAGTCTTCATAGTTTGGAGTTGATTTTCCTAAAATGTTAGTACACACTAGAGCAAAAACAAATATTCCAAAAAGTGTTAGGAGATATCTATACATAAAACAATAATATTTTTAATCGTCAAAATAATACAAGTTGCAAGAATGCAAAACATGCAAATAGCAACTCTCTTAACTTAATACCCATTCACATACTAGTCGTTTTTTTTGGGGAATTTTTGGGGCAAAGCCCGTATATAAAAGAAAAGAGGTTACAAAAAGAACTAAACCTAAAGAAAAAAGGTTTAGCAACCAAAAATACATGTATAACCCGTGTAACCCATAGCAACCAAAAAAGAACAAAACCAGAAAGGGACTAATGGCTATAACAAAATCATACTCAGGCTTAAAGGAGCTAAACCCTTAAGCAAAAATGCTTAAACAGATGTCAGGAAGACCCAAAAACACGAAACCACTCAGCCCTGGTTGCCTGCAGCCACCCAGCAAAACCAGAAAGAAGCAGCAAATTTGTTATCCACCAAAAAACCAAACAGCATCATAAATATAACGATGCCAGCAGAAAGAAGACCCAGCTCGAAGAGAAATGCGGCAGAAGCAGGCCGTCCAAGGGAAGAGACCAACCGAGCCCACAAGGTTTAGCTCCACTCATCATCGTCTGTATAGTCCATACAAGCCCCCAAAAATAGAATTGCTGAGCACGCCGAACAAAACCATCAAAACGCTCAGCCATCAGTAAAACAGGAAGGAAATACCGTAAGAAGCAAATCCAGCTTGTTCCAGTGTAAAGTCTTAAACCGAATAGCATGTTTAATTTTCGTAATGAGGCCTTTAGTTGAATCAACTTTGCCAGCAAAACGCCTCTCATTCCTCGATCTCCAAATATGATATACAGCACATGAAGTCACAAAGAAGGAGAAATATTTTTCCACATCAGAGGAGGTGACCTGGTCATCCAGGAACTCAAAATTTCCTGCCTTGTCACTCAGATTCATTCTTCTTTGCGTGATAAAGAAGATAAGAGATGTTTTGTACGCATCGCTGCTAGGGTTTCCTTACCCTAGCTTCCCCGCCGTTTCTCTCTTCCTCTTCCAAGCCTCCGCCTGGGGAGGGGGGGGGGTGCGTTTTCTATGGCCTCCTCCTCCGCCTACCACTCTAATTTCCCTCCCCTGCCTGGTGCTCTTCCTCCGGCTCTTGCTTGTCCTGTGGGATTGAATTTTGTTTCTAATCTCACTAAGGAAGATCCGGTTGCTGAAGAGTTTTCGCTTTCCTTCGTCCCTCCGGCTACGAAAGTCCCCTTCTCTACTGATGAGCTTGCTAAGGGAGTTTTAGATTGGGGCTCTTCGCTCATTGGTTACTCTATCGGGCCATAGCTGACCTGTTTGAGCCTTCTCAACTCGGTCAAGAAAGCTTGGAACCCGAAGGGAGATGTGGAGCTCCTCTCGCTTAACGATGGCTTCTTCCTGTTCAAATTTTCTTCTCCGGAAGACTACCAGCTTGCATGCTCGGGTGGTCCGTGGTTCTTCTTCGGGCGTCCCTTCATTCTTCAAAAGTGGACTCCAAAATTCAAGCCTCAACGAGATGAGTTTTCCTCTATCCCTATCTGGATAAAAATTGTTGATTTGCCCCTTGCTGTTTGGTACCCCGCTGGAATATCTAAAATCGTAAGCTTTGTTGGCCACCCGCTTGCGGTTGACTCCCTCACTGCCAGAAAAACTCGGTTAACATTTGCCAGAGTATGTGTCCTCGTATCTTGCAAGTCTTCTTTCCCTGATGAGATTCCCGTTTC
>NW_021318835.1:0-81232 GCF_001605985.2 Dendrobium catenatum | reverse complement strand
CCTTCTAACTCCACCCCGGGACCTGATGGGTTCCCTTTTGAGTTCTACAAAGCTTCTTGGGATATTATTGGGGGTCATGTCTGCAGAGCTGTAAAACATTTCTTCTCTAAGGGGTCTCTTCCCAAATGTGCCAAGGCCACTGCTATTGCTCTTATCCCCAAGGGTAAGCATGCCTCCTCTTTATCTGACTATAGGCCTATTTCTCTTTGCAATGTCTTTTATAACATTATTGCTAAAATCTTGGCCAATCGTATGAAAGAGATCTTGCCTCTCATTATCCACAATAGTCAAACTGGCTTCATTAAGAATAGAATCTCCACTGATAAATTGTTCTAGCCTCCGAGATTCTGAGTGAATTCAATGGGAATCCCAACAAGAAATACTTCTGTGCCAAGCTTGATTTACGGAAAGCTTTTAACACTGTTTCTAGAGACTTTATTTTAAACAGACTCACTTTGAAAGGTTTTCCGGATATCTTTGTCAGCTGGATTAAAGGTTGTATCAGTGACGTCCACTTTTCTGTGAATGTGAATGGTGCTTTAGAGGGTTTCTTTCCCTCATCCTCTGGGTTGAGACAAGGATGTCCCCTCTCTCCTTTGCTCTTCTCGGTTGTTATGGATTCCTTCTCCTGTGAGATTGATGATAGTAATTTTGAGGGCATCATTTCTGGTAATATCTCGGTTAAGCACCTATTATACGCTGATGATATTTTGGTCATTGGAAAAGCCTCTCTTGCCAATGCTAACAGCCTTAAATCTCTGTTATCTAAACTTGCTGAGCACACTGGCCTGTGTATCAATAATGCTAAATGTTCCATACTCTACTCCAAGAATACCCCTTTGGCCACTCAGATTACTTCCTTGCTGGGCTTCTTTAATGCTGAGGATGTTCTCACCTACCTTGGTCTCCCTATTTCTCCTAGGAAACTCAAAACTTCTCACTTCCATCCACTATCGAGTAGGATTTCTACTCTACTTGCTGGATGGAAAATTAAATTCTTGTCTTTTGCAGGTAGAATTCAATTCATTAAATTCACTATAGCAAACACCATTGCTTATTAGATTAGAGGCGCTGTTATACCGAAAGGTGTTTATAAGTATATTGATAAGCTTTGTTCCAAATTCTTGTTTTATGGTTCTGTGGATGGAAAAAAATTACACCTGGTTGCTTGGAAAAACACGTGTCTACCCAAATGCTTTGGTGGACTTGGGTTACCTGCATTTGAAGCCCTTCGGTTTGGTTTCAACTGCTCTTTTATTTGGCGCTTCTATACTTCCCCCTCTCTTCTGGCTGCTTGGTTTAAGGCTAAATTTATTAGCCCTTGGAAGACGGCCCCTTCCATGGCTTCCAAATTTTGGAAGTCCATCTGTCTTACTGCTGCTAAAATTCAAGGAAATATTCAGTTCCATATTGCTTCCCATGATTGCAAGTTTTCTTTCTTTTGGGACCCATGGTGTAATGCTTCTGCTGTTGCAACTTTTAGGCCCCCTTCTACTTCCCCTTATTTGGAAGTTATGGAATGTATTCACGATGGCTCTTGGCTCATCCCTAGTTACTTAGATCAATCCATTTACGGATTTATTCTGAACATCCCGATTTCTGATAATCCTCCTGCTCCTATTTCGTGGAGGGGAAATTTCAAACCTTGTTTTAAAGCTTTTGTTATGCATTTTTACGAGGATCGTCACAAGGTCTCCTGGTATACTTTTGTCTGGCACAGAAACTATGCTTTACGATTTTCTTCCTTTGTTTGGCTTGCCATGGTGGATGGTCTAAAGACTGCGGATGTTTTAGCTAAGAGGAACATTTTCATTCCTAGTTTGTGCCCTTTCTGCAGAGCAAGTGAAGAGAGCATTTCTCACCTCTTTTTTCAATGTGAATTTAGTTTTTTGGTGATCTCTTTCTTGCTCCCTTCTCTCCAGAATTTCCTGCTGAGGCCAACCATTATTCAAATTTTTAATGTTTGATTTTTTATGTTTTAGCTATTATTTGGAATGTGAGGGTATTGGGTGTGCTTCCTCTCACTTGCGGGTTAAGAATTTTTGTCGTATTCATGATATTTCTATTCTTGTTTTACTTGAACCTCTTATTAATGCTTCTAATTTAGTTTTTTTTTGAAGAAGCAATAAATGCATTGAAAACTAAAAATGAAAGAACCAAATACACAATGTTACCTAATGATTCCTCCTTTAACAACTCCACAAAGGAAGGAAGAACCTTATTCAATCCTATATCGTCCCAACAAAAAGAAGCAAAAATAGCATAGTTAGCACATAAATCCGCTAACTTGTTGCCACTCCTTTCTATACAATTAAAAATCACATAATTAAAAAAAGAAATGTTTTCAAGATGTTTTTCACCTCTTATATATGAATTTTGTATGAACTTATAACGTTGGCATTTTCACCATCAATAATGATGCATTTATGCTCCAACATCCAATCTTTAATCACCTCTTTAACTGACTTTATAGCTAGAAGCTCCAAATATGCTATATCCCAATGGGCACAAGCTTTCCCAAAAGCTAAACCATGGTGATCTCTGAATACACAGCCTACCCCAACTTTGTAGGACAGTAATAAGGATGCATTTACATTCACTTTAATCCAATCGGGTGGAGGAGGGTGCCAAGCTTTATGCAACAGAAAGAGATGATTGACATCAAACCATCCCAAAATGTTCCATTTAATAGCATTACACACAGATGCATATTTGACAGATTCAATTGCTATAAAGATTGCAATTCTCTCCTTTTTCCCGTGGACCAACTCATTCCTTCCTTTCCATCTAAAATAAACAAAGTTGTAGAATAAATTCAACAAAAAGGTTTCTGTTTCATCATCCAATTCCAATAATCTTCAATGCAGGTGACAAGTGGAATCATGAAACCCCATTGATTTAATAGATGAATAACATCCTTCAACTTCTTATAGCTAACAATCCAATGCTCTATATCTTCAACTTCGTTGCACCCTCTTGGGCACAATCTATTTGACTCCAACCCTCTAAAGCATTGTTTAATAGCCTCCACAAAAAGTTCTCCACACTAGCATTAAGCTTTGCTTTCTTCAAACATCTCCAACACTTGTAATCTTCAAATTCCGATTTTACAGCCGAAACAACCAATGATGAAATAGATTTTTCAGAAAGTCACTGAATGAGCTCCAGCATGTGTTCCTAATTATTTGAGTAAATTTAAATTTTACATATGATTTCCACCAGCTCACATAAAAAATTTTTATTCAATTCGGCAACATTACATCTCCCTTCCAAAATAAAATCACTTACCATTACTGTTTCCAGATTACAATCTTTATGCACCACAAATGTTGGCCACATGTTTAAACTCTTATCCATGATACAAATATCATTAAAGATATCAATTGGCTTCCCATTTTCTTTCTTCCATCTTACTATCTGTCTGATACACCTACCTCCATCCTTAATTAGCTTCCTGGTAAGTGAACGAGATCTCCTCCCAACAATGTGATCCTAAATTGGACCATATTTTGGATATAAGGATTTGTGCAGAATTGATTCTTTGTCTTGAACATATTTCCATGCAAGTTTTGCTCTTAAAGGGCCAACCGTTCTAGAACATGAATGCATCCCACGGCCACCATTCTCCACAGGTTTACACATAGTACTCCAACTTACATAATGAATGCCTAAACCTCCATCCATCTTGTTCCAAATAAAAATTCTACATAGCTTATCAATTTCATTTAAAATACTCATTGGAATCATATAATGTGTAGAATAGAATGATGGATATGAGAGCAATACCATTTTGGACAAGTGTGATCTTCCCTGCCAAAGTGATGAACTTGCCACCCCAAGTATTCAATATTTTTAACACTTTGTTAATGAAAAATTGAAAGTTCATCTTCCCTAATATTCTCAAAGTAACTTTATTTCCATGATAATTAAACTCTTTTACGGATTTGAATCCCATGATATGTGTTATAGCATTCTTCCTCCTCCTTCTCAATGATTTATCGAACAAAATTACTGATTTGCTTCCATTGACTTTTTTCCCAGTCTATCCACAAAAAACCTTCAAAATACCTTTAATCCTCTTAACATTCATCACCTTAGCATATGAGAATATTAAGATGTCATCCGCATAACTCAAATGAGAGATCTTTGGGCCACTTGTGTTAACCTTGATACCAATTGAATCATTTAAAAAAAAAGCTTTAGATAATAATAGAGAATAAAGAATAAAAAGATACGGAGATAAGGGGCATCCTTACTGAAATCCACATTTAGCCTTTATCCAATCAATTTGATTCCCATTAATCAATAATTAAAAGGAGGGATATTTAACACAATCCATGATTAATTTTGAGAAAAGTACTCCAAAGCTTTACTCAGAGCCATCCACCCCATGGAGTCATACACATGCTCCATGTCAATTTTGAATGAGACTAAACCATTAGAAGATTTGGAAAGCCTGAACTTATGAAAAATTTCTTGTGCTATGAGTATATGATCTAAAATAGATCTCCCTTTTTAGAAAGCAACTTGTTCATTAGAAATTAACTTTTGGTTGATGCAAGAAAGCCTATTCAACAAAACTTTGGCTTCTATTTTGTAAATAGTTTTGCACAAGCTTATCTGTCTAAAGTTTGATGGAGCCGAAGGGTTACTTACTTTAGGAATCAACACCATAAGTGTCTCTTTCCAATTCTCAAACATTTCAGTTGTGATAAAAAATTGATCAATGCATTCAAAACATCCTCTTTTATAATAGACCAATAATTTTTAAAAAAGGAGTATGATATGCCTTCATTCCCTAGTGCAATGAACCCCACTGATTATTTTATCAAACTCTTCACTTCTTCAAATGAAAAACCTTTATTCAATAAATTTTTATCCTCCTCATCCAGACATTTCCGCGATTTTGTCCAACCATCCAAAGAACAATTCCTTTCACCCCATTTTCCTTTGAAGAAACTTAGAAAAACCTCTTCAATCTAATGTTTGTCCTCAACATTACATACATATTCATTTTATATTATAAATAAAGTTGGAATTCCACCTAGCACTTGCAAAGGACTGAAAAAATCTTGAATTGCAGTCTCCCTCAATCGTCCATCTAACTTTTGCTCGTTGTTTTCACCAAGTGTTGAGGTGAAGTAAAGTTGAATTGAGCTCATTAATTTTAGTCTTCAAGCACCAAATGTCTTCACTTGAAAGAAAACCATCATTTTCTTCCTTGCTACTATCAATACGAGTCAATTTTGACTCCAATAATCCAACAAACAAAACATCATTGTCTTTCACCACCTCCTTGAGATATAGAGAAGCTTTCTTTTTCTTAGCTCCTCTACAATTCCAAAATACTAATTAAGTCATTTTTGGATAAGAGTGGAAGAGTTCCCCACTTTCTCCCTTGAATCGCCATCCACTCTTCTACTTCTAGAATCTATTTTAATTGGTTCCAATCCTTTTAATTGCTTAGAGCCTTTCTTTTTAAAAATAGTATTCCCCCCTTCATTATTGTTACATTTAGCGTTCAACATATTAAAAGGATTTGATACTACATCACAACCTTTAATATGCTTAGCAAACTTCCCAGGAGTTTTATCAACAAACTCACCTTCCTCGGTCATAGCATTTAAAAAATCATACTTATTGTCAATAACAAAAATTCCATTATGATTGAGAGCCATACCATTAGCAAATTTGTTAGACAAAAGAAGATCCACACAGTTTTGAGTTCCAACTCCATCCTTCACACCTCTTGAATCTTTGATTTGATCTTCCAAATTTTTGGAATTAAATTTTGAATAAAACTTCATCTCTTCATTAATGGACTATCCCAATACTTCCAGATTTCCCTTCTGAGCATTAAGGCTCCTCCCAGTAGCTTCAAGAAATTCATTACTAGCATCTAGCTTGTTACATTCCATAACCATAGAAATTTTATAAGAAATCTTATCAGCAACTACATTATCCTTTCGTGGTTCTGGAATCCTCTCAGCAGCTTTAATCAATAATTTTTCAAAATTCTTTACAGCATCTCTTTTAGTAGCATGATTTTCCTTGAGATTGAAATTTGGCTTTTTTTTTTAATTCTTCTTCCAATAATTCACATGGACCCAAGGTCTATAACCTTCTCTATCATCATCAACAGCCCCATCAACTTTTCTTTTATCAGCTTCAACTTCAACATTTTTTCCTTGATCTTTAATGATAATTTGATTTTGGCTAGATGCTAATCCATTTTCAGAACAATTCTCTTTTAAATGACCTATCTTCCCACAAGTGAAGCAAAAAGTAGGTAGTATTTCATATTCAATACATTGATAGAATTAACCCAAATTTCCTTCAACCCAAACTCCCAAAGGTAATTTTTCATCAAGTTTTACATGGACACAAACTCTTGCAAATTCTCTTCTATCTCATTGGAACATGTTTCCATTTATTAAATAAGGAGTATCTACCATGGAAGCAATTCTACACACTTTAATCTAATCCTAGCTTTGTAATTGAAGATAAGGTATATGAATCCATATCGGTGCAGTCAAACCATTGAAGGAAGTTGGAGAAAATGAAGGTGACCATATATCCATTCCCACTATATTTCCATTCACATACAATGAACCATAAGTAAAAACCTTGTCCATGATTTTTGGATTCTCAAATACACAAAAAACCCATCCCATTCCGAGTAAGGTCAAGTGAAATTTCCCAAACACGCCCCATTGCCTTCTCAACTCTATACTTATGATATGGACAGGAACATTGTCACCAAAGATTTTTATTACCAAGGATTTTTTATGTCTGTTTGAGTTCTCCAACTCATTTCCCATATGCAGTTTCGCTGTTGATCCATTTTCAATAAATCCTTCACCAAGATCAATATCAATTAATTTGATTTTGGTCTTTTTACTCCATGCATTCTTCATCACATTACTTGACTGTGGTTTAGGACCGTCCAAGATCTTTGAAGCCAAATTACAGTTACCCAGTTCACCTGATTCACAGTTGCAAACTTTTTTAACATCCAAACTTGCCTGATTAAAATAGGTTGTATCATGCATTAGAATTTCAATTGAAGCAACAACTCCTATGCTAGCTTCAATATTTTGCACCTCTGAAATAGGGCAATACTTAATTTTATCCTTCTCAGCATCTCCTTCGATAATAGCTTCATGTTCATGTACTTTAAACAAACCATTTACAATATAATCATCTTTCATAGCAATAAAAGATGAATTGCCCTAACCAATTTTAACAACCCCTTTTGAATTCCTGACCTCTTCCATCGAAGAAAGATTTTTAACATAACTTTTGAATTAAACATTCTTGCCATTCCCAACAACTTTAAATTGTCTTTTCTCATTCAATAATCCTCCTTTTATAATCAGTGGACGGTCCATTTTAAATTTTAATTTTTTATACTGATCAAAATACGAATCCCCAAAGGCTGGAGGAGACAAACCTTCTACCAGTCGAGACACATGCTGGGATGGAATGGTGGGTGGCTAAACATTGAAGGAGCCACCAGTTGGAGGTTGCCGATGACCCTTCGACATCATCGGAGTAAAGAAGAAAACATGCGAGGTGGAGAATTTCAAATTCTATCTTTTCCCAGGAAAAATGGAGCTTCTCTCTCTTCACTCAGCATAATTAAATTACCCTAATGGATAAAAAGAATTTTTTTTTGCTTCTAATTTAGTTAGTGTTGTTATATTTCTTGGTTTTAAACATGCTTTAGCTAATTGTGCTAATAAGATGTTCTTGGTAACTTTACTCAAGTGGTGCATTATCATATTGATGTTTTTAATGTTAAGTGTTGTGCTCCCTTCATTTATGCTTCTTCTTTTCGTGGCATTAGAAAAGTTCAGTGGGAGCAATTAACCAACTTTCATAGTACTAACCTGTGTCCATGGTTGGTGGGGGGTGACTTTATTACCATTTCTAATTCTTTTAATACTTCAGGTGGTTCTACTCCTAATTATTATTCTATGGATGATTTTAATAATATGATTATGGATTGCAATATTAATGACATAGGTTTTTATGGAAATCTGTTCACTTGGAATAGAGGTCACCTTTGGAAAAGGTTGGATCATATTTAATTTAATGATAATTGGATCAATTCTTTTAGTTCTATTTCTATTGAGCATCTTAGTCATACTCTTTCTGATCATTCTCATTTACTTATTTCTCTAAATACTCGTCAAGTGAATGTTATTCCCCAATTTCAATTTTAGAATATTTGGCTTCATAATGATTCCTTTTTGGGTGTTGTTCATCAGAATTGGAATGAAGTTTTGCATCCTGATAACTCTATTATGGGTATGAAAAGATTTTAGTTTAAGAAGAAAAGACTTAAGCAACTTTTAAATTGGTGGAACCATCATGTTTTCAAAAATATTTTTTTTAATATTTTAAATACTAAAGAGATGGTGAATAATCTTGAGCTTAACTGTCAAAGTTTTCCTTATGCTGCCAATTTTTCTTCTCTTAGAGAGGCAAAGGATAATCTTTTTAAACTTCAAGCTCAAGAAGAAACTTTTTGGAAATAAAAAGTTGCTGCTAAGCACCAGTTGGAAGGTGATAATAATATTAAGTACTTTCATGCATTGGATAAAAGGAAACGTGCCTCTAACTCTATCAATAAAATTACTCGTGATGATGGCTCTGTTACTGAGGATGCTGAGGAGAACTTCCATGTTGCCTGTTCATCACTTTCAGAATAGATTTAATAAGGTTTTTATTCCTAGTAATATTATTAACCCTAAAATTATTCCCTCGTTCATTTCTGTGGAGGATAATAATCTGCTTGCTGGTACTCCCACTCTTGAGAAATTAAAAGAAATTATTTTTAATATGAATGGAAACTCTGTGGCTGGTCTAGATGGTTTTACTACAAAAGTTTTTCAAAAAACTTAGGATATTATTAAGGATGACCTTTTTGCTACTGTTCTGAATTTTTTTGCTGGTAATACTATGCCTAAGTTTTTTTCTTCAACTTCTATTGTTCTTATCCCTAAGAAGGATAATGCTAGTAATTGTAATGATTTCAGACCTATTAGTCTCTGTACATTTTTCAATAAAATGCTTTCCAAAATTATTATGTCTTGTTTAACTAATGTTCTTACTAAGATTATTTCTGCCTTTCAAATGGGCTTTGTTAAAGGTCGTGCCATCTCTGATAATATTTTGTTGGCTCTGGAATTTTGCCATGCTTTGGACATCCAAGTAAGGGGTGGTAATTCTGTTCTTAAACTATACATTTCCAAAGCTTATGATAATATCAGTTGGCAATTCATTTATAACATCATGCATTTATTTAGTTTTAGTTTAACCTTTATAAATCTTATTAGAAATTGCATTGAGGGTTCTTTTTTCTCTTTTATTATAATTGTTAAGAGCTTTGGTTTATCTAAATCCTCTCATGGATTAAGGCAAGGTGACCCTATGCCCCCTACCCTGTTTATTATTGCCATTGATTACCTTTCTAAAAGCATCACTCAAATGTTTGAAATTCACCCCAATTTTTATTTTAGAACTTGGGGTGGATTTCATATATTGCACCTTTGTTTTGCTGATGATTTTATCATTTTTATGAATTCTTCTCGTAATAACATTAATAAACTTATGGACTTCTTTCATGATTTTAACTCTGTTAGTGGTTTGTCTCTTAACAATCACAAATGTTGTTTTCTTGTTTCCCATAATATGAATAGGGATCGTATCTCAGCCTTTAAAGAGATTACTAGGTTTTTGCATGGCCACTTACCTATTAAGTATCTTGGTATCCCAATAATGTTTAAAGGTACCAACAAATATTTTTTGTTTAATGATTTAATTACCTCTGTACAGAATAAGGTTCATTTCTAAGATTCTAACTTTTCTAGTTTTGGGGGTAGGCTTACTCTCATTAGAAGTGTGCTTTGTTCTCTTCCTATTTATTCTTTTCAAACCCTACTTCTAACTAAATTGGTGTGCAATAGAATTGATATTATCCTTAACAAGTTCTTTTGGAAAGGCTCTTGTAGTAACAACAAAATTTCTTGGCCTTCCTGAGATAAATATTGTGATGCTTTAAAAGAGGGAGGGCTTGGCTTCAAAAGCATGTGTGATCAGGCTCAGGCTTTTTCTTATAAGTTATGGTTTACCTCTCATACCAAATTTTCATTGTGGGCTAAATTTATGTACTCTAAATATTATGTGGGAAACCATCCTTATACTTTTTCTTTTAATATTGGAAATTCTAAAGTTTGGCAGAGGATGTTTATGGTCAAGTGGGAGGTGGAGGCTCATCTTTCTTGGGGCCTTGGGAGTGGCAATATTTTTTTTTGGCAGGAACAATGGCTTAGTTCTTGCTCTATTGACTCCCTTATTAATTCTACTTCTACTTCTACTATTGGGATTATGACAAGCTTGCTGATATTCTTTTGGATTATATTATCCAAAAAATTCTCACTCTTCCTATTAACTTTGACACTAATGATGTGTTTTTATGCATGTTGGCTAGTGATGATTTGTTTAGATTAAAAGACGCTTGGAATTATTTTAGATCTAAGAAAGTTGTTGCTTCCATTTTTTTCTATGGTTTGGCACAAAATCATTCCCTCTACTGTTTCTACTTTTATTTAGAGAATTTTATATAGATTTATTCCTATAGATGATAATTTGATTAAAAGAGGTTTCGTCCTCCCCTCTAAGTGCTAGTGTTGTTTTCATTTAGAAAGTATGCATCATGTGCTTGTGTCTGGGCCTATAGCTATTAAAACTTGGTATTATTTTGTGAATTCTAAAGGCTATATTAGAAGTGCTACCTCCTCCATTATATTTTGGTTTCTTTGATTGGAAAGAAACAACACCTTATTTAATGGTATTAATTTGGACTCATCGAGGGTCATTAAAAATGTGGAAGATAAATTACTCAACTTGGTTTTTGCCAATTTAATTTATATGAATGGTTTTAAAAATTGTTATCATGTTGCTTCAGATTTAGGGATTAGGCTGTAGTTCTCTTTGCTTACTACTCATCCTCATCTGAATTATTTGGTGAAACCAGAGGTGGGCTTTTTCAAGCTGAATGTTGGTGCTGAGTATGAGAATAACAATTTGGGGTGTGGTGGCATCATCAGAGATGGTTATGGTAATGTTATTCTCGGCTTTATGGGGCCTTTTAAGTGTAATCCCCATTTGGCTATTTTTACTTCCATTCTCTATGGGTAAAGAAGCTGTATGTCTCTTGATATTACTAGTATTACTATTGAGTTGGAGCCTTCCCTTAATATTTAATGTTTACTTGGTGGGATGGACTCGGCATGTGAACCTTAGGTGTTTTATATTATTAGAGATATTAAGCATTTGATGGTCTTCATTTATATTGATACTTCTCATGTGCATAAGAAAGCCAATACTTGTGTTATGTTGTTAGCTCATTTTGGTGCTGGGTCTAATTGCTTCAAAGACATTGTGGAAGTAAATGCTCCCGCACCTCTTAGAGGACTCCTAAGATTGGACAAAATTTCTTACCCCTATGTTAGATTTTAATTATTTTCCTTTTGGTTTTCTTGTATTGTTTGTGGTTTCTCGCTTGGTTGGGTGGTTTTATTTTCATAACTATATACTGGTTTGATTTTTAGAGGTAAGTGGCTTTGTATTTTTGGGTGATATGTTTCTTTTCTTGTTGTGCTGTGGTGTTTTTGGGTTGAGCAATGATTGCAACCTTCTTATAACGGTGAGCCTATTTGTTTCTCTCCTCCCCTTGGTTTTAGTTGGGCAGAATCCAATTGGTTTTGGGAGTCTAGGCTCCTCTGGTTTCTTGGTGTGGTTGTTTCCTGGGCTGAGGGTGGACTTGGTTATGCCGAATGACTATTGGATGGTTTCTTGGAGTTTTGCTGGTTTATTGTTGGTTTGTCATTCTCTTAATATTATGTTTTTTAGAAGCTTTGTTAGTTTGGGATATTGGTTGCGCTGGTTATTCTGGGTTGGCCCTACTTTCTGGTCCTTTGGTGTGGTTAGGGAGGCGCTTTTTGGTGCGAGTGGATGTTACTTTGGGTGGTGTTTTTTGGTTTCTCCTGCTGGGATGGTACTTGCTATTTGCTAGGGCTGGATGAAGCGGCATCAGGTTTTACTCTATGATGGTAACTTGTTTCATTCCTACCTGAGCTCTTCTTGCTCGAGAACTGCTGGCATTACTTATTTGTATTGGTTTTTGGTGACTAGTTATTGGCTTCACATTTGGTTTTATCGGTCATACCTGGATACTTGGTTTGGTTTATTTATTTTCTGGTGGTTTGTCTTCTATGTTTTGAGTTTTGGGTGTTGGATTTTTTGGTGCTGGGGTTATGCTGGTTGGACTTTAGGGGTGTTATGTTCTATTATCTATTTTCCTGGGGTGGTGGTTGTTGGTTTTATATGGACTGCTGGGGGATCCTATTTGTTGGGTTCCTTAGGCTGTAAGGTGCGGCTTTAGGTTTTATCTAGTGAGGTTAATGTGCCTTATTCCTGCTGGAGTTATTCTGGCATTATTCCCTCTAGCATTTGTAATGTTTTTGTGGTTTCTTGCTTCAGTCTATTTTTCTTAACTTCTCTTATCCCTAGTTTTAATTATTGTTATTGGTGGTGGTGTTTAATCTGTAATGTTAACTGGTTGTTCATGTTACCCTATTACCCGTGGCTACTTAGTTGGAAGTTTTTGATGTCTCTGGATTCTTCGAGGAAGTCCTGTTATTGTGAGAGAACTAAAATGTCTTATTTTTTGTAGTATCATGATTCTTTGGGGGTACTCTCTTGTCCATTTATGTTGGTTTTTTTTTGCTATTATTGCTGTGGTTTTTTCTCTATTTTGCAAGATCATTTTTGTGCAGATCATTGCTCTACTCATTTTTGGACCAGGGAGCTTGAGCTGAAAGTTTTTGTTTGTTGCTTCCCTATTTTTTGGGTGCTCCTTGTGCATCGTAGATTGTATCTAGGTGTTATTGTATTTTTGCGTAGCAGGGACCTTGAGCTGTTAAGATTTTTTATTTTTTTGATTGTAGCTCTTTTGAGTAGTAGATGAGCCCGAGGTCCCTTTAAGGACCTTGTATTTTTGAATTTATATCAATGCGTAGGCACCTCCGTGGGTTTCCCCTAAAAAAAAATAAAGATTGACCAAGCCACTTAACTTAGCCAACACTTTAGTTTGCTTTTTGGGGAAAACAACTCAAGCTTTAAGTTAAGTGCCTTTTTTAAAACTTTTAATGGATTATTTGCTTCCTATACTTATTTTGAAATGCAAATATTTGAATGATTTTGGTGGTTTTGTTCATATGATTATGTGATCGAATGATTATATGAGGATAATGTGTTATAGTTATGATCTATCATGAATATTTAAGTTCCTTGTAATTAAGAATGCTCTGAATGTGTTTATCACTAATTCAAGTTTCCATAAGTTGCAAAAATTAGGCTGGGCTATTGTAAAAAGGGAGAGAAAAAAAAAGTAAACTTTAAACTAAATAATTTTCTATAGGTTCATATGCTGCTCAGCTCACCCAAAATATTAAAAGCATGGCCAAGTTCCATGTTACTCAATCATCAAGAAAATACATATATATTATGTGTTGTAAAGATTTTCATATTATATAATACTTTTCACTAACCTCGTAGGGAGTATAAATTCATTTTTATTTTTAAAATGTAATTTTTAAGTCGATGTGAACGTCTTAAAACTTAAAATTTTCCCTATAAAGAGTAAGAACCCAGAAGAATGAACATTCTTCCTCTAGAGGTTCTCTTCTTTTAAATGCCTAATTGAAGGATGAATCAACTATGAATAAAAACTTAAGAGTCAAGGAAAATCTTTTATTTTTATTAGTTAACTCTAAGCATAGAATCTAGGGGTTAAATTTAAAGGCATTACTCAGTTACCTTTACTTATAAAGGTGTTTTAATTAAGTTATACATGCTACATCTAGACATTGGAGTATTCGTAAAACATCAAAGTAAGAAAAGTTTAATTACTATTTTAATTGAGAGAACTTTTAAGATATTCATCTCTCTTAAGATGTAATTAATCCTAAGGGCTTGCATGTATGGGGAAACTCTAACCTTAGACTAAATAAACTCTATCTTACTTTTATAAGGTAGGGGAAAGATATTTAAGAACATAAAAAATTTCTCTAAAACCCATTTTAGTATTCAAATGCCTTTGCAAAATATAATGTTCATCATTCGATATGATATGCTTCTATCTAATTTATTTGGTTAAAGAAATGGTGAATTTTCATTTTTAAATATCATTATAGAATATCATGTCTAACTTTTAAGATAGCTTACTATTCTCCTTATTATGTTTGATTATGAGAATGGAAAATTTTTAAACCTATTTTTCAACTTTAAATTCTTTGTAGAATACCATATGCAACTTTTAATATTTTATCTTATTCTCAATGTAAGTTTTTATGGCAAAAATAGGAGTGTTCAAATCTACATGGTTCTTTTAAAACATATTTTCAAGCCGACTACACTATTGAAGGCTCCTCTCTCCATCTTTAAAATTGGTTAACTATTTTCTACATTGGTAGTATGCTTGCATTCTATGTAGGTTCAAAATATATTTGGTTCATTGGGTTACCTTACTCATTTCTTTCATGGGTAAATGTGGAAAACATTTAAAAAAATAACATAAATGAGGTCTCAAAAACCCCCATTAGTGTTTGTGTGATAAGTCTATTTTAATACCCATTTTTGGAGTATTTTTAGGTTTCTCATATTTCGAGAACATCCTATTTGAGAAAAATCCAATATGCTTGGATATGAAACCTTAAGACCACCAAAAATTTTTCAAAGATCTACTAAAATCTAATTCCCATTTTAAATAAATTTTCCAAATTTCAGTGATCTCAAATATAACCATAGTTCAAGACTAATACTTGAAACTTCTATAAATAAAAAATAAATCTTTCTCCCATTCCTAATTAACCCATAGTCCTTACATGCTTCTTTGTAACTTATTGTGTTATTAGGTCTAGGTTCAAAATTCAAAAAATAAAATAAAATAAAAGATCAATCATTCTCTATACGCTAATTAACACCACACAATTACGTGTTCCTTTATAGCATGATGTGCTGGTCCAAAAATTTTCAGCCAAATTCCTTTATAGCATGACTATATTATAGTTACATATTCATGTAGCTTGATATGTTCATTAAGATAATGTTCCTTTCAAATGAGTCACAAAAATCTTTGGTTAATATAATGAATATATAATAGTTGCATATTCTTGTAGCATGATATATTCTTTGGGATAACCTTTCAAATATAAATTTCAAATTCAAATATCCAAATCCCAAATTCAAAATAAAAAATTAAACTCTTCAGTAATTTAACAAATACATTATAGATACATATCCATGTAGTTAGATATATTTATTAAAATAATATTCTATATTTAAAATCAAAAGAAAAACCAAATCAAAACCTATCAATTAAATTTTGCTCTTAATTGACCACTATGTGTTGTAGTTACATTCTTTCATAGCATAAAAAAAATATGGTTGTAAAATTCTTAAACCTTATAAATTTAAATTTATTAGAATCAAATAAAAGTCTCTAAAAAATAGTTATTCAGAAGATTGACTTCATGTTAGTATTGAGTTTATGAAAAAATATTTAGAAAGTTGATTTTCCCCTTCTTTTATTTCTTTAAATAAGCTATTGATCTATCTCAATTATTGGATGGCACTTTAATTAAGTATGGCTCTAGATTTATGAATTTAATTATGTTAGCTATTGGCCCTTAGTAAACCTCCATTCAATCTGATGAGATCTTTGACAAGAAGCCCATTCAAGATTTGTTTTTGGGATGTGGGGATGAAGTTAATCATCAAGACCCTAAGCCCTTAATTTTTATTTGTTTTGACCAGCTTATTTACCACTAGAATAAAAAATTGAAGTCTACAATTAGGATAATGAGTAGATGCCATTACATGTACCTAATTAGTGTCAAAATGGTTCATCTTGAAGTATGGTAATGACCGCGAAAGAAAAGAGAAATAAGAATTATTAATTGAGGTAGTGTATGGAAAAATAGAGAAAATTGTTTGATGAATTATTGATGACTACTTCAAAAGAGGAGGGTGAGTGGGATTTACCACCTACCTCTTCACTTCTAGGTGGTATCTTGTTTCCCTTTCTATCTAATGCCAATGGACAGGATGATGTGAGGGTTATAGAACATTCAAGTCCACCACACTTTGATCATAAAGTATTTAAATTAGCAGTGAATTCAAGAAGTCATTTAATAACATATTAAAGGGCATTTTTTAGAAATGTACTAACAATCATGGAAAACTAATAAAACATTCTTATAAAATATGAGAGAGATGATCAATAAGAAACTTGAACTTGAAAATTTTGAAGTACATGACAGTAAAACCCATGTAGAGGCTCAATTGAGTCCTAGACATGTAAGGAGATTTTCTAAATAAGATGTTATCTCATTAATTACTAATAAATACCACAAGTGACCAAATTATTTTCATAGAAAATTGATATTATAATATTCACGGATGGTCAACACAATAATAATAATAATAATAATAAATAATAATATTAAGCATTTGTCCCACTATGTGGGGTTGGCTACCTGATTCTAGTTTCTCTATTATCTCTTATTAAGGTCAAATACTCATTTAAATATAGTAAAGAAAGGTTATTTCTAATACATTCTAACAAAATCTTTTTAGGTCTACCTTTATGTTTATTAATATAGGATAGAATATATCTAATTTCCTTATCGAGTCAATGAAAGGCTAAGATTTTATGAGACCAACCCACCTAAGGCGACTCTCTCAAATCTTGTCTGCCATTGAAGCTAGTCCAATATTCTCATACATATACTTATTTTATATTCTATATCTATGAGTAAATCCACTCATCCACCTATACATCATCAACTTTGTAATATATAACTTAATTTTATGCTTCTCTTTTATTGACTAACATTCTACACCTAAAGCATTGCAGGTCAACATCAAAAGAAAATTTTTGATTATTATGATATGAAGACTTTATCTCATTATCATTATAGACATCCATCACCCACTATATATTCAAAATTAGAGGCACTTGTGAAAGCTCATCATCATTCTAATTCTCAACTCACCTAGAGTTGAGCAGCATCATAATTCAAGTCACTTACCATCTTCTCATTTTGATTATAGTAGGATGAATTCCCTGGCTTAACCTTATTCATCATCAAGTGAGAAGAAGGTTTGGTGGCCATATATAGGAGCCACTTCTTTCATGTTGATTGTAAGCCTAAACCCCCTGAAGAAGGATGAGAAAGAGAAAGAAGGAATAATAAAAGAGAAAGAGAAATAGTAAAAGAAGAAATTAAAAACTCTCTTGTGTGAGGAGTATACTCTAATTGATCCCCATCACATGTCTAGAAGGACTATAGAAGAGATGATTGAAGAGTTAAAAAAGAACCTTAATATTATAAAGGAGGATAAGGTTGTCAAGGTAGAGTTAATGTTGGAAAATTATTTTAAAATTAGAATGTTAAATTTTATCCCGATCTAGATGATATGATAGAGGATATGGTAACATTTATTAATATGGTTTGTACTAGATGTCCTTTACAAAAAGAGTAAAAATTTAGAGTTAATTTATAAGATGTTGTGGTTGAGGAGGGCATTTTGCTAGACTAAACATAATTTCTTATACTTCAAGTTAATAAAAAAATGAACAAATTGATAAAATGGAAAAGAAGATAGAGGCGAAGATGATTCCCATGGCCTCATTTTAGTTTCAGGGACCAAAAGTTAATTAGCCTGAGCCTATTTATATGGTGGATAAGAAAAAAATAGTTGTTAAATAATAAGAGGAAGAACATATCAAGAAAGCATCAAAGGTTATGTCTATGCTACCAAAGGATTTGAATCATTTGGTAGATAAATAAGTTAAGGAGGCCTTAGCATAATCCTAAGGGACTTCATATCTTCCAAAGGTTAGACTCTACCTAGAGGAATATGAACATGTTCAATATCTCAAGGGTTTGGTCCACCTTCTTTCAAAATCTTTAATGGTATCAAGAATCCTATATAACATTTAGCACACTTTAGAGCTAATTGTAGAAATTCCATTTGTGGTGACACTCAGGCTGTTTATTAGTAGCCTATTAGGAGTTAAGTTTACAAAGTATGTAGATTTGTTAAAAGGATCAACAAAAATATTATAAAATTAGAGAATCTATTTTTAAAAATGTTTATTGATTCCCAGAATCTTGGGATAGTTGGTGATTTAGTACTAAAAGCAAAAGCCTGAGAGTCTTTGGTAGAAAATATCCTTAAAGGGAGATACCTCATCATGAATATAAGCCTTAGTTGAAAGAACAATATGAAATTGAGATATTTCAAAAGAACAGTCATGGAACATTACCATTCTTTTGGAAGGATTTATTATAAAAACTTTTTAGAAGCTACTAAACAAAGCCTCTAACCTTTAGGAGGAAGCCTAATAGCTTTTATTTCTTAAAGATTAGTTTTCATTGAATTTCAAGATGTTAAAATCAAAAAAGTTCTTGGAAAGGAAATATGGGTTAGGTCGACTATTGATAAGGGAAAACTATCAAAAAATCCTATGCATGCATGCTATGAGTTTTGAACTTTAGGTCTCCACACCCAATGTGTACTAAAGTTAATGGTGTAAGTGTGGGAGATATGTCCTAACATGCCATAGAAAAAACATCTAACACCAGAAAAAGGTTTTACTAATCTATTTGGGTTATTGTGCCTCTTCCTATGTTTGAATGATGCATGCTATTGTGATGGATTATAAAAATCTTTAAGTGAAGGTGGTTTTTTATTTTCATTTAAAATATTTATTTTGATTTGTAAAAATTAGTTTGCACTTTAAGATTTTAATTTTCAACTTTCAAATCATGCTCCTCATTATCAATTTTAGATGCTATAGTTTCTAATCTTTTATATGTATTTCCTAGTTCAACATGTAAACTTTTCAAGGAACCATGCTCATTAGTTAAATCAAGATGTTTTGCATTCAACAAGTCAAATTCATCCAACAAAGTCATATGATTTCTCACCAGAGTAGAATGATCTTTCCTTAGAATTTCATGTTCTTTTTGCATATTTAAAATTTAATTTTAAGACTAGAATGTAAATTCGTAAGCTTCCTATATAAACAATAATTTTTTTAGAAACTTCAAGTAATTGATTATAAGAAAGATCACATACCTCTTTTTTATCAGAGGGATCAAGATGTTCATTGGTCATTAAGCACAGGTTTTTTTACCTCCTCTCTATTTCTTTTTTAGAAGAGTCTGATGCTGAGTAAGTCTAAAAAGCTTTTTGGATCTGTTTCTTGTCCTTCATAAACTTAAGCTTTTTTTCACCTTTCTCCTTTCTTGGGTGAGATTTTAGAGTTATGTAGTGAAACTTCAGATGCCCTGGCTTCCTGCATTCAAAATAAATAACATCAGAAGACACTTTAAAATTTCTATTATTCTTACCTTTGTTCCAATTCTGATGATTCTTTTGCTTTTTCCTTAAGAAGCTTTTGAATTGACTAGTTATCAAAGCAATATCATGATTTTTAGAATTAGAAGAGTCATTATAAGAATCATTAGCCTTCAAGGCTATAGTTTTCTCTATTTTCTTCTCACTTGCATCAAGCTGCCTTTGGTTCGCTCCTTGCTCGTAAGTAATAAGTGATATAAGTAAGTTATCAATTGAATAAATATTCAGATCTTTTGATTCAGTAATGGTAATAATTTTTGCATCATAGGAAGAAAGTAAATATATAAAAATTTTGTTAACTTTTTCATAGTTTATGAGTTCTCTTCCATAGGCATGTAGGGATGTAACAATCTGTGTAAGCCTAATATACAATTTAAAAATCAATTCATAAGGTTTCATGCAGAAAAATTCATAATCATGCAAAAAAATATTTAGCTTAGATTATTTAACTTCATTTGTACCTTCATAGCTTATACATAATCTATCCCAAATTTCTTTTCCATTAGAACAAGTGGAAATACTCATATAACCTTCAAATTTTAAGGTATAGAAAAAATAGTTCAAACATTTAGAATTCTTCTATGCTAGATCTCTATAATTAAAAGTCCATTCAATAAAAGAAAGTTCAATTATCATGCCATCAACAAGTTTAAAAGGTATAGAATATCCATCCGTAACGAGAATCCACATGCGATAATAATTTGATTATAAAAAGATGGACATGCAAGTTTTCCAAAAATCAAAAGATATGTTATCAAAAAGAGGTAGTGTTGTAATTGATTATCCTTCCATGGAGTTTCTATTTCCAAAGTTAGCCATAGATCTTAATTCAAAAGTTTTCTAAAAATTTATTTTATGAATCCAGCTCTGATACCACTTGAAAGTTTGTTAGGGTTGTTAAGCCCTTATAAATTAGCCTGAGGCTAACTAAGAGGCAGGTGAAATGGTAGTTTTAAAAATTCTTAACCAAAAAGAAAAATCTTTTTGAAACCTTCTTGAATATAATAAAACAAAAAAGATCAACCATTTATTCGAAAACAATTAAAGAAAAAAATCAAAGATTTATAGTGGTCCGATCAAGTTGACCTACGTGCACTTCTTGGAGACACCGTCTCCAAATATTGCTCTAAACCTTCAATGACTCTCCTTTTGCTCCCACAGTAAGGTGGAGAAGTCCTTATAAATTATTTCCACTGTCCCAGTTAGGCAGAGAACTTTATATCCTTGTTCACCCTCGTAATGAAGGTAGGGAACCTAGAATCCTTTTACTTCCTCCTAGAGTAGGTAGATAACTTGATCTGATGCTTATGATCATCTCTATTGAGCCACCAAGGAGCTAAGGATGAAGCTTAAAGAAGACATACGAATCCTTGCTTAGTGAAACCTTTATGAATCCCTTTATAAAATTCCTCACCTGCAAAACTCTAATTCTCCTTCTCTAAGCTCCTTTATGTTTGAACATCAGAAAAATATTATGTCAAAGGAGAAATACTTAAGCTTAAATAGAAGAGCTCCAAAAATGACCTAATTTTGAATTCTATGCAACTTATCGTCTAGGACAATCAGGATATCATCATGTACGATTAGTTCAAAACACCTCAATCAGCTTGTACGATCAACCTTGCCTTGTATGATATGTTCATGAATTTGCACAGACCGACCTGGACGATTATGCAAAAATCTAGGATGATTAGTTCAATATGGGTGGCAATCGATAAATCTTCCCATAATGGCCTCGGGATGTCCTGGATGATCGACCTAGATAATTAGAAGAAAATTATGGTTTTCATCTTAGATGATGGGCATCATCGAACATAAATATAATAGATCGTCGAGGATGATCATAGAGGATCATCCTGTATGATCTGATTGAGCAATTTAACCATAATTGCTCTCCTAATCATCAGATCAATTTAGGCATGTATTTCTTGCATTATCCAAGATGATGTTGATCGTTCGTGATAATTAGAAAAAAACTATAGTTTCAAAAACATGTCTAAAATATGATTGGATGCTGAATTTCATATATATAACTGATCATACTAAATGTTTTGATTGTTCAATATAATTAGTTTATTATCTTACTTTAATAGGATGCTTTAATTAGGATTTCTATTTTTAAGTGATCATCCAAGATGATTTGAAATTATTTTATACGATATAATCAAAAATAGAAAAGTTCTAACTCATCAAATTTCTCCTCCTAAGTTTGTGTATGCAAGGTTACATAGCTTCAAGATCCATCATAGTCATCTAACTTAAGAAAAGGTCAAAAAAGCTTTTGAATAAAAATTACCGACTAACTCAATCCTAATCTACCGGATCTTAAGCTGAATGATATTCCAAGTGAACTTGTGGACTTGAAAGGTCAGCGAGAAGAGAAAATAAAATAGATATACAAGAATAGTAGTAGTTAAGAAAAAATAATGTTTGTTATCATTTTTTTTGGCTAAAACTCATAGAGGGGCCTACTCGTTAATAGTAATAAAAAAGTATAGAGTCCTTAAGGGAGACTAATCGCTCACTATGCTCAAACGAGCTACAAAAATAACTAATAAATAAAAACCTAGAGCAAGAAGTCTCCACTATGCAAAAGTGCAAAAGAACCTAGGAACGTTCTACAGATGCTACAGGAAAGCATCCAAAAAAGAAAGTTAAAGATACGAAAATGAGGCACGAGTTTTCTACAAAAATGGGTGAAGATCATACAAATCCAAATCACCTGCAAAGCAAAAATGCGGCAAACAAAAAGATTATAACAACAAGTAATAATAGAAAAAGTAAGCTTAGTTAATCCCCTAAACCAAAAATGATCAAGGCAGCACTGAAAGTTAGACCAATGATATAAATTATAAGAGCTCAGGATACAAAAAAAATAATAAGCTTCATCAAGAATGACCACTTGCCACTCGATCCAACCCTCAGGAGCAAACTCCAACCAAATCTCAACATGTGCCACGGATAAAATAACAACAAAATTCACATAGATCCACAACACCTTAAAGGACCCAACCTTCCCAAACATCCAACAGCTCCAATACAACCCACCTAAGGACAAACAACACAACTGCAAGCTGAGAAGAGGCAGGGCCCAATCCTCCACAGGATTACCATAAGGATAGCCAACAGCAATCCTACACATAAAAGTAAGGAAAAGCACCCCGAACCCCCTAGGTAAGAGGTAACCAACAGAAACTAGAACCAATGGCAAATGAAATGAGAAACTCACCGCAGTCCCAACAAGCAACCTGAAGGAGGGAAAGCACCAAGGTGATAATCTTAGCAAAAATAACACTGCAATCATTGGTCATATCCATAATCCAACAAACAGCAACAGCCACGAACAAAACAAAATATAACAAACAAAGAGAATAACAAAGAATTAAAACATCGGTCACAGCAGCACTCAAAAACCCAAGAGCACAGTACGGACCAGCAGCAAGCACCCCACTTATCACCCAGGAACAAAAATATATTCTCAGACTGAAACTATGTAGTACAAGACCAAACAATAACCACCACAATGAGGGGAACCACAAGCGAACCACTGGGAACAAATCCATAGTACAGAGGGACAAAAATCTACAAAAATCCCAACCAAAATAAGGTAACTTCTAGACCATAAAGAAATAGAACATATCAATCCAGTTAAGAATCAAAAGAAATCCAAAACCCAACCAAAAAATAAAGACCAGCAATCCGACCACCATCAAAAACTAGAGACCAACACAAATAAGTTAAGAACTAACAGAGGGACAACCACAAGCATCAAGATAGAGTAAGCCACGAAGATAGGCAGGACAATTGCCCAAAATAAAGTAAGCAAAATAAGACCGACTGTAGCCCCACATCTCCATCTAAGAAGCACAAGAATTCCCATCCTTACTGGCGTGGTGAAAACAGAAGTTAAGAGACAACAAAAGAGTTTTAATCTCCCTAACCAAATAAAAGAGGTAAGGAGAACAACTAGTCTCATCAGTAGCTAGAAAGAGATTATAATCCAAGCCAAAAGTAACCTCAATGTGCAAATTAAAAATGCTTAGAGTAGTGCACAACTGAATACTATATAAAAAAGCCTTAAAAATAGCAGTATGATAGGTACCTTGAATAGGACCAACAAAAACAACAATGAGGCCACCATTACTATCCCTAATGACACCACCATACCAATACAATCAGTACTAGTTCCATCTACATTAAGATTAAAGAAATTAATGGAATTTTTATGCCAAAAAATAACATTAGCAAGATTAGGGTCATCCTCCAACTTCAAGCCTAACGAATTACCAACAAAGTAACAATTTTTTAAGTTCTTAGAAGAAATCAAGTTAACAGCCAGAAGAGCTAACACCTTATCCTTCACTTTCTAAATAACATTATGGTGGTTCATTTTCACATTATTGAATAGAGATTGATTCCTAGCCAAGAAACCACAAAATGAGAGAAGGAATAAGGTTACGAATGTACCCTTTAGAGTTAATAAACCATAATTTAAGGATGGAATTGATAGACAAATTAGAGTTAAAACAATTTAGTTGAAACAAATCATCAAAATAAAACCAGGTTCTAATAGCAACAGGACCCGATAAAAAAACATGGTGCATACTCTCTTTATGAAAATAACATTGGCATTTATAGGCCAAGATATAACCTTTCTTAATGAGATTATCATCCGTAGGAATAAATCTATGCAGAACTCTCCAAACAAACACAGAAATAGTAGAAGGAATGCTTTTATTCTAGATATTAAGGAAAATGTTATCTTTAATATTTTTATCTCTAAAGGTATGCCAAGCACTCTTTAAAAGAAAACCACCATCTTTGGAAAGATCACACAATAAAATATCTCTAGAGGTAGTATTAATCGATAAGTTAATAATTCTCTAGAGGATACAATCAGGAACCTCATTACAAAGCTTATTATAGTCCCACTCATTATTATTGAAAAAGGTATTAACCTTAATAGAAGAAATAGAAATCGAATTGAGAAGGGAATCAATAGAATTTTTACCTAACCAATGATCTTGCCAGAAAAAAGTATTACCTCTGCCAATGCCCCAAAAGATAAAAGGCTCAGCCTCCCATTTAATCCTGCACAGCATTTTCCAAACTGTAGAGTCACCTTATTTAGAGAAGCAATTAGTAGGATGCTTGGCATTAAAATACTTAGCAGTCACAAAATTGGCCCAAAGAGTAACATTAGCATGAAAGTTATACCAAAGTTTAAAGGAAAAAGCCTAAGCATGATCCTTAAAGTTCTTGCACCCAAGTCCACCTTCCTCCAGCACACCACAACATTTTTCCCAAGCAGCCCAATGAATTTTAGCACTAGAGGAAGTGCCTCTCCAAAAATATTTATTAATAATCTTGTGGAGTTTATCACACACAGTTTAAGTAGGAAAAATAGAATGAAAATTATAAACCAGAAAAGCACAAAGAACACTTTTAATAAGAACGATCCTACCACCAAAGCTAAGGAAATTAGACTCCAAAGATAGCAGTCTGTTATGAACCAAAGCAATGAGATCCTCAAACAAAAAAGATTTACCTCTACCAGCAAATAGAGGCACTCCAACATATTTAATAGACATTTGAGCATGATTAAAGCCAGTAAGATTACTAATAGATAAAAGCTGGTCATAAGAACTCTTCTTAGAAGCAATGAAACATCATTTGTTTTTGTTAAAGGGTAAACCACTAACCTTCTCAAAAAATCTAGAAAATCTAGAAGTTTTTGAATTCTATTAATAGACCCATTAGCAAACACAATAAAATCATCCGCAAAATAAAGATGTGATAGAGGGAGACCTCCCAAAGTTTTAAAGTAAAGATGAGGATTGGTATTGGATAAATTAGTAAGACCTCTAGAAAGAAACTCAATAGCAATAATAAAGAGGGCTGGGGAAATAGGATCCCCTTATCTTAACCCATGTGAAGCTTTAAAAAACCATTGTTATAACCAATAACAAAAATAGAGAAATGAACATTTTCAATACAATTCTTGATAAGCTTGATAAAAGCAGAGTTAAAACAAAAAAAAATATAAAATACAGTAAATGAAATTCCAATCAATATTATCGTAAGCTTTGGCAATATCCAACTTCAGCATTAAGTTACCACCTCTAACCTTAACATCCAAATCTTGACAAAACTCTTATGCCAAGAGGATATTCTTAGTAATGGACCTACCTTTCACAAACCCCATCTGATTAGTAGAAATCATTCTAGGTAAAATAGAAGACAAATGATTCATAATAATTTTGGAAATCAACTTATTGAAGAAAGTTCAAAGACTGATAGACTGAAAATCATTCCAATTAGTAATAGCATTATTTTTAGGAATAAGAATAATATAAGTAGAAAGAAAGAACTTAGGGATAGTAGTACCAGAAAAAAATCTAATAAAGCATGAAAAATGTTATTGCCAATAATATGCTAGCATTTTTGAAAAAACAGATTGGTAAAACCATCTGGCCCAGCCACAGACTCTTTATTCATATTATCCAAGACCTCTTTAACCTCCTCTAAAGAATAAGGTCTAGAAAGAAAAATATTCTCCTCGTTAGAAATAAGGGAAGGAATGAAAGAGTGATCAATAATAGGGTCTGGAGTAAAGCTTTATTAAACCTATCTTGAAAATGATTCACATCTAAATTAGCAATTTCCTAAAAATTATCCAAAAAAGTCCCATCTTCCCTTTGAATTTTATTGGTACTATTTTTGGCTCTTTTTTTCTTGACCAAAGCATGGAAATACGTAGTGTTATTATCACCTTCAAGAAAATGTTTAGCAGCGAATTTTTGCTTGCAATAAATCTCTTCCTGAGCTTGAAATTTAAACAGATTCTCTTTAGCATTCTTTAAGAGAGAACAATTATTATCAGAAGGATCATTTTTACAAGAAGACTCAAGAGAAGTAACAAGGTCCTCAGCTTGCAAAATATTAGAGAAAATATTTTTAAACACATGATGGTTCCACCAATTTAAAACTAGTTTCAACCTTTTCAACATAAACAAAAGTCTCTTCATACCCAAAATAGAATTATCAGGTTGAAGAGGGGCATGCCAATTAAAGTGAACCACATCCAAGAAAGACTCATGATTAAGCGACAAGTTTTGAAATCTAAATTGAGAAGAAACATTACCATTTTTACACTTGATGCTGATAAGTAAAGGAGAATGATCCGATAAAGTTCTACTCAAATGCTGCACATTAGTGGAAAGAAGAGAATTAAGCTGAGGGTCATTAAAAAGAACATGATCTAATCTTTGCCATAAATGACCTCTATTCCAAGTGAAGTTATTACCAATATAACCAATGTTAGAAAGATTGCAAGTAGTAATCATACTATTGAAATCCTCCATAGAATGAAAAGAAGGAGGGGAACCTCCAATCTGTTCAGAAGGATCAGAGATAGTATTAAAATCATCACCAACAATCCAAGGGAAATAACAAATATTATGAAAATTATAAAATTACTCCCAAAGAATTTTTCTAGAATAAAGAGATGAAGCAGAATAAACAAAAGAAGAACAATAGTTTAAATTAAAAACCTCTACTTCACAGTGCAAAACTTGAGTAAAGTCACCAATGACATCAATTTCACCAGATCTTTCCAAAAGACCCAATTCCTGTTAGTAACATTGGAAATAGCATGGTTAAAGCTCAAAAAATGAGAGGTGCTAATTAACTTATCAGAAGAGATAAGAGGTTCAAGCAAAATAAGAATAGAAATGTTATGAACACGACATAAGTTTTTAACTCGAATTCTCAAAGAAGGACAACCTATGCCCCTCACATTCCAAATAATTGTACAACATCAACATCAAGCCTTTATCCCACTAGGGGTCGACTACATTCCAAATAATAGTATTAAACATAAATAACCAAATTAATAAGAAGTATGCGATCGAGTGTTTCTAGGAGGTTGAAGAGAAATCTATTTAGGTTTCCTGCCTCTCTTACTATGAACTTTGATAAAACTCAAATCACTATCATCTTTAACAAAACATTTATCAGCAATAAGCATTTCCACAGTATCAGTTAAAGCATCATTGTTATAATAAGAAAGAGCAAGAGCCTTACTACCACTTGGGTGATCCCTTAAAGAAGCCATTTGAGGACATTCATCCTCCATAAAGTTTTCCTCCTCCTTAGTAGCATCATATTCTCTCAAGATAATTTCTTTATTATTATTCGTAATAGCAACATCAAATTCTCCTTCTTCTAAAAACCAATCTTTATGGACAACTTGAATAGCTAAAGCTCCCTGCTCATTTAAAGGATTAGTAGAGGTAGAAACAATCATCTTTCCCTTAGGGTCAATAGAATTTAATTTAACCTTGCAAGAAGGATAATTGGCAATGTTAGTATTAGTAAAAGCTTCACAATTATATAAGACTTGATCCTGAACGATTTCATAAGCAATATTAGCATCAGCTTGAGTGTTAACATTATGAGCTTGATTACTAATCAAAGATTCATTAGAGATAGAATTCATAATGTGGTTCTCCAATGGCTCAACAATAGGATTAGAAGTATTATCCTCAATAGTAACTTGAATAGGATTAGATATCACCTGTGTAGGCTCATCCACATTTGGTTTCAAAGAACTCTTTTTTTTTTGTGGAGATGTGGATGTTTCCTAAAGCATTCATTCATCCCATGCCCATGCATATAGCAAAATGAACAAAAATAGGTAAATTTTTTAGTTCAACCTTTTGAAAGTACCCCATAACCTCCGAACCAATCCATATTTTTGAAGGATATTTCTTGGAAACATCAAGTTCAACTAAAACCCTCGCAACTAATGGTCTAGAAATAGAGCAGTAGCTTGATCAGTTTGTAACGGCCTCCCAAATATAGCAGCCAAAGAAAATAAATTTTGATGATTAAAGAAATAAAGCCTCAAATTCAAAACAAAATCCACACGGGAGCTATAGGGGATTCCTCCCTAACATCAAAATTTGGGGACCATTTTAGTAACCGCATTTGACATGCTTGAATATAGTAAGATCTCCTAGCAAAAATTTGGCTATAGCCAAGATCATTAGCAAGTTGAATAGCTACATGCCTTTGGTTAAGCAATCCAATGTGAAATGCTCTGGATAATTTAAAGTTAAGAAAAAATTTCAGAATGACATCTAAATTATAAGTCCTTAAAATAAATTTACCAACTAGAGTCAAAGAAAACGGAGCAGCCAGCAAATTAACAACCGAATCTTCAAACAACGGGCTAGATAGCCCTTAAAAGAAGTTTGCTTAAAATTGACAGAAGAATAAGAAGTACATCCGGCTAATAAAATTTGTTATCATTAAAATTACAGTACTTGGGTACAGATTTGCAATAGTTAGAGGACATATAATACTTCTAAATGGATGTGATTAACCCTATGGACTGTCTAATAAATATGCAAATGACTAATCATGAATCCAAGGTCATTTGGTTAGTTTCTAAAGTGATTTGAAAATTCTCTAAAAAAATAGGTTATGGACCAAGAAGTTATTTGTTTAGATTTAAACATTGGATTCTAAAATTTGTAATTTCATTAGATTTGATTTGGATTTAAAATGATTAATAACTTGAAGGAGTTGTGGATTTGAAATGCTCATGTCATTAATAATATTGATGATCTTCAATGATTGAATAGATGATCAGGTGATAAGTACTAGTGCCTATCTTTTAAAGGAATTTAAGTTTAATTTTGCTTTGAGTTTCCCGTTTGATTATGAAGGATAATCATTAAGGGAGGTTTTTAGTTTTAAATGATCACATCACTGATAATCATTTGGTGACTATCAAGTGGCTGATCAAATGATCAAATGATAATAAATGGTGACTATCAAGTCAAAGTTTTGAGGTATGTGATTTGATCATTATACTGAAGAACGAAAATGAATTAGATTTGAAATTTGGAATGAAGTTAAGTTATTTGTGTGTGGAGATTGGTCTTTTGATTTGTAGGATTGAACTCACTCAAAAATGATGTCAACAGAAGGTGGAATTTTTTTAGCTAAAATTTTATGTGCAATATCATTCAAAGATATTATTGAGCCTCAGGGCAGTAAATTTAGCCATATTTTAGCATTATCCTAAATAGAAAATGGAAAAACCTAAATCAAATAGCATTATCAGTTACACCATTATATTTAAAGGTTTCACATATCTATAGAAAACTAGTATGTGTAATTAAGGTCTTTTAGAGGTGGGCACCAAAATAGCACATTTTTACTCATTCAAATTATGGAAGGGTTTAATTAAAAATTATTTACTTTTTTTTTACCCCAAAAGTGAGAATTTTTATTAAAGCCAAAGAGAAGGGTATAAAAGAGTACAAAACAAAGAAAGGAACAACTAAAGAAGAACATAACAAAGAAAGAAAAGCCCCTCATATGAATATGATAGATCCCTCAAGGTGTTGTAGATGGCACCAATAGCACCAACTAGTACAATACACTGAAGAGATCTAAATAATGGTCATTTTAGGGGCCAAAATCCCCACCCAGGTTCTTATTAGTTGCATTCTTTCTCTTTCTTGGGGAAGTGGTGATAGGCCCCAGTTGCATCAATTTTTTTTTTAAGGTGACCACGAGACACACTAGGTCTATTCTTGGAGTGATTCAGGCTATTATTGGAGATATCCTACTACTGAGGTTTTAGAGTAGTGAGAGTAGGCTCTTGGATAGAAGGAACTAATGTGGGAATGGGGCATCTCATTTTATGGACTTTAGAATGGCCTATTTACTTAGGCTTTGGCTTTGGAGGGATGAAATTAGAATTTCCTAAATTTTCCTCGAATGAAGGTTGGGAAGGTGGAGGTTCTGACGACTGAGTAAGCACATGAGTAGTTAGATTTTACATATCTAAAATGTTTTATTGAAGAGTGCTATCAACATTTCTCCCAACCTGGAGCTTTTCCTTGGAAGGGCATGACTCCAATCTATGTCCAATAAATCCACAATGGAAGCAAAGATGAGAGAGGCCCTCATACTCAACTCTTTAAAAACATCTACCCTTTAGGCCTTTATTTTGAAAACCTGGGGAGAGTTTTTGTATTAAATCAATACCAACACATACTCCAACAAAAGAACTTTGACCCCAAGAAGAAGATGGTTCATCCATCCAAAAAGTATTACCAATCATTGCAGCCATGCAGGCAATATTGGAAGAATCCCAATACATTAGAGGAAGCAGAGGAAAATGGGCGCATTTTTTGCAAAACAAACCCCTTCATGTCCTTAAGAGAAAGGAACACGACCACCAGTCAAGACCAATAATGCTTTCGGCCACAATCCAAGGACCACCTCTGAGGATGGTGTCACGAGCTTTAAGGCTTTGAAAAATACAAATAAAATAATTAGGAGCAATGATGATCAGTAAAAACTCCCCAACATGAGGCCATTGCCTTGATAGTTTACCATGGAGCTAAGAAAAAGAGATCTGATTTCCATGAAGCTTCCCAACTCGGGCACATTCCAATTTAGAAATATTATCATGGACTTTGGCAAAGTTAAGGCTCATGGAGATTTTGTCCTCATCAAGCACCTCTTATTTTAAGATTTTATCTAAAGGAGTATAAGAGGGATTCCACCATGAAAAATGTGCTGGACTTTGGTCCTCAAACTCCCTAGACTGCTTAAGATAATTCAGTTTACTGGATAGAGGTAGAAAATCTAAACCAATTGTTCCCAAGTTAAGAGGATTAAGCATAGAAGCATTAACACAAATAGCTGATGTGCAAATTTCAGCAATAGTTGGCTCTTAAACTAAAGTAAAGGATGAAAAAACCCTATAGCTATTCACACAAACTACACCAAAATAAAAAAAAAAAAAACTTTTAAATATAAGACATTCAGAGCATACATTGACAGGACCAAATAGTCCTACGAGACACAAGCTAGAAAAAATTCCCAAACAGAGTAATCTACTAACTGTCGAACGGACAAAAAATTCAGGAATGGATACCATGTTGATCCAAGAATCTAGTCTTCATCCAAAGAGAGCTGTTAAAGCTCCTTAGATGAAACTTCAGTAGCTGAAGTGTCAAAACAAACTGCTTCGATGACCTGCAATACCAATTTTCATGCCTCGGTGCCCTTGCCTCCCAAAACCTTCCAATAGTTACCTTTTTTAGAAGCCTTCCTACCACCACAATCCCCATCGAAATGGTGGTTATTTTGTTTAACCTTTGTTGAATATCCTCAACCATAGGGTTGGCCTATTCCCTAAGAGGTCTAGGTTACATAGCTTTATGATGTTGTTGAGCCATTTCAATATCTTTTCAAAATTTTAAATTCGTTTTAGTTTTTTTTTAATGTACTTCCAGTTTTAGTGTCAAATAGTAATTTTATGAGTTGTTTAATTCTATGCATGCAACCCAAAGCAATATAAAATAAAAAGTAAAGCATTAGGTAATATAAGCAATAATAGCTAATCAAATATTAGAGTGATACTATGCAGCTAAAAATTTAAGTAGATAAAAACTAAAGAAAACTAGATAAAACTAATATTTATTTTAATAATACAAAATATAAAGCACGATTATAGTTTCACTAGTTTATTTCTTCAATATCGGTGCCAAAAACATAATCGGTGATGTGCATGTGTATATTTCTATTAGGTGTTTTACAATCACACACACATAAAAAATTACTTATATTTATAGTAAAAAATAAGATTTAATGGAAAGTTTAGGTTTTCTAATGTGTAAATCCTATATAAAATGCTGGTGTATGTTAACGTATCAAGAAATATTGTGATGAATAAAATGTCAAAACCAGGAGGAATAACTATGAGAATATATGATCACTATGCTACTGCTTACTTGGAAATTATATTCATCTACTGAGCTCATTAACAAGGTGTTATAGTTGTAAAAATAAAAACTTCAAAATGTAAGAATAAAACTTTTATAACTTTTATAAAGTTTTGAACGTATGAATCCCTAAAATAACAAGATTGTGTTAGTGACAGTTAATTCTTATGATTGTTGTGAATCACAATAATTGTTGTTCTGATCTCTATCGAGTTCATTGGTGATTTAACTTGGAGCCTATTTGGTTTAAAAAAGTATTGATTTTAAAAAGGCTAATTATGTTTGGGAAAGTTTAATTTATGGAATTACTAGTTTTGAAATTGAATGCTTCATTATGAATGATATATGACCCATGAGGCAAACATATCATTTCCTAATAAGTTCAAATTACAAAACCTTGAATTTACCTAGATTATCGTAGTCAAACTCAGGGAATAATACATATGACCCTAGAGGATCAAAATCAAATTTGATCAACTATTAGACCATTTTAATATGGATAAAGAGATCATTAATTTCATAATCAAATTTATGATATTAATTGATATATATCTCCAAGGAAAGAATATATCAATCCCTATCACTCATTTGAAACTGATGATAATGATCGTTAATCTTGAATTTCTCAAAGATAATTAATTACAGTTTTAATAATTTTTATTTTAAAAATCTTGTCTGGGTTCTAAATCTCCTATTAGAGTAAGCCCTCGTAGTTAATTACATCATAGGAAACTAGATTTTTCTACGAATACTCTTGATTAAAAAAGTGATAAAAATTTTATTTAATATTTCAAAGATCGATGTTAAAGGAGGTAAGGATTCAAATTTTAATAGGGATTAGATCAAAGTTGAACACTTATTTTAGGAGTCAAATGATGAAAAGTAGGGAGTGTTTTAATATTATAAAATAATTTAGAAACACTCTAGATATCCTAAGTGTTGGGCTTGAATTTGATTGAATGAGATTTAAGTTCCAAGAGATGTAGGTATAATAATTATAGTAGGATGAAAACTTTATTTTAAGCTCTTACAAGTATGATGGATATTTAGGAATGCATATAATTTTATTCAACATTAACATTAAGAGAGTTAACTTCTGAAAATGTTATAATTACCACCTTCATAAGTTTAGACTGCTTAAAAGTTTTTTAATCCTTTCTTTTAGTATCTACAATAGTTTAAAATTAGAAAACCATTTTAAATTAGATTTGGTATAATAATTTTTTTATTGAATTATATAGCATTAAGGAAAACAATGGATAGTCTATTTTTCCTCATAGGATTGACACTCTTCTTACACTTTATTGCTTAATGGACACATACACTTATGATTCAGACTTTGAATGATTTATACTTTTAGCTTATTTATTAGTGCATGCTAGGAGCCATGTTCACTATATGGCCTCATTATTAGAGAAAACTTTGATTATCTTTTTATTAGCTTTATATTTTTGAAAGAATTGCATAAATATAATCTTATTGTTGTGTTTTTTTTTTCTTTCAGTGGTTTTTTTCATAAACTAGTTGTTAATTTTTTAATTCTTTTAAATATTAATTTATCTTTTTCAAAATCCATAGATTAAATGCCTTCCTATAGAAAAATTATGAAATACATCATCAACAAAAATAGGACACGTGAAGAATTTGAGACTAAAATAGTTACAAAGGAGTTTAATGTTATCATATAGTAAAAAATCGCCCAAAATCTAAAGGATCCTAGTAGCTTTACAATTCCAATGCTTATAGGGAATACATTATATGGGAGAGCACTCTATGATTTAGGTTCGAATAAAAAACTTATGCCTTGGTCAGTTTTAAAGAGGTTAGACTTAGGAGAGATCCATCCAATTATTGTTACCTTTTAGCTTGCTGATAGAATTTTTACAAATCATAAGAAGGTGGTGGAGGATGTACTTATTAAGGTCAATAAGCCTATTTTTCCTATAAATTTCATTATCTTAGAAATGGAAGAGGGTAGGAAGATACCCATTAACATAGGGAGACCTTTTTTGGTAACTAGTAAGGCCATGATTGAAGTCCATATGGGTGAGCTTACCATGAGAGTCTAAGATCAGGAGGTGACAATTAATGTGCTTAATACTATGAACTTCCCTAGTGCAAAATAAATTTAAAAAAAAAAAGATTGCTTTAGAGTTGATTTTGAAAAAGCTAGTGTTGAAGATTTTAAGGAATATATTTTATCTAATAGAACTTTAGATGTATCTTGGAGTAATAAGGAGGTTAGTGAGAGGTTAAACTATTCATTTTATTGACAAGACCCTAGGTTTTTTAGGGAATATAAGATACTTTATATACTTCCTTCCTCGATAGATCTTTGGGACTGTATATTGAAACGTTACCTATTTTAGAGCTTAAGGCTATTCCTAACCATCTTAATTAATCCTTCATTGGTGAGAAATCAACTTTTCATGCAATCATTTCTACAAATTTAGGAGAGGAACAAGAAGGTAAGTTAATTAGGGTTTTAGGAGAGTATGAGAAAGCTTTTAACTAGGCTATAGTTGATATCAAGTGAATCAGTCTATACTTTTGCATGAATAAGATTTTAATGGAGGAGAATTCCCTACAAAAAGTAGATCCTAAAAGGAGATTGTACCCTGCCATGAAAGAGGTAGTTAAGAAGGAGATTCTTAAGGGATTAGGTATAGGAATTATATATCCTACATTTGATAGTGAGTCTTATTCATTTTGTTCCAAAGAAAGGTGGCCTAACTGTAGTGCCCAATGAGCATAATGAATTGATTCCTATTTGAATAATGACTGGATGGATGCTTAATTTTGATTATAGGAAGCTGACTAAGGCTACTAGGAAATATCTTCAATTTTCATTCATTAATTAGATGTTAGATAGATTGGCAGGGCATTCATTTTATTATTTTGTAGATGTGTATTCAAGGTATCACAAGATTCTTGTAGCACATAAGGACTAAGATCAGATCACCTTCACCAGTATATATGGATAATTTTCCTTTAGAGGATGTAATATGGGATTTGTAATTCCCCTACAAATTTTTAGCACTATATGATGTCTATTTTCTTGGATTTGATATAGTTGAGCACTAAGGTATTTATGGATGCCTTTTCTAGTTTTGGCACAACCTTTCATTCCTTCCTCGATAATTTAACCAATATTCTTAAACAAAATGTAGAAATAAATTTGGTGCTAAATTAGGAAAAGTGGTAATTTATTGTGGCCAAGGGGATAGTGTTAGGACATAAGATTTTAAAAATTTGATTAGAGGTGGATAAGGCTTAGGTTTTTAGTATTGAACATTTGTAGCCTCCTACTTGAATAAAAGGCATAAGAAGTTTTTAGGACATGGTGGGTCTTATAAAAGATTTATTAAAGATTTTCTAAAATCACAAAACCCTTGTATCATTTGATGGAAAAGGATGTTGTATTTATGCTTGATGATACATATCATAATGCTTTTAATATTCTAAATTTAATTATTCCACCTAATAGGTCTTTACATTTTAAGTTAATGTGTGATGCAAGTGATTATGTTTTTATAGATTTCTTAGGTCAAAGGAAATACAAAATATTTTAAGAAATATTTTATGCTAGTAGAACTTTAAATCCTGCTCAATATAATTATACCACTATTAAAAAAGAGCTACTAGCTATTGTCTTTGCATTTGAAAAATTTAAGTCTTATTTAATTGGAATAGTTAATAAACATCATTCTACAATCAAATATCTTATGAAAAAAAGGGTGCGTCAAGATTGGCGTCATAGATTCTTGTATTACTAGAATTTATTATAGAAATCATTAATAGGAAGGGTACAGAGTGTTGCAAATCTAGACCCAAGTTCTGTGATTTTGATGATAACAAATATTATTGTTCTTTGACTACTATAAGACATGCATATTTATTTTATTTTCCCTACTCACTAAACTTTCAGCTCCACAAGTCCACATGGAATGTCAATCAGCTCAAGATCAGGTAGACTAGGATTGATTTAGTTTATAATTTCCATTCAAATGTAACTTTTACATTTTCTTGAGTCAAATGTACTTAGATGGATCTTAAAGCTAAGTAACCTTGCACATACACACTCAAGGGGACCAATTTTGGTGAGTTGGTGCTTTTCTTTTTTTGAACACATCATACAAGATAATTTCCAATCATCTTGGAGGATCAGTTAAAAATATTAACCCTAATTAAGACATCTAGATTCTATAAAGTTTCTTAAATAAACTGGCTTGGATGATATTCCCATCATCCTGGATGAAGTGCTTAAATAAAAAATACTCAGCCGCCAAACTCATTTAGGCATGATTGTATTTTAAATTTTTGTTCTAATTGTATAAGATGATTCATTATAATCATTTATAAATTAGTTAGGTGATTAAGTAAAGTAATTAAGGTTAAATTGATCGATCATATCATCCAGGATGGTCGTAGGATTGTCTTAGACGATCAGTAAGAAAACCTTAGTCTTCTCCTGAATCATATGGACGTCCTGAACTATCTTTTGGATGATAATCACTAATTTTGAACTAATCGTATAGGAAAATTAAGGAATCATCCAGGATGATCATGAATATTTCTTTATCGTCCATTAAGTATCTCCTGGACATCCCGAACTATGTGTTGGATGATATATATGAACTTGAACTAATTGAACAGGATGATGTGTACATTAGCCTGGATGATTAAAACAAATAATGTGTTCTAATCGTACAACACTCCAAGATCATCCTAGTTGTAATGGCTGAAATACACTGATCGTACAGTATAAAGTTTTACAACTTGCCATCAAAACATATAGAATTGGCAACTTATCGTTAAAGATAATCCAAGATGATCGACATATCGTACTGTATGATCAATGTATTTCAGCCCTTCCAACTAGGATGTTCTAGGTGTGTTGTATGATTAGAACACCTTAATGTCTTGAACTATTTGCTAGATGATAATCACTAATTTTGAGCTAATCATACAGGATGATTTAAGAATCATCTTGGACGATTAGGCATATCTCTATATCATCTAATATATGTCTCCTGGATGTCCCAAACTATGTACTAGATGATATGTATGTTTTTGAATAAATATTACAGGATAATGTGTACATAAGCCTAGATGATAAAAAAATAATAATTTATTCTAATCGTACTGTACACCTAGATCATCTTGGTTGGAACAAACAACATGTTTTAATTGTACAGTGCACCCTACTAACGTTTCAGGTCCACAAGTTCAATTACAAATTAAGCCAGCTTAAGATTAGGTATATTAGGAATGAGTTAGTCTATAACTATTCTAGTTATTTTTACTTCTTTTTGAGTCAAATGTAATAAGGTGGATCAAGATGCTAAATAACTTTGCACACACACTCAATGGGAGAAATTCTATAAGTTTAAGAATTATTTTTAAAAAATTTTTGGTCATATCATATAGGATGATCTAACATTATCCTGGATGATCAGTTAAAAATAAAAATCCTAATTATTGCATCTATCTCAAGCCATCCTGCTTAAGCAAATCATCCTAGATGATGTTCACATCGAACTCGATAATAGGTTAAATTTGAAAGACTCAGCCGCCAACCTCTTTTAGGTATGGTATTATTTTTAGAAATCATACAGGATGATACCATATCATCCTGGATGATTCATTACAATCATACCTAAATTAGTCAGGTGATTAAGAAAATTAATTAAGGTTAGATTGATCAAATATATTATACTGGACTATCACAGGATATTCCTGGATGATCAGTTAGAAAAACCTTAATCTTGTCCTAGATAAGCTGGATGACCAAAACTATCTGATGGATGATTAGTTATATTTTTTCATCATCCATATATTTTTTCTTGATGACCAGAATTATGTGCTAGATGATAATCATTAATTTTGAACTAATCATACAGGATGATACATGAGTCATCCTAGATGATCAATATATTTCTTCATCATCCAACATAAATCTCTTGGATTACCAGAACTAAGTGCTGGATGATATGTATGATTTTGAACTAATTATACAGGACAATGTCCGCATCATCCTGGATGATGAAAACAAATAATGTGTTCTAATTATCCAGCACACCCATATCATCCTTGCTAAAAGGGCTGAAAAACACTGATCATACAAGATGATATGTCGATTGTCCTAGATGATATTTGATGAAAAGTCTTAAATTAGGGAAATTTTAAGGCCATATTTATAAGGTCTCTTGATTATTATTATGAGGATCTTTTGTTGTTGTCCTGACCTGAGAGAGCTTAGAGAAGGAGAGGGAGAGCTTGGGAGGGAGAGAATCATGTGAGCGAGAGTTTATGAGTTATTCACAAAGGTTTCTCCAAGAAAGGATTTGATTCATCTTCTTTGTACATCATCCTTAGCTCCTTAGTGGCTCTAGGGAGGTCTTCATTAGTAATCAATTAAGGTTCTTTGCCTTCTTTAGATGGAAACAAAATTAGTTTGGGTTCTCTGCCTCATTGGGGTCGGTGAAAAGGAGTTTATAAAGGCTTTTCCACCTTGTTGTGGGAGCAAAAAGAGAGTCTTTGTGTTTTAGTGCAATATCTGGAGGAGAGGCTCCTAGGAGTAGACGTAGGTCAAGTTGACCGAATGACTATAAAATTTAGAGTATTCTTTTTATATTATTCCTGCACTTTATTTTTTGTATATTAATTTATGTGGTTGATTGTGTTTATTTTAAAATATTTAAAAAGATTTTACTTTGTGTTTAAGAATTTTTTAAAACCACCAATTCATCCCCCATCCCCAACTCTTGGTTAGCCTCGGTCTAGTTTATAAGGGCTTAACAACCAGAACAAACTTTTATTCTCGACCTGCTTCAAAAGGAAGTAAAAGGAGTCTGGGTTCCCTACCTCATCGAGGTCAACAAAAAGAACTTGGTAAAGGCTTCTCCACCTTATTGTGGGAGCAAAAGGAGAGTCTCTATGGTGTTAGTGCAATACCTAGAGAAGAGGTTTCGGGGAGTGGACATAGGTCAAGTTGACCGAACCACTATAAAAACTATTGTGTTCTTTTTTATTATTATTTGCACTTTATTTTTACTGTGATTAACTGCTTGGGTAAAATTTCTAATTAATCATTTTAATTATTAGTTTAATCTATTTTTGTTGTATGATATTAAAAGTTTCTTTTAGTTAAAGAAATTTTTAAATAACCATTTCACCCCACTCTTGGTTTGCCTTGGGACTAGTTCATATGGGTTTTACAACCCTAATGAACTTTCATAGAGAACCAAATTATATATTATTTATCTAAACTAGAGATAAAATAATCTACATCTAATGAGTGTGACTTTATGATTTCTTCCCTATTGAGTATCTATTTGCACTACATTCAAGTGTTTTTCTCTGGTATGCTGATATGGTAAATTTTATTATGCATGGTGTTTTTCCTTTTGAATTATAAATCTTTCAAATGATAAATTTAATGCATGGTCACAAGTTTTCTTTCAAAATGAGCCATATCTCTTTATAAAATTTACTAATCAAATCAGTAAGAGATATGTAAGTGAGGAAAAAATAAAACCCATTATTAACGAGTGTCATGATTCTAAAGGGCATTTTTTATGGTTTTGACATGCTTGTAAAATTCTTCAATCTAAAATATGTTATCATATATTATTTAAGGATATCAATAAGTATTTCAAGAAATGCGATAGATGTCTTTGGGTAGAAAATATTATTAAGAGAAATGAAATGCCCCTAAAATATGTTTTGAAAATGCTATATTATACAATGTCCAAATGAAAAACCTATATTACTAGAATTTTCTTAAGAAAGAATTTACCTTTGAATAAAAAGTTCTTTTGTCCAATTTGAGGTTGAAATTATTTCTAGTAAACCTTATGCACAGGTGGTCAGGACCATTCATTATGGTTATAGTGTTTCCTTATGGAGTTATAGAAATTAGGGATTGTTAGACCTCCCAAATCCTTAAGGTTAATGGACAAAGGTTGAAACCCTATTTAGGAGGAAGAAGGGACTATTTAAGGAATACTTTTTAGTTAGCATATCCTACATAAAAGTCTTGACAAATTCTGGCTAAAGATTGACAACTTAGTGTTGTTTGGGAGGCAACACAATTATGCTATGTGTTTAGTTTATGTGGCAGTAATTTTATTTTAGGTATGTTTGGAAGATAGTTTGTTAATTTTTGATTAAATGTGTATTAAAGTTTAATAGTTATTTTAAGTAGCTTTATTTTATGCTATAGCTAAACAATGACATTATATATGTCAATAAACTATTTAATAATTTCCTACATGTTTAATTTTTTATTGCTCCAAAAATTTATGTCGATTGCACTTTGTGATTATTTATCATACTATTAAAAATTGGGAATTAAAGTTGATAAAAAATAAAAAAAATAACACTTAAGGTGTTTCATTCAATAAGAAGATAAAAATAATTAAAATTAAAAAAATATTAATAACTAAAAAAATCCACACAAGTTTATAGTTCATACTAAATTCAATTTATACAACACTTACACACACTAAACTACTAGATGTAGTTTTGAGTGATTAAATTTAGTGAAAAGGTAGAATTTAGATTAATTTTAAAATTCTTTATGAACTAAGTATCGTATTATAAATCTTTACTATGGACAAATAAATGAGCCACACGATTTTATTTAATGTTTCTTTAGTCAAATTTGCATAATTAGTATATCATCATCTCGAGAGATAGACTAATTCCCCCTATTATCTTACAGAGAGAAACTCATAATCAAACAAAGCATAGGAAATGTAAAATTCATCTTGAAAGATAAATTAATATTTATATATTACTTTGAAAATTAAACTAATCAAGGATGAATTTTAGTCTGTGTCTAGAAAAATTTCCACAGTTTTAGTGAACTAAAATAGGGTTTATTTTATTTTAGGTTCTTTAGATCCCATAGAAACAAAGCTCCATAGTTAATTATAACTCTATAGAGAATTTTTTTTATTAAATTAGATATTAGACTTATTTTAGATTTAAAACATAGTAAATTTGATTTAAAGATTTAAAGATTTTAATTAATCATTTTGGATTGATTTTAGAATATATGAAACTTTTTTGAAGGCAAGGATAATCTTCTTCGATAGAAGTTTGAGGGGTATAAATGCATCTAGACTTATGCTTGCTTTGAGAACCCTGCCAATTAACCACCTATGCATATAACTTTCAAAACATGAATTTTAGGCCAAATATATGCAAGAAAGTTAGTTATTTTAATATCAAACTTCAATATTTAGGTTTGGATTTATAATCAGATTTTTAAAATGTGGAGGGTTAAATGCACCTAACTATTGTAGTTTTGATGCAAAAAAACACCCTAAACTTTAAATTTCTTTTTTGGTTAACACAAAATTAATTAAATAATCTAAGCCAAAAATCTTTTAGAAAAGTTAGGTAGCATGACTTCTCGAAACTATAAGGAAACTATAGAAAATCCCATCTGATAGTCTCCTCAAACCTTGTTGTTAGCTTGTAGGCCTTTTTTTTAGTATATGTTACATAAAATTAAATGCATGTATGTATATATGATTATGTAAATGTGTTTATGTATATGGTGCCACCACTATATTATCCTAGAACGAGTATATGTGTTCCTACAAAGTCTAGATTATGAATACAGAAAAAAACTATATAAAGGTTTCCCTCTAATGAAAATCTTCTGCCCATATGAATGCAACACATATAATATGAAGTAATATATGAAAGGGTAGTGTATAAATAAAAAATTTATTCATTTATTTGAAATAGAATACACACTAGGGTCTGTTAAAAGGTAAGGTGGTCAGGCTCCACCATAACTCATTTGGATTTTTACTTATCTGAATATAGGTTTAAATGTATTTACTTATTGTCTTCTAGGTTCATGTATGCTATAAGATTCCAAAAGATAAAGCTTCTCAAAGGAAGAGAGAGCATTTGGTTTTGGATCCCTATATGTATAAGAAAATGCCTTTAACATTTTATAATTATTTATACAACTCGATCTAGTTACTTCCTAAATGCTATTCATTTGACATTTAACTTTTATATTTACATTAAAAGCCTTAGTATATTCTAAAGACTTTGAAAAAATAAAGCATGAAATGACAGTGTTATTTAATCATACATGCAATGAATAAATATAGTGCATTAAGCATATTAAAGTGTATAAAGATATATATGGTTACTAAAAGTAAGTAAAAAAATAAAAGATGCCCTCCAAGCAAGGCACAAAAAAATATCTACCAGCCAAGCCTAAGCTAAAGTCAATTGTCTTAACAAACCATCTACGGTGTGTGAAAAAGTTTGTGTGGCTATAATATATCCCAAGAGGTTTTATTGTTTGAGTTATCCTTGTACATGGGACACCCCTTGTGGCAGCCAACTTTGTACATGGGCGATCATCCAACACTGTGGATATCGTATAGTACAATCAGCAAAAAAAATCATGGATTTTGTTTGGTATGATCCCTATGAGGACCAATTTCATACATGGGTATGATTTGTATTATATAGTATAATCGATGATAATAATTATCCATGACTTGATTGGCTTATATCAAGGTATTAATTAAGAAAGATTTAAATTAGGGCATAATGTACAAACCAAATCATATTGTACGATCAACATAAAATAGTATCTTTCTTAACCTCTAGCAGTGAGGGTTTTGATAAAGCACAATAGATTATATATTACAAGTTTAACTCATATAGTAAGAAATAAGATTGTGAAATACGAAGCTAGAATCATATGATGCACTTAAAAATAACTTTCTTAAAAATATTTTCCTCTCTCCCCCTGTATGTGTGTAAGGTATCTTAGTAAAGTTATCCACCCAATTACATGATGTAACTAAAGAAAAGAAAAAAATATAAAACAAATTGAAATTTACAAATGTAACCCTAGTCTAAAATTGCAAGTGATTAATGGACTGAATTTATGAAATGTTAGTAGATACATCACAAAACAAAATATCACAAAAATAGGAGAAATCACTAATATACACAATAGAATTTGTTATCTTCAAAGCCATAGTGCTTACATCACATCTAAAATAATGTCCCTTTTTTTTATGATGACAAATATTATTGTTTTTGGATTTTTCAAAAAATTGCTTTCCTCTAAACTCCCCATTAGATGAAAAGCAATTATAAGAGGAGTGTAAATTCTTTTTTTATTTTTTTAAAATAATATGTAAATAATAATAACAACAAAAAAATAATAAAATATTATACAAACAATAACAAGAATAACAAAAAATAAAATACTACTCCATCTTTTGATATTACAAAAAAAGGAAAACAGCAGGAAGAAAAAAATAGAAATAAAAACTAGAAAGCATAAAACAAACACAATTAAAATGACTAACAACTCAAGGTAAAAAAATCAAAGACATGAGAACTCTCATTGGTATTTTTAGAATATAATAAACTTACTCTACAAATAAAAAAGACACAAAAGATAGTGTTGACTTTATTGAAACCAAAGGATATGAATTCTAGAGTTTGCACACCCAGCTTAACATCTTCACAAGATAAAATCCTTTGTTTTTAAAAAAATCTAATTCAAGAATTTTAATTAGACAGAAAAACTTAACATTTTTAGACTTCTAGCCTGAAATATATCGAATAGAATATTATTGTAAAAGTGATGAATGAAGAACCAAGATTTTCTAATATCAAGTATTAAACATATTATGAACCACCGAGATATTTTAAGATTTAAAGATTTACTAGAATGAGAAGATAATTTAAGTTGGGCTCATTTTATGCCTCTTTTATCAGTTTTCAACATACATTGTGCATCTTTTGTTTTTGATGCACTTAGTGGATCTTTTACTTTTGGTGTCATTGCGCATCTTTTCTTAAAGAGCATTATAGAGAGTTCATTCATACAGTAAGATAAAATTCATATAGTATCACCAAAGTCATATATTATGAGTTCAATTATATAGTATAATCTAAATCATATAGTATGATAAATAGAAACACATCTTTCTTTGACTACAAATTTCTTAAATAAAGAGCACTTAAAAGGGATCCAAGAGCATAGAGCCAGCTAGAAAGAAAAAGAATTATCACTTGAAAGTAAAAATAATTTTTTTTAGAAAAAATATTTGACTAAAAGGAAGAAAAATGAAGGATAAAAACAAAATTTCATTATAAGACAAAGTAAAAAAAAAAAAGAAAGCTTGGATAAACAAGAAAAATATAATACAACAAAAACTAAATAAAACTAGTACATTGGTAGATCATGATCATAAGGTTGTTATTGAGGTGGTTGGAAGAACTGACAAATGCTATCATACTATTGCTGGATGGTGGTAAACTGATGTTGGATATTTCCAAATTACTTCTTGAACCAACTCATATCATTATCATATTAGGTTTGTGGTTGATCTAGGTGAGTCTCAAATATGTCAAACCTCTAAATCTACTCCTCTTATGGGTAGTGGTGAGGAGGTTGTGTAGGTGCAGGATCAACTACAGGGGCAGCTTCTCTTTCTTCAGTAAATAACAGGTCTTCTGGCTCCTGATCTCTTTAGAAGAGCATTATAAAGGAGGAATATAAAATTGAGATTGGAGTGTGGTCAGGAGAAGTAGGATACATGATGTTATATTTTTTTATCCAAGATATACCTAATCACATATCCTAAGGCAATGTTTTGCTTTCTTTTAGTGGCTGGGAGTCAAACAGAGGTGAGGTTTTGGATGTAATCAATTAGCATTTGGGCTTCATCAATTTAGGTCTTTGACATTATAAAGTAGGTGACAATTGATACTAGGAGAGTGATGTTTATATGGTCTCTAGCTTTAGTTATGATAGATGTTCTTAGAATGTGCTGGATAACCCTGGCATTTTGGTTAAGAGTGTGATCCAAATGTTTGTGAAAGTTTAAAGTAGCATTTCTAAGCATCTAGTTTATAGAACTCCAATCAAAATTAGATCTAGAGGCCATGGCAAGGGGTCTATTTCCTTGGGGGTTCAGTTGAAGATGGATTTTTATGTCTTCCTTTAATATTATCACGTTTTGGCAACAAAGATGGGAAGAGATTACTATGGCATACCCACTTATCCTAAGGTTAGCAAGGAATTCATTTAGGATTTTGGAATCAAAGAGATAGGCCAAAGTAAGAAGGAATTAAAGTGCATTCAAATTAAAAAGGTTAATTACCAAAAAAATTAAGGGCCAACTGATTAAGAAGCATGAAAGGTGTCATCATGATTTATTTGAATTTCTAGTAGGCAGCTTCATCAGAAGCCATCAGAAAATGATTGTTAGTAGGGTTGTAAGAGGATGAAGCACCCTGGGTTTGTCGACTGTGTTTTCCACCATTGGACATTGAAAAGATTAAGATTGTAGGAAGGATTGGAAGGTTTTGTAAAAAATTTAAATGAATTGAACTAGTTTAAATAGAATTCAGCATATCGTGCCGTATGAATGTGAGATCATACGAGATGATCGCAAGCAATTATTTTAGCCAGAAGATCAGTCAAATATATATGTCTGATAATATTGTATGATCAGACTTCATACGGGATGATTAGAGATATGGAGCTAATCCCAAGGAGTTTGTCTATATGACTTTTTACGAAAAGGTTCGTATAGTATGAACATGTGTTCATATAATATGATCAATAATAAATATCATAACAAACAAAAATCAATTCATCCCAAATAGAGTTGACATGTGGATCATACAGTATAAAATGGTGTTTGTATAGTATGATGGTTAATGATAGATGTAATTTAGATATCTCATCAAGCCAAGGGTTGTGATCAAAGTAGTGCTATTTATATCATACAATATTATCGTGCTTTGTACAGTATGATTTAAGATGAAAAATTTTAACTTTGCGGGAAAATAGTGAGGTTCAATATAGTGATTTGAGGGATGACCAGGACTCAATCATAAAGAACAATAATTATTAAAAACAAAATAAAGAGATAATAAAATCATTAAACAATATTTATGAATTAAATAAATAAACTAAACACATGAAATAATGATTAAGAACTAAAATGAAAAAAATAAGATTATGATAAACACAATATAAAACATATACATTTAAAAGCACATAAATGGCTGATTTTGAGTGATAGGATGTAAATATCAAGCCCAAAAAGCACATACTCCCATTGGGAATTTTATGAGAGCCCTTAAATCCAAAGAACATTAAAGAGCAGTTTTGGGAGCCCAACTAAGTTTGGGTACCTCCTTGAATTTTGATGAATCATCAAAATACATGCATGTTGTGTTTGATGCAACTTTGGTCTCCACACCAAGTGTGTTCTATGGGGAATAATATAAGTGTGGCTAATGTGTCCTAACATGCCACAGGAATAATTTTTAACATGAGGAAAAGGGTTAACTAACCTTTGATATTTATGATTTCTAATCCCCGTATTTATGAGATCCATGACATGGTGAGTGCTTACAAGAAGGTTTAATTTCAAAATCCTTTACTTTTTTAAATAAAATTTTATTAGAACTTTCAAGAGTAGATATTTCAATTTTTTAGGAGTGCTCACTAAGATCAAAATGTTAACACTTGCTTCTAACTCTGTAAATGATTTTTCTAAATCAAGATTCAAGAGTTTCAAAGAATCATATGTTTTAGATAAAGTAATAAATTTCTTATTCAATTCATCAAACTCATCCAGTAAAATTATAAGATCTTTATCTAAATTAGAACATTCCTTCTTGATTATTTTTTTTTCTTTTTGCAGAACTGAGAATTAAATTTTCAAGATAGCGTGCTCTTTTTTAGTTTTTTATAAAAATCAAGAATATTTTCTGAAACATTAAGTAATTCATCATATGAAAGTTGACATACCTCATCTTGATCAGATTGATCAAGATGTTGTTTTCCATTAAGCATAGATTTGTCACCCCCTCTTCTACTTCTATTTCAGATGAATCTGTAGCAGTGTCAGCTAAAAAGGCTTTCTTAGATCTTTGCTTGCCTTTATAAGACTTTGCTTTTCTTTAAAATTCTCTTTATTTTGGTGACCTTTAATGTTTGAGAAATCAGTTTAACATGCCCTGTTTTCCCACATTCATAACAAACAATATCATCAAAAGCCTCAATAATATCACCACACCGTATTATAAAAAAATGATCTATGGTTTTGATCTCCTTGCATGGTCGATTTGGGCTTTTTCCTCATTTCTTCTCCTTAGTCCTTCTTCATCTCTTTCATAATTTTTGTTTTAGGTTTCTTTCTACTTTTTTTGTTATGGGATATGATGACTCTATCGTCATCTAAATCGCCTGTTTCTTCATTTCCTAAGGCCATTCAAGGTCATCCAAGGAGGTTTTATTGGGTTCCTTTTCATCTATGCCTAAACTTCATATAGTGAAAACCTCTTTCAAGGGTTGCCCAGCTTTGATGTTTGATGAGGAGGTGGTCTCTCAGTTTGCTGCTCTTTTTGCGCTAACTCTGGTTGAAAATTTTTTGCTTTGTCAGCCAAATCTTGATGTCATAAAAAAAAAATTCTTAATTTGATGCTTATGGGTTCCTTTCATGTTGGATTGCTGGATCTGTGACATATTGTGATCCAAATTATGAATGACCTTGATTATAGCCTCATCTTCTCCAAGAGGTCATACTATATTCAAGCCTATCAAATATGTCTTCTCAAATGGATGCCAAACTTTGATGTTAGGGAAGAATCTCCTATTTCCCCTGTGTGGATTTCATTCCCTAGCTTGAGACTTCATTTTTTTTAAATCACAAATTTTATTTGGGCTTGCTTCCATTTTCAGTAGATCGTTACAAACAAATCAAGCTAGAACCTCTATCTCACACCCCTCAATGACTCTGTGTTCTTATTGAACTTGATATTTTTAAGAAACACCATAATGAAGTTTGGATAGGATCAGAGTTGAATGGTTACTTTCAAAAAGTTGAATACAAAAACCTACCTTTTTCTGTTCTCATTGTAAAATGCATGGTCGTGGTGTTAATGAATATTTCATGATGGATTCTCAACTTCGTAAGGACAAAGTTGTTTCCAAACAAACTCAAAGCAATGATGTCATAGCGGCTGCTTTTGAGAATGAAAATATGACTTGTGTTGAGGTTGAAGGAAATATTTCAAAATAATTTGATGAATCGATATAAGTGTATATTGAACCGTCCCATATCACTTTCCATGTTCCTCAGTACCATATCACTATGAATGTTCCTCCCTATTCTCAGGACAATATTATTAGTAACATTGATAGCTTCTTTAATGAATGTGATAATTTGGATGAACAAAGGCTAACCACTTATTCTTTTCAAAATAATGTTATGTCTGAATTGTTGATTACGGATTGTATGTTGAATACCAATAAGTGTACTAATATTGGTTCCATTCAATCTATTATGAATGATAAGGAAACTCCTACTGGAAGTGCAAGGATTAGTAGAGAACATGTGGGGATGGATAATAACTTGAGGGAAAGTGAGTTGGCTCTGGTTGTGCAAGAGAATGTGAAACTTTGTTTGAATAACAATGAAAGTGTTAATGAAGATCTATTGGAGGAAGGTGAACTTCCTCGAAAGGTAAAGGAGAATGGTTTGCAAAATGATAATAAGTCTCCCTCAAACTCTCATTATCATAGTGATGCTTTTACTAACATAGAGGAAATGGCCTTTTCTGCCAAATGCTTTGCCAAATTTGACAATGAAACCTGTTTCATTAAATTTCAAAATAAGCAAGGTAGGAAAATCAAGAACCTTATTTTACAATAAGCAAGGAGCACCCATTTACAAACTAGTCATTAGTTCTAGTTCTTATGTTTAAGTCTAATATTTGGAATGTTAGGGGCATTGGATTCCTTTCATCTAGTTTGAGGGTTAAGAACATATGTTGTATCTATGGTGTTTCTATTCTTATTCTACTTGAACCTCTTATTAATATTTCTAAATTACTTAGTACTACTAAATTTTTGGGCTTCAAGAATGCCACTTCAAACTCTGCTAGTAAAATTTGATTATTTTGGAAAGATCCAGTTCAGATTGATATTCTTGGTGATTTTACTCAAGTTCTGCTTTGTAATATAAAATTTTTTAATATTAATTGTTGCACTTCTTTTGTTTATGCTACCTCATCTTGTGATACTAGAAACGTGATTTTGGGAGTAGCTATTTAATTTTCACTGTATTTGTTATTTTCCTTGGGTGGTGGGTGGTGATTTTAATATTATTTTTAATTCTTTGGAACGTAATGGAGGTTCCACTCCTATTTTTTAGGCTATGGAGGATTTTAATAATATGATTATGGATTGTAATCTTGTTGATATTGGGTTTTTTTGTTACAAATTTAATTGGATTAGAGGTCATTTATGGCAAAAGTTGGATATTGTTTTATTTAATATTAGCTAGCTTAACTCTTTTAACTCTATTTTTGTTGTGCATCTTAGCAGGATGCTTTTTGATTATTCTCCTTTGTTAATTGGGATTAATACTAGACATGTGAAGTCCTTTCTATTGTTGATTTCAAAATATGTGGTTACATCATGATTTATTTTTAAATGTGGTTCAAGAAAATTGGATGGCACCTTTGCATCCTCATAACTCTATCCTTGGCATGAAAATATTTTGGTTTAAATTGAAAATAAAAAAATAAATCCTCAATTGGTGGAATCACAATGTATTTAAAATATCTTTGCTAACATCATAAGTGCGGAAGATAGACTTAACAATGTTGAGCTTAATTATCAAGTGTTTCCTTTTTATGTTAACTTTGCTTTTTTGAGAGAGGCTAAGGAGTGCCTCTTTAAATTACAAGCCCATTAGGAAATTTTTTGGAAACAAAAAGCTGCAGTGAAGCATATGATAGAAGGTGATAATAACACTAAGTATTTTCAAGCTTTGGTCAAAATAAAGAGTGCTAAGAACTCCGTTAAGAAAATTAAATGTGACGATGGGTGTGTTATTGAGAATGCTGAGGAAATTTCTATGTTGGCAGTGCATCACTTTCAAAATTGGCTTAACAAGGATTTTACCCCTAGGAATATTCAGAATCCTACTATTATTCCCAATCTCATCTAGCATAAGGATAATGATTTTCTTTCTAAACCCCCTTCTTTTGATGAACTAAAATATATTATCTATGATATGAATGGTGACTCTGTGGATCGGTCGGATGGGTTTACCACTAATTTTTTTTATAAAGCTTGGCTTATTATTATTGATGATCTCTACTCTGCTGTTATGGAGTTTTTTGTCGGCCATACTATGCCTAAATTTTGTACCTCTACTTCTATTGTTCTTATTCCTAAGAGTACTGATGTTAGCAATTGGAATGATTTTAGACCTATTATTCTTTGCACATTTTCTAGTAAGTTAATTTCTAAAATATTTTGAATTATTTAATTATTATTCTTCCTAAAATTATCTCGACCTATCAAATGGGCTTTGTTAAAGGTTGTGCTATATATGATAATATATTGTTGGCCTAGGAATTCTATAATGATTTGGATGTCAGGGTGAGGGGTGGTAATATGATCCTAAGGCTTGATATCCTTATGGCCTATAATAACATTAATTGGTAGTTTCTTTATAATATTATGCAATTATTTGGTTTTAACTCAGTTTTTATTAACCTTATCTAAAATTGTATTGAGGGATCTTATTTTTCTATTATTATTAACAACAAAAGTTCTAGTTTTTTTAAATCTTCTCATGATTTAAGGTAGGGGGATCTTATGTCTCTAGCCTTTTTCATTATTGTGGCTGATTATCTTTTTCAAGGCCTTGCCAACCTCTTTGAAATTCACCCTAGCATTTACTTTAGGACTTTGGGGGTTTCCCTATTTCTCATTAATGTTCTGCTGATGATTTTATCATTTTTATGAATGCTTCTCATAATAGGATTAATATACTCATAGACTACTTTCATAGCTTTGAAAATGATAGTGGGTTTTCTTTGAACAATCATAAATGTTGTTTCATTGCCTCTAATAAGGTGTCTAATTCTCATATTTTGGCTATTAAAGACTCACTGGTTTTGTGCAAGGCCAATTACCTATTAAGTAACTTGATATCCCTCTTTTTAAAGGTAGAAAGAAGTTTTTTTTTGTTTGATGAGTTAATAACTACGGTGTAGAATAAAATTTTGTCTTGGGATTCAAACTTTTTGAGTTTTGGGGGTAGGCTTACTCTCATTAGAAGTGCTCTTTGTTCTCTCCTTGTCTACTCTTTTCAAACACTATTACCAACTAAAAAGTTGTGTAATATAATTGATAAAATTTTTAATTTTTTTTGGAAAGGGACTAATAGTAACACTAAAATTGTTTGGTCTTCTTGGGATAAGTGTTGTGGTGTTTTGAAGGAAGGCGGTCTATGGTGTAAAAGTGTATTTGATTTGGCCTATGCTTTTTCTTCAAACTATGGTTTACCTATTTTGATAAAGTGAGTCTATTGGCTAAGTTTATTTATTCTAAATATTCTGTGGTGAAGCATCCTATTATTTGTTCTTTTAATATTGGTGATTCTAAAGTTTGGCAAAATCTTTGCAAGGTTAAATGGGTGGTGGAGCCTCATCTCTCTTGGGGGCTTGGTGGTGGCAACATCTTCTCTTAGTAGGATCAATGGTTAGGTAATCAGTCCATTAATTCCATCACTAATACCTCCTCCACTGCTGTCGTTATGGTAAACTTTTTCATTACTAATAACTTTTGGAATTATGATGTACTTGGTAATATGATTCCTGACTCTATCATTCAACAAATCCTAAATCTCCTTTTCAACTTAGAGTCAGAGGATCTTTTATTATTCAAGTTGTCTCAAGATGGGGTTTTTAGATTAATAGTTGCTTAGCACGATTTTAGAACCAGGAATGTCGTTACTACTATTTTCCCTATAATTTGGCAAAAAAGTATTCCATATACTATTGTTATTTTTATTCGGAGAATTTTATATAGATTCATTCCTACTGATGATAATTTGATCAAACAAGGTTTTATCCTATCGTCCAAGTGCCAATGATGTTACCATGTGGAGAATATGCATCATGCTTTTGTCTCGGGTCCTTTAGCTATCAAAACTTGGAGTTATTTTGATGATATTTTCAAATTAAACTATTTTAATGCAAATTTTTCTTATTAATGCTTTGCTTAATTCTTGGTTTGTTTATTCTAAAGGTCATATTAGAAACGTTATCCCTTCATTTCTTTTTTGGTATTTATGGATGGAGAGGAATAACTCCCTTTTTAATGGTATTAGAATGGACTTTCATAGGATTATCAAATTGTTAAAGACAATCTCTTAAGCTCATTTTCTATTAATTTGCTTTCTATCAAGAGTTTCAAAAACTATTATTATGTTTCTCTTGATTAAGGCATCAGGTTGGGTGAGGTTCTGCCTATTTTTGAACCTCGATTTGTGTTTTGGGTTAAACCTTCTTTAGGCTGCTACAAACTGAATGTTGGTGTGTCTGATAATGAAACTAGACTAGGGTGTGGTGGGATCATAAAATATTGCCAAGGGAATGTTACTCTGGCTTTTGCAGGTCCTTCACATAATGGTAATTTATATCTTGCTCTTCTTAATGCTATTGTTTATGGGCTGAGAATTTGTATGTCTCTTGACATTAGTAACATTGGGATTGAGGTTGAGTCTATTCATAGTATTCAATTCATTAATAATGGTGATGATTTGGTTTGCAATCCTAAGATTTTTTATCTGGTTAGGGATATTAAATAGTTGAAGATTTTTTTTAATGTTTCTTTTTTTATTTAAGTTTTTAGGGAGGGCAATTCTTGTGCCAATTGGCTTGCCCTTTTTGGGAGTGGGCTTGACTATTTTATTGATTTTTTGGAGCCTAATTTACCTATTATCTTAAAGGGATCTTAAGATTGCATAAAATCAGTATACCTTATGTCACGAGGAAACTTTGTGCTTTTCTACTTTTCTAAAATTTGTGAGGCATTCCCTTCTATTGTGGTATTCTGTGGTGTTGTCTTTATGGTGGTTTTGCTCAGTTGGGCTATCCCTGGTGGATCTAATTTTTCCTGATATTGGTTTTTTGCTGGAGCTTTTCTTGGGTGGTCTACTAATTTTCATAATTCTGATGTGGTGTTGCATGTGCTGGTTTATTGTTTTGGGGTTGTAGGTTTGAGCTATGATTGCACTGGCTCTTTTATTAAATGTATTCCCACTTGTTGTTGTCCTACATCCTCATGCTATGTTAGGAACTATCTTTACAAGGACCTTGTGGTGGTGGGTTATCTTGTTGGATCCTTTTGGTTGGAAAGGTGGTTTAAGGACAATGCTCGTTTTGTCTTAGCATTTTGGTTCTTCTGGCTTGGATTGGTTATGTTAGTGCTAGTGAGTTTTCACACCCAAGTGGATGGGGGTCCTATTTTTTGCTCTTTTTGTCCCTCATTTGTCGGGTGGTTGTGATATGTGGTATCATTATTGTTGCACTTGATTTCTTCCAGTTTAGCATTTATTCTTGTTCTTTTTCTTATTTCTGTGCTTGGAGGCTGTGGTATAATTGCTATTTGGTGGATAACAATTTGGTGACTGGTAATATATATTTCAGCTCAATTAGAACTTATTTTGTGCAGAACAGTTGGGATTGGTTTACTAGATTTTGCTTTAATTTTTGTTATAATTATCCAGGATTTTTGATTTTTTTACAGGTGCTTGTACTGTGCTCCTTTTGGATGGAAAGATTGAGATGGCTACTATTTTTTTGGTTCTCTCCTTATTTTTGGGTGCTCATTGTTGTGCATTATAGATTGTACCTGGGGTGTTTTGTATTTTTCTTAGTAGGGACCTCATGCCCTTAGGAGTTTTTTCTTTCTTTTTTTAGCTCATTTGAGTAGTAGTGAGCTTGAGGTCCCTTTAAGGATCGTATAATTTTTTCTTGAATTAACACGTAGGCCCCTTTCAGGGTTTTCCCATAAAAAAAAAAAAGAAATATCATAAGAAGCATTAGAATTTCTATAATTCTTACCTTTGCTCCATTGCTGATGATGCTTTTCATTTTTTCTTAGAAAGTTTATGAACTGTCAAGTCATAAGTGTGATTTCTTCCTCTCCTCCATAAGAGATATTGTCTGAATTATTATCCTTAAAGGCTACCTTTTTCTCCTTCTTTCTATCACCTTGATCATATTTCCTTTGGCTTATGATTTATTCATAAGCGAATTGAGATCCAAGTAAGTTATCAATAAAATAAACATTTAAATCCTTGAATTTAATAACAACAATAATTTTTTCATCATAGGAAGAAGGTAAACAATGCAGAATCTTATTTACTTTTTTAAAATTTAATAATATTTTATGTAAAGCATACATGGATGTGATGATATGTGTAGACCTAGTATACATTTCAGATATGGATTCACTAGATTTCATGCAAAAGATTTTACATTTATGTAATAAAAAAATTAACCTAGATTGTTTCACTTCACTTGTTCCTTCGTAAGTAATGCATAATCTGTCACAAAATTCTTTTACCAATAGTACAGGTAGATACATACATGCAATCTTCATGTTTTAAAGCACAAAAGAAATAGTTTAGGAATTTTGCATTCAGTTGGGCTAAATCTTTATCATCAGTTCTCCATTCTAAAAATAGCAGTTTTAACACCATTTATTAAATGTGATGGTGCAGAATATCCTTCCTTAACTAGGATATATATGTGATAATCAATTGATTATAAAAAGGTGAACATGCAAGTTTTTCAAAAATCAAAAGGAATATTATCAAATAGAGTTATTCTATTGATTGGATATCATTTAACAATGTTATGATTAACAAACTTAGCCATAGATTTTTTTTTTTCAAAAGTTTTCTAAAACTTAATTTATGAATCCCGCTCTGATATCACTTGAAAGTGCTCTAATACCACTTGAAAGTTTGTGAGGGTTGTGAAACCCATAAGAACTAGTCCCGAGGCTAGCCAAGAGGGGGGGGGGGGGGGGGGAAAAGCGGGGGGGGGGGGGGGGGGGGCGTGAATTGGAAATCTAAAAACTTCCTTAAACAAAAAGAAAAATCCCCCTTTTTTAAGCTTTTTGAATATTTGAAAACTGATAGTTTTATCTCTTGATGCATAAGCAAAGTAATTTCATAAAAATAAAAAATTAGAGATTTTTAACCACATAATTAATACAAAAAAATGTAAAAAATAAAGTGAAAAAAAAAATAAAATCCAGAACAAACATATTAGAGATTTAAAGTGGTTCGGTCAACCTGACCTTTGTCCACTCTCTAGAACCTCCCGTTTAAGGTATTACACTAAAATCTTTAGTGACTCTCCTTTAGCCCCCACAGCTATACAGAGAAGCCCTTAAAAAATCTTTCCACCAACCTAGTGCTATAGAGGATTGTACGCCTTTCATAGGTAGAGAATCTTGACTCCTTTTCACCCTCCTTGTGAGAAAGAGAACCTTGAATCACTTCACCTTTCCCAGTGCAACAGAGTAACCGGATCTTTTGACTCTAAAGAGATCTTCTGCTTCCTAAAACTTCCCTCAAGACAAACCTAGAATCCAATGGTACTGAGGTGCAAGCTTGCCGGAGCAACCGTGAGAAACCCCATCCACACTCCCTTGAAATCCACAAGGATCTTCTCCCTCTTAAACTCCACTCTTTCCTGTCTCTCCCTTTCAAGACACTTTCTTCAAGTTTTATCCAGAAGAACAGAGACTCAATGCATGCTAAAGATACTTATAATGTATTTGGAGAAAGCTTAAATAGAGGGCTTTAAAAACCCTAATTTTTAGGAATTTCATCTTCTGTTCTTATAGTACAAAACATGTATCATATAGTACGATCAGTGTAATTCAAAATCATCTAGAAAGGGTGTGCAAATGAATTGTTCAACTTTTATAATATTTTATACAATACAATCAAAATGTCATAAGGCATGAACTGTAGAAATTCCTTCTATTCATTTGTGATGACCCTTGGGATGGACAACTTCGTGTACAAGTGATCACCCAACATTATGGACATTGTACGGCATAATCAGTACAAAAATCATGGATTTTGTTGGCTACAATCTCTAGGATGACCAATTTTGTATACTAGTAATTATACAGTATAACCTATATCATACAGTACGATTGATCACAATAATTTTCCATGGTTTGATTGCCTAATATTAAGGAATTAATTAAGAAAGGTTTTAATTAAGGCATTCAATATGAAACAAATCATATTGTAAGATCAGGATAAAATAGTATATTTCTCAACATCTAGTGGAGATGGTTTTGACAGAGCATAATAGATTGTATAGTACTTGTTAAACTCATACAGTATGAAATAAAATTGGGTAGTATGAAGTTAGAATCATACGGTACGATGTACTTAAAAAAATAACTCTTTCAAAAACATTTCTCTCTCTCCCCTTGTGTGTGTGCAAGGTTGCTTAGCAAAGATATCCACCCAATTACATGATGTGACTCAGGAAAGGAAAAAAAAATAGAACAAACTAAAAATTACAGACTTTAATTATGGTCTACCTAGTCTTGAGCTGATTAGAATTATAAGTGAATAGTTGACTGAATTCTTAAAATGTTAGTACACACGTTACAAACAAAATATCATAGAAATAGGAGAATGCATTAACAGACACGAAAATGTTTGTTATCATCAAAATAAAAGTGCATAAATTAGATATACAATAAATTATCAATCACTTTAATTTTAATTAAACTTGAGAGTTAATTTTAACTTTTCCTTTTTATATGAATTATTTAGAATTCTTTAAAATATAATTTATATTTTTATGATTTTTTAATTAATTATGAATTTTTAAAGTTTTAGCCCTAAAATAAGAGCTAATTTTATTGTTTATTATTAAATTAACCTAAGAAACTCCAATTAAAGTAAAATTAATTCTTTAGGTTTAACATATTACTAAGTGCGCCAAGTTTGAGTTTCATACCTATTGGATGCAACGATAATTATTTTAAAAAATTTTAAGTTTACTAGAGCATGCCCTATATTTTTTCCCCTAGGTATCACTGGTGCTCAATTGGACTTGAAATTAATTATGTCTAACCCATAAATGAATGTAAATAAACCATGTAAATTTTGTTACCTAATTTTATGTGCTTTAAGACATTTAATTTTCCATAATTTTAGGTAAAACAATAACCTATGACTTTGAAAAATCAATTACATTGCTCAAGGGTTTCATCCAACTCAAGAAAAGTTAGGGAATGTAGAGAACTTTCCCTTGTTTAACCAATCCAAATTTGAGCCCAAAATGATGCATGGTTACAAAGTAATTAATGAAAAATAGTGAGAGTAAAATGTAAATTACTCTCCAAACATTTCTTAAATTACTCAAATTTTGTAGTTCAAATGTTGAACTCATCACTCTAGTTCTATGCAACACAACCTCATGAAATTTAGTTCAAAAATAATTTTTTAATGAAAATTTTAAAACTTTTTACTAATTTTTTAAATTAAAATATTGATTTCTTTAATTTTGGTGGTTGCGAAGTTGTGGCGCAATAGCAATCAGATTCATGTATCATGGTAATTAGCAGGTGTGATTTAGTGGTGGTCACATGTGTTGGTCGTAATGATCATGAGTATTCTATCTACACTATTAGAAATTGATGTTCATAATCCAATCAACGGACCATTCATCCATCTCGCACATGAATGGGTCAGATTGGATTATCCATCCTATGAAATCTAGACTGTCCAATGTGACATGGACGGACTACATTTCTTCTTCTTCCTCAAAACAAATTTCAAAAGGAATTTTCAAGTGCTTGTTGTGGGTTATTTACTGAACAAAACGTAATGGAAATTTAAAAAATTGTTTCATGCTATATGAAGCACTTATATATGAATTTTGAGGGATTCATATATACTATTTTAAAATTTATTTAAAACCCAAAGTTTATGATTAGGATTTGAGATTGTATTAAGATGAATCTTAGAGATCAATCTTGGGATTATTCTATTTTGTAGCTCATTGGGAAGAACTTCCATGAAGGTTCTAAAGTTGGAGGATGTCTAGATTGAGAGTTTGAACACCTTGAATGATTAAGTAATAGGTCACCATTGGATCTCCTCACAAATAAGTTTTGAAAGTCTGGAAAGAGCGGTGGAATGAAGAGTGGTTCTCTATGAGTGAAATGGAAGAAATGGGAACTCCAGGGATGCTTAGGGTAGAGAATATTATTTATATGAGTGAAACGAGCACAAGTAACAAATTTAAATCCTAGGGATGAAACTAGCGGTTGATATTTTGTGGGGCTCATCTCCAGATGTTTGCCATTTGTCTCATATGGTTAGGGGAGTATGCTTTGGCCAAGGAAAGATAATATCAGGTAAAAAGTACTTTTCTCATTCTATGGTTGGGGAGACCACTTTGGTAACTTAGGTTAAACCAAGGGTTGGAGGCTTATTAGAGCATGGTATGGAATGTTGATTTCGTATAGGTTGTTAAACCTAAGCTATTGTCAAGAGGCTAACCAAGAGAAGGGGGGGTGAATTAGTAAATTAAAAATTTCTCTTAGATTTTTAAATATAAATTAATTTTCAAAAAGATTATCTTATTTGAAAAAATATTTCAACCAGAATAAAAAAATTGTAGAAAATAAAAAATATAGAAAAATAAAAGACACAATGATTTATAGTGGTTCGGTCAAACATGACCTACATCCACTCCCTGAAGACTCCCTCTTCAAATATTGCACTATTACCAAAGTGACTCTACTTTTTCCCTCGCAACAAGGTGAATAAGCCTTTATAATACCTCTCTTCCACTAATCCCCAGTGCGGTAAAGAACCGTCATACTTTCACACCATCAAAGTGTCCGCAGAGTACCGTCGTCTATTCACACCCTCTTAGTGTCGACAGAGTACCATCATCTGTTCACACCCTCCAAGTGTCGGCAGAGTACCAAATCTTCTTCAAAGATCTTCTCACGAGTAACTAGAAAGAAGAAATGAATAGTGATAACCAAATACACAAAGACATCCTTACCTTTGAGAAACCTTGTGAACCATTAAAACTTCACTTGTAAGAAATCTCTCTCAAACACTCTCTCACTCTCTCTCTTTCACTTGCCCTTGAAAAATCATGAAGAACAATACTATTCATGTTAGTTTTAAAAGATTTTTTATAAGAAAGACATGAAAAATTGTCCATAAAACTAAATTTTTACCTTTTGAGTGTGTATGATCGTATGTTCGTACGTACAAAAAGATCAAAAACTATTACGTACGAACCTTTAATGAATCAGTAAAAAATGATTTCATACATGATTATAATCTAATACGAACCAAGTTTATACTATATGAACCGTTAGAAATTTTTTTATCTTCATCGGGAAGAAGAAGCACTCCATATTTTTGTACTCTAAACGACGTACATACGAAGATGATATTGTATAGTACCATCTATTTAGAAAATTTTAAAGTTCGTCGGGACTAAAAAGGACCCATCCAACTCATACACTGGATTGCATACATACAATGATGACATCATTCGATACGATCCATTCAAAAAATTTTCAAGTTTGTACGAACAAAAAGGGACCCATCCAACTCGTAAACTGGATGGCGTATGTACGATGATGATATTGTATGGTATGATCTATTCAAAAAAATTTTAAGTTCGTTTGGACAAAAAGGGACCTGTCCAATTCATACACTGGATGGCATACGTACGATAGAGATATTGTACAGAACGATCGATACTTATAAAAATTTTCTTCCTTCTATTCGCTTGGCAGCTCGTTGGGTAAAATAACTAAACAAATCATCCTGAATGAAATGAGTTCGTACAGTACAATCAATTTAAAAGTTATAGATTTTAAACTCTACGCTGGTGTGTGTGTACAGTTAGTCAATTAAAATCACAGTCACTCATAATTAATAAAATAAAAAATATATAATTCATTTACAAAAAAACCTTAAACTGATCTGATTTGAGATCTTCATAAATCTAGAGTATGATTTCTCTGAAATGTTAGTACACAAAAACAACAAAAATAATACATCTAAAATATAATAGGAAAATTTGCAATCAAAGAATATTTAGTATCATCAAAAACATACATGTTGTGAGAATATCAACAATCAAAAACTAAGTTGCAACTATCTCAAATAATCTGCCCCTTTTAATTATGGAAAAATAATTTATTATTTGAGTGAACTTGAATACCCTAAATTTCTCTTTAGCTCCCCCTAGAAGAATAAACATATAAATATTGGAAAATTCCATGAAGAATACTTTTTTTTTAATATAATATATATATATATATATAGATTTGAAATAAAGATTAAACAATAGAGGAAAAAACATATTCAATTGGCGATATTGTGTATCATTTCAAATATTCGAAGTACACTTTATACATCTTTTTATATTTGGGCTAATTTTATGCCTCTTTTCATTTTGTGAACCATTACACATTCTTTCAATTTTTGTACACATTGTACATTTCTTTTTGATATCACCCCCTTTAAATTGATCTTTTCAAAATCAATAATCTGAAAAATCAAATTTCTCTAAATATAAAGATTATTATATTAAAAAGAGAAAAAATAAAAAATAATAAGACATCAAAATTATAATAATAATATTTAAATTATATTTTCCTAAAAAGAATATGAGATTGATATCCTTAACTTGATCGAGTTATAAGTTAACTTAAATTTTTTTAAAAATTAGATTTCATAATAAAATTAATTTTGTAATGCAAGTTAATTTATAACAATTAGATCAATTAAGACAAGATTATCATATAGGAAAACTCACATTTTAAATAATGAACAAAAACAACTAATTAAAACAATATGTTTTTTATTGATATCAAATAAAGATCAGATACATTGAAGCTCTTGACATCAATTTTCATAACATTAAAACAATACAACATCAACACAAATCTAAATAAAGACAAGTACAATAGAAAGACATAAACACTAAAATCATCACATCTGGAGAGGACTGGCAAAGACATCTAGAACTATAAAGGACCCTGGTTTGGAGGAGGATGCTGGTTGGAGACTGAGAAATAGCCATTGATTATAGCGAAATTAGTGTTAACCGAGTCGAACTGACCTCGGATCCAACCCATGTCTTCCTATTTTTGTGCATCCTACTAGTTTAAGTGAGTCTGAATTTGATCAAAAAATTGATCAAAATGACTCTTTAACAGATCAAAGTGATGGCCCATCTCCAGAAAGTCAGGTTCCTAAGCAGGTGTAGGTGCTCCCCCTTCTCCCTTAGTATCCTCACATGAACTCTCATTTCTCCCAAATAAAGACCGAAAGAAGCATTGGTAAAATAGATAGGCATTTTAGTGGGATGATCAGGTTGAAGAATATTGTACTTCTTTTCCAAAATATAGGTCAGTAAGGGTCCTAAAGAAAAAAAAAATTCCTCTTATGAGAAGGAAACCCAATTTCAGAAAGATTATGAATGTAATCCAAGATGAGTTAAGCTTCATTAATTAGTTTTCTAGTCATGATAAAATAGGCAATGGTGGACAAAAAAGGTGTAATGTTTATGCGATCACCATCCTTAGGAATGATTGAAGTTCTTAAGATACACTGGATTATCATGGCATTTTCATTTAAGGTGTAAACTCTAGCCAACTGACAAACTTGTGTCAGACCTCTAAGAGTTTTGTTTATCTCAGACCAATCATAATTAGATTTGGAGGTCAAAGTGTGTGCTCTAGTCCCACAAGTCCTTAGGTGAAAAAAAGTTCATAAATCTTCCTTAGTGATTTCTACCCGTTGCTTATTAACAAATGATGTTATCTTACTCTTATCTTCGCTAAACCTCATATTCACTAAAAAATAGTGAAAGGTCTCCCTATGATAAGCATGGATTAAAGTCAAAATAAAGGTGAACTGGGTTGAAGCAAAAAGAGGCATGACTTAAAACTGGATATCATCTTGAATTAAGAGTCTTGAAGGAGTGATTTTTGTAGCGACAAACTTATAGAAGGAATCCTCATTTGCTATAGACAGAAAATTATCATCCCTACCCCTGGATGATGAACCATTACAAACTCAACCGTGCTTTCTAGAACTTTCCTTTTCTAAGTTGAGAAGAATTCAACGAGGATGTTGAAGTGAATGAAAATGAATTCTAAAGCCCTCCTATTTAAAGAAAAATGACCCTTCGTACAGTAGGAAAATCAGTTCGTTCATATGATCATGAGATCGTACGGGGAAAACATTTTTTTTATAGGGACAAATAAGAATATAAAAAATGAAATAACTTTTCATAAACACATAATTTACGATGTGTCCTTTCGTACAGACTTTTTGATCAGATGATCATACAGATGAATAGTTATTCCTAAAGGACAATCAGTTATTTAAGATCATTTTAGTGATAGTTAGGTTCATCACCCATAGAAAATGACACATGGATCATATAGAAGAATTTTGTAGTTTGTATGTATAAACAATTATAATAATTGATCCTACCCAGATAACCATTTACATGCGTACAGACGAATGAATATAGATCGTACGGGACTATATGAGTATCATACAATATGATCTATATTAAAAAACCAAAATTGTATGCATTCAGTCCAAAACAATGATTGACATGCTACATAATTCATACAGTATGAAAATAATTTTGTACAATATGATTTAAACACTTAGAAAAATCAGCATGAAAATCAAAAAAATTTCTCCCAAAATCAATCAACCTACATGAGTGACAAATGTCTAAATTTTAAAAACAAAAAAAAATCAAACTAAAAACATAACTAAAACAAAAGCAACATAAAAACAAAAACAAAAATAAAGAACACAGAAACAAAAACTTTTACAAATAATAAAATAAAGAACAAACATAAGTAACAAATCAAGTTTGCAGATGTTTTAATCTAAGCATTAAGATCAATCACATCTAGCCTTGTTCTTAATGTGCGAAAAGTATTAATGGCTAATGGTTTTGTAAAAATTTATGCATGTGATTTTCAATTAAAACATAATTCAATTCAATTTCTCCTTTGGATACATGATCCTTAATGAAATGATACCTTATTTTATATGTTTGGTTCTAGAATGTTGAATAAGATTTTTTTTAAATGTAAATGGCAATAGTGTTATCACAATAAATTGGAATTATGCTTATTATAAATTGTAAATCAATCAACTATTATTTCAACTAAAGTACTCGTGCCACATAACTTCTTAAGGCAATGTATTCATCTTTAGTAGTAGATAGGGCTACGGAATTCTATTTTTTACTTGACCAAGAAACTAAAAAATTTCCTTTAAATTGACAAGTTCCATATATACTATTTCAATCTTCCCTACCACCTACAAAGTTTAAATCTGAATATCCAATAAATTCAAATGAAGATAGGTACTTAGGATACTAAATTCCTAAGTTTTGAGTTCCCAAGAGATATCTCAAAATTCTTTTTATTACTATTTAATGTGATTCTTTTGGATCTGATTGAAATTTAGCACACAAACAAACACTAAACATAATATCTAGTCTTCTAGCTATCAAATAAAGGAAAGATCCATTAATTTTTCTAAATTTCTTTTGATTAATAGATTTTCCCTTCGTGTCCTTATCTAACTAAATTAAGTAACTTATAGGTATACTTACTGGTTTATGCTGTGAATCTATTTTTTAGGGAATATAATTTTGATGATAACAAATACTTTTGTTTCTCTATGACTGCCTTGCCTACTAACATTTTAGATCCACAAGATCAGACTACAAATTTAACTAGCTCAAGATTTGGTACATTAGGTCTGAGTCAGTTTGTAAAACTTTTCCCTTTTATTGAGTCTATTATAAACGATGTGATTCCTGATGATAAGTAACCATGCACACAAATACTTGGGGGAATTTTTTATGTCTGATTTAGAATTTTCTATTTTTGCTCATATCATCTAGGACGATCCAAAAATCAGTCTGGACGATCAGCTAAAAATAGAAACCCTAATTAGGACATCTTGGTTAAGATAGCCATTATTGAGCAAATCATCTTAGATGATCTTTTGTATGGGTCAGGATGGTAGGCTCAAATAATAAAAAATTAGTCGCTAGATCTATTTAGGTATTGTTTATTTTGGGACATTATCCCAGATGATGCAACATAATTATACCTAAATTAATCTGGTAATTAAGGAAAACAATTAATGTTTAATTATTCAATTAATTCATTCTAGACGATTACAGGATCAGTTGGGATGATCAGTTCACAAACCTTAGTTTTTTCCTAGACAACCAAATATCGTCCACCTTCTATTCAGGGTGATGCTTTGGATAACTTTACCAATTTGAACTAATTGTCTAGGATGATCGTGAGATCAGTCTAGACGATTAAGCTATTTTTCACCATTCAGACATCCATTCAGAATGATTGTCTGGATGATATTCACCGATTTGTACTAATCATATAGGATGATTTTATATCATCCTATATGATATGAAAAAAAAAAACATTCTGATCATCCTAAATCATCCTAGATAATTGAGCTTAATTTGCACTAATCATCCAAGATGATATTTATATCATCCTAGATGATAATGTTGGTTACATGCAATTAATGAGCTATTCTAAAGCTCTTTTATTTAAGAGCACTTGTTCTACCCATTAGAATATCTTTTGATGATATCCTGGCCTGAGAGAACTAAGAGGAGAGGGAGGGCAAGGGAGAGGGAGAGGGTCTTGTGAGGGGGAGTTTGTGAGGGGGTTCACAAAGGTTGCTCCAAGTAAGGATCCATTATTATCTTCTCCATTCATCATCCATAGTTCCTTGGGGGTTCTAGAGACATAAACTTTTGCATCTAATCAAGGTTTTTTACCTACTTTAGGAGGAGGTAAAAGGAGTTGGGTTCTCTATCTACTTTTGGAGGAAGCAAAAGGAGTTGGGTTCTCTGCCTCACCTGGGTTAGTGGAAAGGAGGTTTGTAAAGGCTTCTCTTCCTTGCTATGGGGGAAAAAGTAGAGACACTGAGTTTAGTACAATACTCAAAGGAGACTTCCGGGTAGTGACATAGGTCGTGTTCACCGAACCACTATAATTTTTTTTTATTCTTTATTACTGCTCCGCATTTAATTTCTATACTTCAATTTTTGTGGTAAATCTTGGTTTTTATTTTTAAGATTGTGTTTTGATCGAAAGATTTTAAAAATACTAATTCAACCCCCCTCTTGGTTAACCTTGGGGCTAGTTTATGATGGCTTAATATTCCAGTCAAACTTTTTAGTGCCATCAAAGCACTTTTAAGTTGTATCAGAGTGGGATTCATAAAATCTAATTTTTTAAAACTTTTGAATTTTGACCAATGGCTAACTTTGGTAATCATAATACAATAGAAGGATATTCTATTAAACGACCACCTTTGTTTGATAATATTCCTTTTGATTTTTGAAAAAACTTGCATGTCTACATTTTTACAATCGCTTGATTATCGTATGTGGATGGTTGTTAAAGAAGGTTATATGCTAGCTTCTCGTGAAATTAATGGCATTAAAATTGAACTTTCTTTTACTTAATGGACTTTGATGAAAGAGATTTAGCACAACTTAATGCAAAATGCTTGAAATATTTTTTTGAACTTTAAAATCTAAAGATTGTAGGCATGTTTCAACTTGTGTAAATGGTAAAAAAATTTGGGATAGATTTTGTGTAACTTTTGAATGAACCAATGAAGTTAAACAATCTAGATTGAATATTTTATTGCATGACTGTGAACATTTTCATATGAAACCTTCTGAATTATTTTCTGATATATATATATAATATTTACTTAAATTTTCACCTCATTGCAAGATTTAGGAAGAGAGCTAACTAATTATGAAAGGGTCAATAAAATTTTGAGAAACTTTCCTTCTTTTTTTAATGCGAAGATCACTACAATTATTGAATCTAAAGATTTAAATACTTATTCTTTTGATAATTTATTTGGATCACTCATTGCTTACGAGCAAGAAGTCAATCAAAGAAATCTTTATGCATGTGAGAAAAAAAAGGGGAAAATTGTGGCAGTAAAGGCCAACAACACAGACACTGATTCTTCTGGATTTAAAAATGATGATGTTGCCTTCATCACTAGGAAATTTAAAAGCTTTATAAAGAAGAAGAATAAGTGTGATCAGAAGTTAAAAAGAGGTAAGATTAGCACAAATTATAAAAGTTCTTCTTATGTTGTTTGCTTTAAATGCAGGAAGCCTGTACATATTAAAGCTGATTGTCCTACACTTAAGGAGCACCCAAGAAAGGAGTAGAGTGAGGAGAAAACCAAATACAAGAAGAATAAGAAGTAGTACCAAAAAGCTTTCTGGGTAGATTCTACATCTTACTCATCTGAGACTGAAGCTAAAGAGGAGATAACAAATCTATGCTTAATGGGTGATCATCTTGGTCAATCTGATTAAGAAGAGGTAAGTGAACCAACCTATGATCAATTACTTCAAATTTGTGAGAAAATTTATGCATCATATAAGAAACTTAATAAAAAGTATGCTAGTTTAAAATTAGAGTTTATGAATTTACAATAAGAGCATGAAAGTTTAAGCAAGGATCACACTCAACTTGATAGTAATCACTTATCTTTACTTGAAGAATTTAATGATTTAAATAAAAATAATTCTAATTTGATAATTGAGCATGATTTATTAAAACCAAATCTTAAAGCTTTTGAAGATAAACTAACATTGCATGCATCACATAATATAAAAAGAAGCATCACCACCCAAGTAGATTAGTAAATCCTTCTCCTAGAGCTAGATGTTTTTTATGTAGCATGCTAGGACACATTTCACGTACTTGCACTATTCACCATAGTAAACATTGGGTATGGAGACTAAAATTACATGTTTCATAGCATAACATAAATGCATTGCATTCTTCATTTCATAAGAAGGGACCCAAAATTATTTGGGTTCCTAAATCTAATAGTTGATGATTTTGTAGGTGTGCTCTCACCAAAGACCTCATGAGAGAATATGGTACTTAGACAGCGGAGGCTCGCAACACATAAATTCATAAACCAATTTGTTATGAATGATGTTTGAGAGCTGGTAGAAATAATAAAGGGAAAAAGTGTAGTTGGAACCAAATATGTTGTTAAAAATAAGATGAATGATTCTAGTGTGGTGGTTTGGAATAAGGCAAGATTGGTAGCTAAGGAGAACAACCAAATAGAAAGGATTAATTTTGAGGAGACCATATCCCCTGTAGCTAGATTGGAAGCCATTAGAGTGCTACTAGCCTTTGCCTGTTATAAGAGATTTAAGTTATACCGAATGGATGTGAAGAGTGCCTTTTTAAATAGGGTAATAAAAGAGGATGTGTTTGTAGAGCAATCCCCAGGTTTTTAGAGCTCCCAATTTCCAAATCATGTTTTCAAATTAAATAAAAGGCCTTATATGCATTAAAACTGGCACCAAGAGCTTAGTATGAGAGGCTTAGCACATTTTTACTGAAGAGTGATTTTGTTAAGGAAAGTGTAGGCACCACCCTTTTTCTAAGGAAAGTAGTTAATGAGTTACTCATTATTCAGATCTATGTTGATGATATACTTTTTGGATCTTCTGATAAAAAGCTATGTGATTATTTTTCTAAAATAATGAATAAGGAGTTTGAGATGAATATGATGGGAGAATTATCCTACTTTTTGGGATTTAGCATAAGACAATTGGATGATGGAACCTTTATAAGTCATTCAAAGTACATTAAAGATATCTTGAAGAAATATGAAATGGATAAAACCAAGCCAATAAATACTCCCATTATTTCTAATATTTAATTAGATAAGGACACAAGTGAAAAATCTGTTGATCAAAAGAAGAATAGAGGGATGATTGGATCTTTACTTTACCTCACTGCTAGTCAACCTAATTGAATGTTTAATGTTTATCTATGTGCTAGATTTCAAGATGATCCTAAAAAATCCCACTTGATTGCAGTTAAGAGAATTCTTAGATATATTTTGGGGCCCAAAACTTAAGAATCTGGTATCCTAGGCACATCACTTCTTAAGAAATTATTGGATATCTTGATTCTGATTTTGTAGGATGTAGGGTGGATAGAAAGAGCACTTATGAAACTTACCAATTCATAGGACAGTCTTTAATCTCATGGTCTAGTAGAAACAAAACTCTATTGCACTTTCCATTACTAAAAATTAGTACATTATCTTAGGAAGTTGTGTGGCACAAGTCCTTTGGTTTAAGTAATAAATTCTGGATTTATGATTATATATAGGCACAATTTCAATCCTTTGTGACAACACTAGTGCCATTTATATCTCTAAGAATCCTATCCAACATTCAAGGACCAAACATATTGACATAAGGCATCACTTTATTGAAGATCATGTGACCAAAGAAGATAATGAGTTACACCAAGTGACAACTAAGAATCAATTGAATGACAACTTTACTAAACCATAGGCTTTTGACACTTTCAGCATTATAAGGACCAAATTACGTATGTTTGACATAAATGCATGAACTTGTTGTTTACTGATTTTTGAATCTTCTGTTTTATTGCTTTTTTATTTTATTTCTCTTTTCTTACTAGTTTTTGTTTTTCTTTTTTTAGTTTTTCTTCTTTTATGGTCACTGCCAAAATGATGTTTTATACTATGTTTTTACTTTTTAAAAATTTATAGTCAATGTTTTACATATCTTAATCTATTAAAGGGAGAAAATATCATTGATTGTGTCTCTTTCTCTAACATATTTTAGTGATGTAATTTTATTTTCTAAATAAAAGTCTTTCTAAAATTAACAACTGGACTTTGTGATTGAGATCTTTTTTACCTTGTTATAATAATCTAGCTTATATTTATAATGATCAAAGTCCTTATATTACTTTAAGATTTCTCATTATCCTGTCATACATTTATTATATGATTTTTATTCTATTTTATGCTTTGTTCTTCCCTATATTAGATTGTGAGTTTTTTTTTCTCTAATATCTAGAAGATATACTCACAATTGAGAATATTTAAGAGTTTTGAAAAGGAATTTAGCTTGCAAAAATAATAAAAAAGGTGACCTATGATGTCAAAATAAAAGATGTGCAATGATGCCAAATTGAAAAGTATACACAAAGTGTATCAAAAATCAAAAGATGTGCAAAAGTACGCCATTCAAATTATTAAGAGGCCTAAAATGAGCCCAGCAAAAGCAAGTTCTCTTCTCTTTCAAACTTTAAAATCTTAGAAGAATTCATGTTTCACTTGAGATTTTAAAAGGCTTGATTTCATATTTCACGATTGTGATAAATGACTTTAATATATTATTCTATAACATATTTTTTTGAAACCAAGTCTTGAACGGATCTCTTTTTCTTATCAAATTAATTTTTCTGAGTCAGGTCTTTTAATTTTAAAAGATTGTTTTGCCCTGAGAGAAGTTTGAGCTAAGAGTTAACAAGATCAAATATTTTATCATTTTATTAGATTTTAACATTGTTAACTCATTGGTCATTTAAATCTTTAAAATTAATCATATGGAGATTGTGTCATATTCATGTTTTGATTTAAAAAAATCACTTTGCCTTCATCCTTTTTCTTTTCTAGTTTTTTCCTTCTTTTGTGATGTCAGAAGGGGGAGTAGTGTTTGTAGTTGTTTTTCATTTTATATAGGTTTGATTATTTAATTATTTGCCATCATCAAAAAGGGGAAGATTATTGTGGATCTATTTTTTAGGGAATATAATTTTGATGATAGTAAATACTTTTGTTTCTCTACGACTACCATGCCAACTAATATTTCAGGTCCACAAGATCAGACTGCAATTTGAACCAGCTCAATATTAGAAAAGGTCTGAGTTAGTTTGTAAAACTTTTCCCTTTCTTGAGTTTATTATAAATGATATGGTTCCTAATACTAAGTAACCTTGGACACACACACTTTGGAGAATTTTTTTAGTCTAATTTAGAGTTTTATGTTTTTGCTCACATCGTCTGGGACGATCCAAAAATTGGCCTGCATGATCAACTAAAAACAAAAATCCTAATTAGGGCATCATGGTTAAGGCAGCCATCATTAAGCATATCGTCCTGGGCAATATTTTTTATCGACTGGGATGATAGGCTCAAATAAGAAAGAATTAGCCCCCAGATCTATTTAGGTATTACTTATTTTTGGACATCGCCCAAGATATCATCAAGGATGATGCAATATAATTATGCCTAAATTAATCTGGTAATTAAGGAAATCAATTAAGGTTTAATTGCTCGATCAATTCATCCTGGACGATCGCTAAATTGGCTGGGATGATCAATTCACAAACCTTTGTTGTCCCTAGATGACCAAACTTCGGCCACCTTTTATTCAGGGTGATGCTCTAGATTATTTTAACAAATTTGAACTAATAATCATGGATAATTGTGAGATCGGCCTGGATGATTAAGCTATTTTTTCATCATTCAGACATCCATTCAATTTAATTGTCTGGACGATTTTTATCTATTTGTATAAATTATACAGGATAATTTTATATCAGCCAGGATGATATGAACAAAAACCTTCTGATCATCCCAAATTATCCTGACTGATTGAGCTAAATTTGCACTGATTGTACAAGATGATATTTATATCATCATGGATGATAAAGTCAGTTCCTTGTAATTAATGAGCTATTATAACGCTCTTCTATTTAAGATCACTTATTCTACCCATTAGAACATCTTTTGATGCTATCCTAGCCTGAGAGAGCCAAGAGGAGAGGGAGAGCATGAGAGAGAGAGAGAGAGAGAGAGAGAGAGAGAGAGGATCTTGTATGGGGGAGTTTATGAGAGGGTTCATAAAGGTTGCTCCAAGAAAGGATCCATCATCATCTTCTTCAGTCGTCATCCTTAGTTCCTTGGGGGTTCTAGAGAGGTAAACTTTAGCATCTGATCAAGGTTCTCTGCCTGCTTCAGGAGGAAGAAAAAAGAGTTAGGTTCTCTACCTTCTTCTGGAGGAAGAAAAAGGAGTTAGGTTGTCTGCCTCACCGGGGTTGGTGGAAAGGAGGCTTGTGAAGGCTTCTCCATCTTGCTGTGGGGAAAAAGGAGGGACACGGAGTTTAGTGTAATACTCGAAGGGCAGCTCTGGGGAGTGGACGTAGGTCGTGTTGTTTAGATTCACTATAAATTTCTGAGTTCTTTATTATTTCTTTCATATTTAATTTTTGCACTTTAATTTCTATGATAAATGTTGGTTTTTTTTTTATGATTATGTTTTGATCGAAAGATTTTTAAAGTACCAATTCACACCCCCCCCCTCTAGGTTAGCCTTGAGACTAGTTCATAAGGGCTTAACATCCTTATCAAAATTTTTAGTGCCATTAAAGCACTTTCAATTTAGCATTGTCCATTTCATACTTTTTGAGGATGTCCTTAACATACTTTAACTAACTAAGAAATATTGCCTCCTCAATTTGTGTAATATTAAAACCAAGAAGATAACTAGGATCTCCCATTAAGATCATCTCAAATTCACTACTCATTACTTTGGAAAAATCATAACAAAGATTTTTATTAGTAATCTAAAAATAATATCATCAATATAAATTTTAATAATGAGTATGTCCTCTTCCAATTTCTTCAAAAAAGAGTGGTGTCCACACTTTTTTTTTCAAAAGAACTTTCTAATAGAAAAGTGTTTAACATTTCATACCAACCCCTAGGTGCCTATTTCAATCAGTATAATGCCTTTTTTAATTTAAAAATAAAATTAGCAAATTTTGAATTTTCAAAATCAGGAGGTTGTTCAACATAAACATCCTCTTGAACCACCCCATCCAAAAAGGCACTTTTAAAATACATTTGATATAAGTTAAATACTCTAAAATTGGCAAAGACTAATAAAACCCTAATTGCTTCAAGTCTTGCTATAGAAGAAAAAGTCTCCTCCAAATTAATCCCTACAATTTGATTATATCTCTTAGTTAGCAATCTAGTCTTATTTCTAACAACAACTCCTAAGTCATTAATTTTATTTTTAAATACCCACTTAGTTCCAACTACACATTGATCCTTTGGCCATACAATCAATTCCCAAACATCATTCCTTAAAAACTGATTTAATTCTTCTTGCATGGCCACAATCCAAAATTCATCTGAAAGCGCTTGATTTATATTTGTGGGTTCTATTATTAAAATAAAGGCATAATGATTGACTTTTTTGCTATGTCCATGCCTAGTCCTAACACCCTCACTAGGTTCACCTAAAATAAATTCTTTAGGATGGTTTTTAGAAAATTTCAAATCTCTAGGCCACGGGTTTTCTTTCTCTAAATTTTCATCCAAGTTTATCTTCTCAATCCTTTGAGAAATATTTTCTAAATTATCCTCTTCTAAATTTGGCTCTTCTAAAATTCTAGATTCATGAAATACAACATGTGTGGTTTCCTTAACAATCAAAGTTCCTTTGTTAAGTACTCTATATAATTTTCCAACACTAGAGTATCCAAGAAAAATTCTTTCATCTAATTTTGGATCAAATTTTCCTAAAGAAGATTTTCCATTATTATGTATAAATACCTTACTTCTAAAAACATGCAAATATGAAAAGTTAGGTGTTCTCCCCTTATGAAGTTCATTGTATGTTTTATTCAATTTTGACCTTATGTTCACCCTATTCAGAACATAACATGCAGTACTAACCGCTTTAACTCAAAAATATTTAGGAAGTGAATATTCTGTCAACATGGCTCAAGCAGCTTCAATTAATGTTTTGTTCTTTTTTTTTTACTACCCCATTTTGCCGAGAAGTTCTAGGTGTACAAAAATTGTGATGAATCTCTTGTGCTTTACAAAAATCCTCAAATGTTTTGTTTCCAAATTCACCTCCGTGATCACTTTGAATTGTTAAAATTCACATCCCAATTTTCTCTAAATCTAATTCAAAAAATATCTAAATTTTTTTAATGATTCACTCTTATGAAATAGTAATTTAATTCATGTGAATCTTGAGAAATTATCAACTATCACAAATCCGAATCCTTCCCTCCTAGACTTACAGTGCTAACTGGTCCAAAAAGATCCATATGAATAATCTCCAATAGTTTACTAGTTCTAAGATCCTTTTTGAAATGAAATGAGGACTTCACCTATTTTCCTAGTTGACATGCATCGCAAAGGTGATCCGTAGTAAAGTCTAGTTTTAGTATACCTCTAAGAAAATCTTTTTGGGTAATTTTCATAAGGTTTTTCATGCTAGCATGACAAAGTCTTATATGTCATAACCATGATACATCATAAATTATTTTTAAATAAAAAGCAATTAGAGTTTTAATACAATTGAAATCTTGCATATAAATATTATTTATCCTAATTCCATGCAATACATTATTTCCATTTAGGCTTAATATGCAGCTAGTGGGATAAAATTTAAGATTATACCTTTTATCACATAGCTGACTAATACTTAATAACTTTTTCTTTAAGCCTTCTACAAGTAGAACACTCTTTATGAAAAATTTATTCAAGGTTCTGATCATGCCTAAGCCGACCACTTTCCTAGTGATATTATCTCCCAGTATAACCTTGCCTCCATTCCTAACTTTCGACAATATGAATTGTGTAGTGTCTCCAGTCATATGATTCAAGCAACCACTATCCAGATACCATATACTCTCATAAGGCTTGCATGAGAGCGTTCTTGCAAAACAATCAAATGTTAGTGTTGGGAACCCAAACAAGTTTGGGTTCTCCTTTTGGTAAAATAAAACTAGACGCATGTATGATATGACTTAGTTTATGTATCTTAGGTCTCCACACTAAATGCGTTTTTCTATCTAAAGTACAAGTGTGTGAAATATGTCCAATCATCCCATAAGCAAAGGACTTAACTCCAAGAAATGGATTTTTCAATCTTCTATAATAAATTTATCTATATTTAAAATTTTTGACTTCAAAATAGGATTACTAAAATTTTCAAGTGTCAAGGGGCTCATATTTTCCTTAAGTGCTTTCATTGTTTCTCTAAGAAATGAATTTACATCTTATAAAATTTTAAATACTTTTTCCAATTTAGTGCAAGATGATTTAAAAAGATCATTATGTTTATTCAAATCATCAAATTCATCAAGTAAGCTCATGTGGTTGTTATCTATCAATGCGTGATCTTTCCTAAGGTTTTCATACTATTTTTGTAACTCTTGCATTTCTAGGTTTAATCGAGCATGCATTTTCTTAAGTTTTCTATATGGCGTATGTATTCTTTTAGAAAGTTCAAGCAATTCAACATAGGTTAAGTAGCATACCTCTTCTTAATCTAACTGATCAAGATTATCGGCAAATAAACACATGTTGGTGACTTCTTCTTCCTTTTTTATTTCTGATGAATCCGACGATGAGTCTGTCCAAAAATCTTTTTGAAATTTCTTCATTCCATTTCTCACATTCACTTTCTCCTCCACCTTCTCCTTGCTAGGAGTGGCTTTGAGATTGGGGCTCTCTGATTTTACATGTCCAGGTTTCATGCATTCATATCAAATAATATTACTAGAAACATTAACATTTTTGTGGAACATACCTCTATTCCACTATTGGCATCTCCTTTGCTTCCTTTTAAGAAAACTCGTGAATTACTATATTATCAAGCCAATGTCCTCCTCATCCTTAGTTTGTGACTGATCACTCTCTGAATCATCCACTTTCAGGGCTATTTTATTCTCCTTTCACTGCTCTCCTACATCAATCTACCTTTGACTCATTCCTTGTTCGTAAGTAATTTGTGATCCAAGAAGATTATTAATAGAGTAAACATTTAAGTCTTTTTATTCTATAATTATAATTATTTTAGCATCATAAGCAGTATGAAAACAACAAAGAATTTTATTAACCCTTTTAACATTCATTAATTCCCTATATAATGTATGTAAAGAAGTGATTATTTTAGAGAATCTTGTATACATGTCAGATATGGATTCATTAGTTTTCATGTGAAATAATTCATAATTATATAACAAGATATTTAATCTATATTATTTTACCTAATTAGTCCCTTCATATATAATACTGAGTCTATCCCAAATGTCCTTTCCACTTTTGCAAGTGGAAACCCGCATGTAATCTTTTGATTTAAGTGCATAAAATAAACTATTTAAGCATTTAACATTTAATTATGCTAAGTCATGTTCTTCTACAATCCAATCTGCAAAATGTGTTTCAACTCTAATGTCATCTACTAGCCTAGTTGGCCTAGAATATCATTCCTAAACTAAAATCCACATGCGATAGTCAAGCAATTGAAAAAAAGTAGACAGGCCTATTTTCTAAAAATCCAAAAGGATATTATCAAATAACGAAGGTCTAGTGATCGAATTCCCTTCAGGTGTGTTTTGATTTCCAAAAGAAGCCATTATTATTCTCAAAAAGTAGTTTAAACTTATAGTTTTGAAATAAAGCTCCGATACCACTTGTTGATTCCGTATAGGTTGTTAAACCTAAGCTATTATTCTAAGGCTAACCAAGAGGGAAGCATGAATTAGTAATTTAAAAATTTCTCTTAGATTTTTAAATATAAAACTATTCTTAATTAATATTAGAAAATGATTATCTTTTTTTAAAATGGTTTTCAGCCATAATAACAAAATTGCAAAAATAAAAAATATGAAAAAAAAAGATAATAAGATTTATAGTGGATCGGTCAAACACGACCTACATCCAATCACTGTAGATTCTTTCTTCAGGTATTGCACTATTACCAAAGTGACTCTCATTTTGCCCCCATATCAAGATGGAGAGGCCTTTACAAAACCTCTCTTCCACCAATCCCCAGTGCGGTAGAGAACCATCATCCTTTCACACCCTCCAAGTATCGGTAGAGTACCATTATCTATTCACACCCTCCAAGTGTTGGCAGACTATCTTCATCTATTTACACCCTCCAAGTGTCAGCAGAGTACCAGAACTTCTTCAAATGTCTTTTCACGAACAACTAGAAAGAAGAAAAGAAGAATAATAACCAAATACATAAAGAGATCCTTACCTTTGAGTAACCTTTTGAATCCTTAACATTCCACTTACAAGAAATCTCTCTCAAACACTCTCTCAAACTCTCTCTTTTACTTGCCCTTGAAAAATCATGAAGAACAATACTATTCACATCAGTTTTAAAAGATCTTTTATATGAAAGAAACGAAAAACTATCCATAAAATTAAATTTTCCATTTTGAGCGTACGTACGAATATTTCAAAAATTGTTGCATATGAACCTTTTGTAAATCAGTATGAAATGATTTCATATATGATGATCATCTAGTACAAACCAAGTTTATACTATACGAACAGTTAGAACATTTTTCATCTTCATCAGGACTAAAAGGCAACCAATATTTTTGTACTCTAGATGCGTACGTACGAAGATGATATAATATAGTATGATCCATTCAAAAAATTTTGATGTTCATCGGGATGAAAAAGGACCCATCCAACTCATACATTGGATGGCGCCATTTGGATTTGGTTGCGGCCCAACGATTAGTCCATAAAAAAGAACATATCATATATAGAAGTATTGTCAACTAGAAGTTTTGATACTGGAAGCGTAAAGTTTTATAATGCAATATACATTTGCCTCCCTAAAAGGAGTCAATCAAAAGGGTTTGGAAGATTTAACATCTAAATACTTTTTTTACTAATTTTAAGGGCTATTTAAATTGAATAGCAATCACCTTTATTAAATCAGGGCTATAATATTCATTTCACCGACCTAGGAGCTAAGCTAATAGCTTCGTATGTCCAGGTTACCCAGTAATTACTTTTTTTTTTATTTCTATTATTAGTTGTTGATTTCTAATTAATTCAATTCATTGCTCACTAATTTATAAGATTTATAATTTAATACATACATTTCATCAAATTCATTCTTGGTTTAGTCATGATAGGCAGGAGGACTAAAATCTCTTTAGGACATGTAGTCCTGTAGCTCAAGATTCTCTAGAAAAAGAAACTTTATTAATGGAGTATTTAATGTGATTACTTTTTTTCTGATCTAATATATTTAGTTGACAACTTTTTTGATTTTTTCGTAATTTATTGAATTTGCTTGTTTATTCAATTTTTTAATTAATTAAGTTTGACCAAATTTTGACTTCTATATTTACACTAAATTTTGAAAATGAGTTTATGTCATTTGGAGTTTTTTGTAATTAATTATGATTTTTACAAATTTGAGCACTTTTAATGAATGAATTAATTAATAATTAAGGGGATTTTTGGATTTTTACACAAAATCAACTCCAAACCTCTTGAAATCTTTCCCAAATGTCACTATTGACTCTTAGGAATGATTTCAAGTGTTTAAAATTATTTTAATTATTTATTATTTTTAACTATTTTGTTTAATTAATAATTTATTTTATTTTTATATCACTTTTTATTTTGAATAAATTTTAATAGTGTTATAATTTTTCTCTATTTAGATTTTAATTTTAAATAATGTAAAGCTTAAAATATATTTTTGTGATTTATTTTAAATTTAATATGATATCATGAAAATTCTTAATCAATTATATACTCTAAATATGGGTTCACTAATTGAGATTCCTTATGAACTCTAAATAAAAAAAAATTGAAATATATATTTATCTGAATATGTTCTTTAAACCTATTAAATTTGGGTTCATCAAAGCCTTCCTATAAGTCACAATTAATCCCTTAAGGTAAATGTATCTATCCCTTTGAGAATTTAATTTGGACACCTTACTTTTTAGATTTGGATAAAATTAGTTCCACTGTAACCCTTACATAAACATAAACACACCATAGAAAAATTAGGACCTAATTCTAAGTGCATTGAGAGTTAGGAATTTCTAAAGTTTTGGAAGAAATTATGACCTATAACTTTAAATTTTTGATTCATCAAAATCCATTATTCATCATGGCCCAAAAAAATTAGGGTATTTATCACAAATACACTAGTATTCACTGTCTAATTTTTAGCTCAATTGGACCACTAGTAAGACAGTAATTAAAGAAAATCAAACTATCTTTAAACCCTAATTATTCTATACATAGTGGTCAAAACTCTTTGAATTTTTTTAAAATAAAAAAGAGTTCAAGAAGTAAAATATTGGACAAAAATGAATTGATGGTATTTTTTAAAGTTTCTGACATTTTTTAATTTATTTTTGGATTACTTAAAAAAGAATTTGACAGCGCACTCATTGGCAGAAATGGTTGCACGTATCAAGTGGGGGAGTGTTTGTGTGTCTACATGTAGTTTCACATTGGTTACTCAACTAGATTGTACAGTATGATCGGTCTAATTGAACCAATCATTTAGGATGATAAATTTTGGCGAAGAAGAAAAAGAGAAAGGGTCGTGAAAAAAGTTGAATATATTTGCATGCACAAATCCAAATGCCATAAAATTTGAAGCATAGATTCATTAAACTTAGATGAATAATGGGGAAGTGTTTAAAAGCTCTAAAAAGTAATTTTTGGAAAGCTATTTTAAGTAGAAGATTTAAACTAGGTTGGACATTTACCTCAATTTGATTGTCCTCAAGGGTTATGAAAAGACTTATTCTCTTCCTTAAAGCTCTAGGAACCAATTCTCTCAAAGCTTTGAGGTTCGAGGAGCTCGGAATTGAATGTTATGAGTGAATGAGTGTATAATGATGTATTTCTCCCTCTTTTCCTTATTCTAAGCCCTCCTTTTCAAACCAAGTGTTGAGATTCACTAGGAAGACTCCTTGGATGGTTACTACTAGTATAGATTTATTGGGGAACAGAGATTTGGGAAGGATGACTAAAAAAGGACATATGATATGGAAAGGATTTTTTGGCATTTTATGCACATGGGACAACTTTATCTTATTTAGATTAAAACAAGGCTTAAAAATATATTAGAGGGTAATTATGATGCTTTTAGAATTCATTTAGGCAGGCCACTAAGGATAGTGTTAAAGGATTTTTAAAGTTTGGCAAATTTTATCATTTTTTATAATTTAACTATCTTTCATAACATTGACCAAGTTGACTACTCAAGCCACCTTGGATGGGTCTTAGGAAAGTTACAAAGGCCATTTAAAAGAAATTTGGAGAGTTTGGCTCAATGTGTGTGAAGTTTAAATTTATGAAATATGTATGTGAAAGGTTTGACCAATTAAGGTGAGTTGACCAAGTTAACTCGCCAAGAATTGATTCACATATGACTTTGGTTCATTCAAGGAATGAATTAAAGTTAGTTTGAGTAGTTAGAGTGGTTGATTTTATTATATACAATGGAATGATCCAAATAGACTTGGTTTCATCATATTTTTGTTCAGATGACCAAGTCATTTTTTAAATGGATTTAGATTAACAATCATTTTTAGTACATGAAGATATGAGTTTAAGGTGATTTTGTGATGTTTGAATGATAATTGGAGCTTGATTGTAGGTGAATTAGGTGCTTGATCAATTAGGCTAGGTTGGGTTAGCTAAACCTCTTCAAATAGGTCAATCACTGGCTAAAGTATCTAGTGATAAAAGCTTTAATGTATGAAGCTCCTAATGAAGCAATTTGAATAATGATTGATGTCATGAGATCAATGTATTGTGAGGGATAGTATACTATGGTAATTGATTGTAATTCATGATTTACTAATGTTCACGTGACTGTATTCTAGAATTTCTAAAATTTAGATGACCATAGTTAGAAAAGTAGTCAACATATTATTATGAAATTATTTATTTTGGTCAATATTATGGATGAAAAGTTAAGAAAAATGCCACAAAATAGGAATTTGGTTTCATCACCGCAGCGCTCATACAATCTACACAGCAGCTCCATTAATGACCTAGCGTAACTCTAGAAAATTGAGTCCCAACTATATTTAATAATTTTATAAATTAATTGAGCAACCTAGCATCATTCTATCAGGCATTGTAGTGTTCATAATTCCCTAGAACTATTATTCAGAGTGTCATTATGCCACTTTGTTTGGGTAAATACATAATTAATTCAATACCACAATACTATCTTCCATAGCACTCTAGGGCCTTCGTGGCACCGTGAAACCAAATTCCCAGTAGCATGGTAGGAAGGTTAGAACATTTTATTATGTAAGTGTCACATCATTTCAACTCAGCTCTATAACGGTTAATATCAACCAGTGCCATAACACATGTTCAATTAATAACATCTATTGCGGATCTATGGTTTATGATTTTGATGATAGCAAACATTCCTTATTTCTCTATGATTACCTTATGTGCTAACGTTTTAGGTTCACACAATCGGACTGCAATTTGGTATCAGCTCAAGATTGGGTAGATTAGGTCTGAGTCAGTTTGTAATCTTTTTCCTTTCTTGAGTCTGTTGTATTTGGTGTGGGACCAGTTGGTTTGTAATTTAGAAGATTTCTTGTTTTCCCTAAAAGATTTCTGTTTTTGGTAATATCAGCTGGGACGATATTTATATCGTCCTGGACAATATGTCCAAAATCAGAAACCCTAATTAGGGCATCTTCAATAAGGCAGCCGTCTTTAACAGATCGGCCAGGATGATACATGTATCGGCCAGGACGATATGCTCAATTCAGAAAGAATCAACCGCCATAATCAGTTTTGGAATTCTTTGTTTTAGGCAATCGGGCAGGATGATATTATTATCATCTAGGATGATCTAACTCAATTATGCCTAAATTGATATGGTATCTTTGGAAAGCATTAATGGTTGATTGATATGATCACATCGTCCCGGACGATATCGGCCAGGATGATGGCCTAGATGATCTACATCGGACAACTCAAATTTAGGGTGATGATCAGGATGATTGAAATCGGTTTTAAACTAATCGGCCTGGATGACCATGATATCGGCTAGGACGATGTATCAAATTTTCTTCTGATCGTCCCAAATCGTCCCCGGCTGATGAGTTGAATTTGTACTGATCGGCCAGGACGACATACCTATCATCCTGGATGAAAATGGTGGCAAATTTCATTAATGAGCTCATTTTGAGAGCTTCTATTTAACAACATGTTACGATA